>NC_064626.1:141392237-141992237 GCF_023864275.1 Schistocerca cancellata
CTGCAACCATGTAGCCTGCAGATTCCTTGACTTGTGCCATAGGGTGTTCAGGTTTCAGGTTCTGCCGAATAGATCTGGCATCAATTACACGCAGGAGGTGGCTACGAGGGTAGTAGGGGCTGTGTAGCATGGAGTGGGCAGTTTTTTAGGTTAGAGGGTCTCAGGAAAACACAAAAGAGCTTCAATCACAAAGAGTGAAGGCTGAACATAGGAAGAAGGAACCATCAGTATAACAGCTGTAAATTTTTGTAGCTGTGTTGGGAAAGCACCAGAGCTGAAAGTGCTTATAGATAGCTATGATGCTCAAATTGTTATAGGCACTGAAAGCCAGCTAAAGCTGGAGATAAGTTCAGCTGAATTTTTTGCGAAAAATATGGCAGTGTTCTGAAAAGATAGGCTACACACAGTTGGCAGTGGCATGCTTCTTGTTGTTGTCAGAAGTAGTTTATATTGTCGCAAAACTGAAGTAGATACTTTCTGTGAGTTAGTATGGGCAGTGGGCATTCTTGGCAGCAGGAATAAAATAATAATTCGATCCTTCTACTGACCTCCCAGTTCAGATGATACAGTTGCTGAAAGGTTCAAAGAAAACTTGAATAATTTCACACATAAACCCGACATACTATTATAGTTGATGGTGGCTTTAATTTCCCTCGATATGTTGGTGAAAATACATATTTAATTCCAGAGGTACACACACACACATCATCATACAAAATTAGGCTAAATGCATTCTCTGAAAATTATTTTGAGCAGTTAGTTCATGTTCTCATGCTAACAGTAAATGGTTCTGAAAACACACTTGACCATTTAGCAACAAATAATCGTGAACTAATAATGAGGACCAAAATGAATCAGGGATTAATGAACACAGGCTTGTTATAGCAAGATTGAATATTGTAACCCCCAAAATCCTACAAAAATGAATGAAAAATATACCTATTCAAAAAAGCAGATAAATATTCACATGACATCTTTCTGAGAGAATCTCCAGTCCTTCCAAATTAACAATGTAAGTGTAGACCAGATGGATGTGGCTTGAATTCAGAGAAATAGTATAAGCAGCAATTGATTTATACCAGATAAATTAACAAATAATGGAGCTGGTCCTCCAAGATACACAAAACTGGTCAGAACACTATTGCAGAAACAACAAAAAGACAGGCCAAATTTAAACTGACACAAAATCTCAAAGATTGGTGATCTTTTACCAAAGCTCAATATTTAGCATGGACTTAAATGCAAGATGCTGATAATAGCTTCCACAATGAAACCTGGTAGAAAATCCAAAGTGATTCTAGCTGGATGTGAAGTATGCTAGTGGCAAGAAACAATGAAAGCCTTCTCTAAGTCACAGCAATGGAAATAAAACTGATGACAGTGCTGCCAATGCAGAGTTACTAAACACAGCCTTCCAAAATTTCTTCACCAGAGAAGGTGAAATAAATATTCCAGAATTTGAATCAGGAACATTTGCCAGCATCAGTAATGTCAAAGTAGATGTCCTTGGAGTAGTGAAGCAACTTACATCACTTAACAAAAGCAGGTCTTCCTGTCCAGACTGTACGCCAGTCAGGTTCCTTTCATATTATGCTGTTAAAGTAGCTCCATACTTGACAGCCTCATGCAGGCCTCCACTCAATGAATGATCCACACCCAAATACTGGAAAGTTGCACAGGTCACATCAATATTAAAGAAAAGTTGTAGGAGTAAGCCACTAAATTAAGGCCCATATCATTGTCAATATGCAGCAGGAGTTTGGAACATGTTTTGTGTTCAAACATTATGTATTACCTTGAAGAGAATAGTCTGTTGACACACAGACAACACAGATTTAGAAAACATAATTCTTGTGAAACACAACATTCCCATGAAGTGTTGAGTAGTATTGACAAGGGATTTCAAATTGATTCCATATTTCTGCATTTCCACAAGGCTTTTGACACTGTACCACATGAGCATCTTCTACTGAAATTGTGTACTTACATCTGTTACGTGACTGGATTTGTGATTTCCTATCAGGGAGGTCACAGTTCAAGTAATTGATGGAAAGTCATTGTATAAAACAGATGTGATTTCTGGCATTCTCCAAGGTAGTGTTGTAGGCCCTTAGCTGTTCCTCATCTATAGAAACGTTTCAGGAGACAATCTGAGCAGCCATCTTAGGTTGTTTGTAGATGATGCTGTCATTTTTTGAGTAGTAGTCATCAGAAGATAAAAACAAATTGCAAAACAGATTTACAAAAGATATATGTATGGTGCAAAAATTGGCAATTGACCCTAAATAAGAAAAAGCCTGAGGTCATACACAGTAGTGCTAAAAGGAATCTGTTGAACTTCAGTTACATGATGAATCAGTCAAATCTAAAGACTTTAAATTCAACTAAATACCTAGGAATTACAATTATGAACAACTTAAACTGGAAGGAACACACAGAAAACGTTGTGGGGAAGGCTAACCAAAGACTGCATTTTATTGGCAGGACACTTATAAAATGCAACAAATCTACTAAAGAGATTGCCTGTATTATGCTTGTCTGTCTTCTTAGAATACTGCTGCATGGTGTGGGATCCATACCAGATAGGATTGACGGAGTACACGGAGAAAGTTCAAAGGAGGACAGAACATTTTTTTACTATTGTGAAACAGGGGAGAGTGTGTCATTGAAATGATACAGGATTTGGGCAGGACATCATTAAAATAAAGGTTTTTTTTTGTTGCAGCAGAATCTTCTCATGAAATTTCAATAACAAATTTCCTCCTTTGAATGCAAAAATATTTTGTTGAAGCCAACCTACACAGGGGGAAATGACCATCACAATAAAATAAGGGAAATAAAAGCTTGCACAGAAAGACATATGTGTTGGTTTTTTTTCTGTACACTGTAAGAGATTGGAATAATAGGGAATTATTGTGAAGGTGGTTCAGTGAACTGTCTGCCAGGCTCTTGAATGTCATTTGCAGAGTATCAAT
Source organism: Schistocerca cancellata (assembly GCF_023864275.1). Classification (NCBI taxonomy): domain Eukaryota; kingdom Metazoa; phylum Arthropoda; class Insecta; order Orthoptera; family Acrididae; genus Schistocerca; species Schistocerca cancellata. The sequence continues at coordinate 141,395,213 of NC_064626.1, forward strand.
GTAGATAGTGTTTTAGAGTATCATGCTGATGTAGTTTTCTCTTCCATTGTACTACAACTTTTACATTCTCCATTTAGCCCATGAATTCCAGCAGTGTATAATGTTCTGAGAAAAATGAATTTTTATGCAATAAAAATGAAACACTGAAAATGAGGTATAAATTTTATGTTTGCTTTGTTGCTTCTTACATGTCGTTTAATGTACTGAAAATGCTTTCTGGTAGTAACTTGGTTTTCTTTACAAATAAAATGTTAATGATCTCAGTACTCAGTGTTAGATTTCATTCATTGTTATATACCTTGCTGAAACTGCTACAGACTGGATCATACACCCACTGATACATAGTTCCTCATACTGGTTAGTTTCTAGGCAAAGTCTGAAAGAGTAGTTTGTCCAACAATAATGGAAATTCATGGGTGGAATATCCCTAAAAATAAGGGAAAGGAAATCACCTTCCTATAACAAACTGATGTGTGAGGCACAGAGAAACACAACAGAAAACAGTATTCACACTAGCCTTTTGAGTTCTGATACTTTCTGTGACAAAATTACATCCATTTGCACACAACCACGCAGATACCCTAACTCACCAGGTGATGAACATTTGGGTGGCTGTGGTTGTGTGAATCTCTTTACTAGAAAAGGAGCATTAGCTGAAAAGCTAGTGTGAATATTGTTTTCTGTTACGTTTTTCTATGTTTCACACTTGTGGTATGAGTGTCTTTTCCCCCTTATTTTATATAGGGTACTTTACTTGACTGTTAGCAATATGTAACAGTCTTTTTTCAATGTGCTGCTCAACACCACCTCTGTGGTGATTAGCAATCTAGCTTTTCCGTGTTTCATATCCCTGTCCAATAAAAAAAAAAAAAAATTCCAGTTCCCTTAATCACTTGCACCAAATGTTGGTATGTATTTTATGAAATGGCTGTATTTTCTTCCAATCCTTCCCCATTTTAGGGTTGTGCTCCATTCCTAATGACAACACTGTTGTTTTCAGTTCCCTGTTGTACTCGGTGTGTAAGATTTTTACTGAGACATATACATGTAATCTGTGTAAATGTAATCCACCAAATAAGTGAAATCAGTTAATGCACAAATTATAATGACATCCCTTTTTATGTAGTGGCAGCTTCATCTTCAATTTCTAATCCACAAAATGAGCCTGGTAGCAGTTTGAGAGCAGCTGTAATGAACAATGCTCATGAAACAACTGAAGACTCGAGGGTAAAGGAACTCGGCAGCTCACCTATAACAGAGCATAGCAATGTGGAGGATGAAGATTCTCTTTCTGCTACAGATTTACAGAAAGTAAATATTGTTAGCAATGTAAGTAAATATAGATGTTATATATGATGTATTTTATATAATACCTGAAGTGTTGCATTTAAGAAGAGTATAAGCTGGACCCACCATGGTCACTTAAACAAAATGTTTACAAATTTATTTTCTCATGTTTGTTTTGCAATTAGTGGATCACAATTTTTATAGATCATTATTGATAGTCCAAAAGTTCATCTAAGAAGTTGGAGGAGAGCATCAAAAATAAAAAAAACTTGAAGATTTTCAATACTTACAGATAGTTAGCATTTTCAGCAAGCAATAGGTAAAGCTGGTAGACAATAACAGTGTAAGTTTGGTAATATGTCCAGATAGGTAACAGGTTAATCACCTTGGTTGCATCATAGCTAGTAAATGAAATGGCTGCTTTCACGTGTGTCCCTATTTTTGTATCCCACCTGGAAGGCGGCACTTGTCTGCTCCTGTAAACTGAAGGGTAGGCTGAATGTAGGAAGTGAGTAGGAGCAGGAAAAGGTGAAAATGCTTCAGTACTGCCATTAGGTTATAACTCTTTTACTTAACTTTGCGTACAGATGAGCACTTGGGTGCAAAGCCGTTCATCCATAAAATCTAACAGCTACTAGTAGTTGGACAAACTATCACTGAAGTAATACAGTCTGTAATTGCTGGCCCCCTATGAAGTAGAAACAATGTTGCTAGGTCATCTCCTCTGAATCAAATAGGCTGAAGCTGGAGCGGAGCTCGTAGATCTGCACAGTTCAGGCTAGAGGGCACTGTCATCGGTGTCTGTGCCATGGTGCCAACCTAAGTACTTAGCACCTACGCTGTGGCCTCATAGCTGTCAATACCACATCCCTTCCCCCTGAAACGATGCACCGTCATAAAGCATGGGAGTGCCGTGTGTCTGGGAGCGATATGAGGCAAGGAAAGTCCATAGTGCGCACTCGCAAGAGTGCGTGGTGCGCAACTTGCTCATCTGTGACTTAAATGTATGCACACAACGTTCAGCCTCACCATTCGACTGGGGGTGGAACGGGGCTGAGGTCAGATGCCAAATGCTGTTAGCAGCACAGAATGCTTCAAACATGGAGGACACGAATTGGGGGCCATTGTTGGAGACAATAACTTCATGAAGGTCCTCAATACAAAAAATAGACGTCAGTCTGAATAGTACTGGCAGGTGTAGCAGAAGACATAGGCACAACAAAAATAAAGTTTCTGTATGCATCAATGACTATCAACCATTGGGTGTCCCAGAAATGACCCACAAAATCAATATGAACGCACACTGCCAAGGTGCAGTAGGAGTCGGCCACGCAAAAAAGCGCTGGCAGGGAGCAGATTGATGCTCCGCGCAAGAGCAACAGTTAGCAAACAAATTCTCAATTTGTTTATCAATGCCGACCCCCAATGACCAGCATGCTACAATCTGAGGACTTCAGACTGCAACGTACAAGGTACAACAACACGAGACTGATCATTGTCAGTTCATAACAAGATAACACCGTGGTGTACAGAGAAGTTGTGACTTTGCGCAAAGTAACATTGAACAAGTGGGTCACGAATCAGTGTAGCAGATTGAGGCCATTGAGTACGAATATACTGCAAAAGAATCTGCAAAGAAGCGCTGGCGGATGTCATGGAAGCAATGCGATGAAATCCACTGGAAAACCAGCAGCTAATTCCTTATCTTACAAATAAATAAACATGCAGGACATTCAGAAGAATCGAACAGTTCGTCAGGACAGATAGGCAGACAAGACAAAGCATCAGCATTGCCATGCTGGGCTGTAGGCAAAAACAAAAAGTCCAACATTGCAACTTTTGTGCAGTATGGGCCGGAACTGGCTATGATGGGTGGGACGACGGTGTCAAAGGCTTATGGTCAGTGACCAAATACAACTTTTGACTCTACAAAAATCATGAAACTTAGTCACTCCATATACAATAGCTAAAGCTTCTTTCTCAATTTGAGAATAGTTTTGCTGGGCAGAATTGAGCAACTTACATGCAAAAGCGATCAGGCGATCAACAGAATTAATGCGGTGCGAGACCGGCGCTGATGCCGTACAAAGATGCATTGACAGCCAAAACAACTGGTTTGGAGGAATCGAAAGGAATCACAGTGATCACTCAACAAAGCAGATTTGAGGTTGTGGAAATCAGCGTCACATTCTGAAGACCAAGCAAAAGGAACGTTCGCTGCGCTGCATTTGGTATAAACTGAATATAATATATAATATGTAATTTTGCCCAACACAGACTGAAATTCTTTAAAGTTCCTGGGTGCTGGCAAGTATCTAATCCCACTGATATGTGATGGCGAGGGGTGGGTACCCTGTCCATTAATCACATGTCCTAAATACTGAATCTCAAATAGTTCAAATGGCTCTGAGCACTATGGGGCTTAACATCAGTGGTCACCAGTCCCCTAGAACTTAGAACTACTTAAACCTAACTAACCTAAGGACATCACACACATCCATGCCCGAGGCAGGATTCGAACCTGTGACCGTAGCGGTCATGCGGTTCCAGACTGAAGTGCCTAGAACCACGCGGCCACACCGGCCACCACTGAATCTAAGTTTGAAAAATTTGCACTTGTCTCTTTTACACTTTAGTCCTGCCTGCAAAAGTACAGTAAATAAGGCACGCAAATTCTGCAGATGTTAGTCAGGGGTGCGACATGATAAAACTATATCATCCAGTTAATTGGAACAACCAGGGACAGTGGCACACAACTGCTAGAAATAAGACAGAAAAATAGGAGCCAAAGCACAATTGAACTGAAGGTGGTGAAACTTGAACAATCCTAGGTGAGTGTTGATCACAAAATAGTGCTGAGATTGTTCGTCGAGCGGAATCTGAAAGTATGCGTCCCGCAAGCCAATTGTGGAAAAGAAAGATTAGAGTGTGCACGGAGGCTTTCCGACAGTCGTTCTTCCTGTGAACCATACACGACTGGAACAGGAAAGGGAGGTAATGACAGTGGCACATAAAGTGCCCTCCGTCACACACCGTTGGTTGGCTTGCGGAGTACAAATGTAGATGTAGATCAAAAATGTCTTCAGGACACTGTAAGGGAAAAGTAGCTACCACTGTCTGGGGATTTACTGTACACTTAGTCAGCACAAATATGGAGACAACTGTTTGGTTACTTCACACACACTATAGGCGAAGCCCATGATGAAGCAGAAACAAGGTTCAATGACACCACTGTTTTGCAAATGCGTAAGTTCAGCAGCTACGGCATCGTACGGTGTGAGCGGTACCGGGCGTGAGTGCTGGAAAATAGGTATGGCATTGTCTTGAACTAAAATACGGGCTGTAAAGTCTGTGGCACAACCAAGGCCATCAGAAAAGAGTTCAACAAAATCATTGCATAGGGCAGCAACACTGTCTACATGGCCACTAGCATTGATGAGAAGTACATTGTCCTGAATTGCGAGGCCAAAAAAGTTCAAATGCATCCATGCCAAAAACATTCGTAGCATCAGTAGAGTGGAGCACATGGAAAGACACTGTACACGTCATTGCACCATACGTGGCTTGCAAACTACACACACACTGAGCACTCAGATTTCCTGTCCAGTAAATGCAGTCAGCGAGGAATGAGAACGACAGAGCGGGGCAAACCAAGCAAGTCATACGTAGATTCGTTCAGTAAAGAAACTGACACACCAGTGTCCAGCTGCATGCGAACAGAATGTCCACACATGTTCAACATCACAAAAAGTTTCCTTCCATTGCACTGGATGTGAGAGGAAGTGTCTGGCAAAACGTGATCCACACAACAAGCTGTTGATGCATGTGAAGCAGGAGGCTTTACATAAATGGCATTAGCCGGCCGCGGTGGTCTAGCGGTTCTGGCACTGCAGTCCGGAACCGTGGGACTGCTACGGTCGCAGGTTTGAATCCTGCCTCGGGCATGGGTGTGTGTGATGTCCTTAGGTTAGTTAGGTTTAAGTAGTTCATAAGTTCTAGGGGACTTATGACCTAGGATGTTCAGTCCCATAGTGTTCAGAGCCATTTGCACCATTTTTGCCATAAATGGCATTAACATCCGTAGGCTGATGTGAATCATGATCATGGCAGTTGCCATTGCGGTGACGCCCACGTGAGTCACGCGAATGGGAGACAAGTTGTGAATGAGTTTCTCTTACTACACACAGCTTTCACATGTCCTTTCTTATTACAAAAATAACACTGTGCTTGATGGGATGGGCAACTGTCCCGTGGGTGGGCACGAAAGCAGTTCAGACATGATTTGAGTTTCTCAGTGGGTACCGGGCTTGAGACTTATTTACTTACGCGCAAGCGGCGCAGTGCGGCATGGCTGACTTTGCTGGGGCTGGGCAGAAGGGCACATGTTGTGCCGTGCTAACAGTACACACCCCCAGGGTCACGTCAAACGTGGAAGTAGCCATGTCTAATGTATCTTGTCTGTCTAGCAAGTCCACTACTTCCTGCAAGGACAGGTTTTTAAATCTGAGGATTTGCTCACTGATGTGGTGACCCGCCACCTTCCATGCAATAGTGTCTTTAATCATTATATCCGCATATGAGTATCCACATCAGCAATTAGTCACAATCAGATGTTAGTACCTCAAGGTCTGCTAACCAAGATTTGTTGGACTGCATAGGGCCACACTGGAGACCAAAGAATTTGTAGCATGCAACTAAAACAATTACAATGTCACGGAAGTGGGAGTTCAAAGCATCAGTCACTTCGTCGTAAGTTTTAGTTTCTGGGCGGGTGGTAGGAAACAATTTTATGAGCACACGGTATAACATAACACCTGCATTGGCAATGGAAAAGGCAAGCCACTCTGTACCTGGTACATTGTATGCTGTGAAGTGTGCCTTGAGCTGGGCAATGTAGAATAAACCAACGGTTGCCTCGTCAGGAAAGAGGGAAGGAGAGGGAAAGACAAAAGGATTTGGGTTTTAAGGGAGAGGGTAAGGAGTCATTCCAATCCCGGGAGCAGAAAGACTTACCTTAGGGGGAAGAAAGGACAGGTATACACTCGCTCGCGCGCGCGCGCTCACACACACATCCATCCGCATATACACAGACACAAGCAAACATTTGTTTGTGTGTCTATCGACCTGCCAGCGCTTTTGTTTGGTAAGTCTCATCATCTTTCTTTTTAGATATATTTTTCCCACGTGGAATGTTTCCCTCTATATGCAAAGAGTTTGGGCATATATATATATATATATATATATATATATATATATATATATATATATATATATATATATATATATATATATATATATACAGGGTGTTTCAAAAATGACCGGTATATTTGAAACGGCAATAAAAACTAAATGAGCAGCGATAGAAATACACCGTTTGTTGCAATATGCTTCAGACAACAGTACATTTTCAGGCAGACAAACTTTCGAAATTACAGTAGTTACAATTTTCAACAACAGATGGCACTGCGGTCTGGGAAACTCTATAGTAAGATATTTTCCACATATCCACCATGCGTAGCAATAATATGGCGTAGTCTCTGAATGAAATTACCCGAAACCTTTGACAACGTGTCTTGCGGAATGGCTTCACATGCAGATGAGATGTACTGCTTCAGCTGTTAAATTGTTTCTGAATTCTGGCGGTACACCTGGTCTTTCTAGTGTCCCCACAGAAAGAAGTCACAGGGGTTCATGTCTGGCGAATAGGGAGGCCAATCCACGCCGCCTCCTGTTTGTTTCGGATAGCCCAAAGCAATCACACGATCATCGAAATATTCATTCAGGAAATTAAAGACGTCGGCCGTGCGATGTGGCCGGGCACCATCTTGCATAAACCACGAGGTGTTCGCAGTGTCGTCTAAGGCAGTTTGTACCGCCACAAATTCACGAAGAATGTCCAGATAGCGTGATGCAGTAATCGTTTCGGATCTGAAAAATGGGCCAATGATTCCATTGGAAGAAATGGCGGCCTAGACCAGTACTTTTTGAGGATGCAGGGACGATGGGACTGCAACATGGGGCTTTTCGGTTCCCCATATGCGCCAGTTCTGTTTATTGACGAAGGCATCCAGGTAAAAATAAGCTTCGTCAGTAAACCAAATGCTGCTCACATGCATATCGCCGTCATCAATCCTGTGCACTATATCGTTAGCGAATGTCTCTAGTGCAGCAATGGTAGTGGCGCTGAGGGGTTGCCACGTTTGAATTTTGTATGGATAGAGGTGTAAACTCTGGCGCATGAGATGATACGTGGACGTTGGCGTCATTTGGACCGCAGCTGCAACACGGCGAACGGAAACCCAAGGCCGCTGTTGGATCACCTGCCGCACCAGCTGTGCGTTGCCCTCTGTGGTTGCCGTACGTGGTCGCCCTACCTTTCCAGCACGTTCATCTGTCGCGTTCCCAGTCCGTTGAAATTTTTCAAACAGATCCTTTATTGTATCGCTTTTTGGTCCTTTGGTTACATTAAACCTCCGTTGAAAACTTCGTCTTGTTGCAACAACACTGTGTTCTAGGCGGTGGAATTCCAACACCAGAAAAATCCTCTGTTCTAAGGAATAAACCATGTTGTCTACAGCACACGTGCACATTATGAACAGCACACGCTTACAGCAGAAAGACGACGTACAGAATGGCGCACCCACAGACTGCGTTGTCGTCTATATCTTTCACATCACTTGCAGTGCCATCTGTTGTTGAAAATTGTAACTACCGTAATTTCAAAAGTTTGTCTGCCTGAAAATGTACTGTTGTCCCAAGCATATTGCAACAAACGGTGTATTTCTATCGCTGCTCGTTTAGTTTTTATTGCCGTTTCAAATATACCGGTCATTTTTGAAACACCCTGTATCTACATGGCCTTGCTATCAGTGAACACTGATTTTCTCAGTGTTGTACTGTAACCAAATCTACAATCACCTTTTGCTTTGCCTTGCTCATTCTGATGGACAATTAATTCTCCGTCATAACACAAATCCACAAACAAAACAATGAGCATCATTGGTACATAGATACATATTCTTATGTCAACATATTTATGAGTTAGCTATTAATTTCAACACTTTGTATTAACAATTAATGGTTGGCATGTTTATCTAGATTCTAAGATACATAACTTTCTACTCATTTTGCCCAGAATATGAAAACATACTCCAGTATGTCATTCATATAGCCCTACATGAGGTGCCTTCCTTGGCTTGGTTGCCACTTCTTTAATGGCACTGTGAAGATCTCTACACCTCACTCACAACCACCAACAATACCTCCATTTAACAGCTGACAACCATTATATGTCAAAAGAGACATCACATCTGTGGAGAGAGACAGCAGATGTCCATTTACTGAAAACCTTGACTGGGCATTGATGATCAATCAGCTGTTTGCCCAGCTAGCCCATAAACTGATCCTGGGCTGATCAGTGGTGAAAATTTATTGTACAGATCCAGAGTTTCTGTAGTTTCCTTAAACAACTTCAGGCAAATTGCAGGATGGTTCCTTCCAGTTTCATTCACCTTCCTTGTCATCTGAATTGCTCAGTCACTATTGACTTATTCATCAGTGAGACATCAAGTCCTAAGCTTTCTTCTTAAACAGTTGCACACCATTTTTCTCCTATAACCCCAACAAATATCACAACTATCAAGGCATTGACCAGAAATTCAATTACAGCTAGTACTACAAAAATATCCAAAACCTTAACAAAATCTTTTCCCTGTTCATACTTGCTGAAATGGGGATGTCAAATTATGGAGGTGGCATAGTCATAGACAGGTACAATGGAAAAAATGTTAGAAATACTTCAGCTTTCTGATAGGCTCTTTTGAAGTAATCTAATGGCAGTGGGTAGTTGGAGTAGGAAAGTTCTTTAGGTGTGTAGAGAGAGGGATAATAGGGTGAAGGAGGGAAAAGATGTTAGTTCTTCCTGTGGGAACATGCATCGATGTGTTGGGGCAGGATAAGCCTCCCCATTCCTATCCCATGCACTTCCTTACCCCCACAACCCACCCCACCTAGATTGCTGCTATTGTCAGATACAGCCAAATTCAGGCTTCAGCATTTGCAGGCAGGAGGACTTTATCTGGAGCCTGAAGTGTTCCTGGGATTCTTCTTTATTGTACCTCTCTGCGACCCAATGTCTCCTGTGTGGTGAGTAGCAATCTTTCCTTTCCATGTTGTTGCCATCTTAAGCAAATTGTACAAATGCACTTGGATGTCATGGAATTCCACCACTTAAGAAAGATATGTGAAAATTCACAGCATGATATTAAGACAGTTCTTATGAGGAATGTCCTGTTTTCTAAATTACACTTCATCTACATACATACTCCACAATCCACCATACAGTGCATGGCAGAGGGTACCTCATACCACAACTAGCATCTTCTCTCCCTGTTCCACTCCCAAACAGAACGAGGGAAAAATGACTGCCTATACGCCTCTGTATGAACCCCAATCTCTCTTATCTTTGTGGTCTTTCCACGAAATTTAAGTTGGTGGCAGTAAAATTTACTTACCCTACGACACTTTGTGCTCTTGGTACTCTCTGGAAAAAGTGAGAAATTAGGGTATGGGCTTTAAGTGATCAAGGCACTTATTTGTGTAAGGTGTTTAACGTGCTCTTCTAATGGGCATGCAGCCAGATCCTGTTGACATTCTGCCATGATCCTTCAGCCCAGATATGTCCAGCCATCTTCAGGTCAGTAGACTACTAATGAAGAGCCCAGGTGCATTCACAGTATTTGCACTGAATCTCTCTCATGCAAAATGTGCTGGTGACTTTCGGTGCATGCATCAGGCGATGACTGCACAGGACAACAGAGGTGGGTCTGCTGTCATCAGTGGTTAAAGTGAGATGAATTAATCATTGAGTACTGAATGACCCCATCAATTATGCTATGACAATTTTAATTATAGGATTTTAATTTTTATCCAGTTGAAAGCTGTCACGATTTATAAGATTATCAGCAAGATGCATTTCCACAGATTCTTTGATTAATGAATCCCAAAAAAGTGGAAACAAGCTAAAATTATTGTTCTATTGTATTCCATTGAGTGTCCCATGGAAATAGTGTTCTACTACCACTGATTTTTTAATGGTTGTTGAAGACAGGTGTATATTTAGTGTTCCGTACAATACTCCTGGACAGTTTGTCATCTGGTGATCTGGCCTGTATAAGCAGCACCACACGCACAGGGTTTACTGTAAGCATCTTTTTTTCCAGTTGTAAGTTGTCTTTAATGAAGCCAACCAGGGACAAATCTTCAGTGGTGGACAGAAGATAACCTTGATTTTATTTTTCGTAAGCAATCTGCATATTTTAGAAGACACATTCCCAGCGTATGAAAGGAACGCAGTTGATTTATGGTCATACGTGTCCTCAGTGTGTTGCTTCTTCTTGATACAGCTGTGCTTGGCCTTACATATTTGGCATGAAGTGTAGACCTTCTCTTTAAAAAAAAAATGTTCTCCAAGTATTGAATTCTTCGTGGAGGTTTTCACTGTCTGGTATTATGTACACCCAATGTATTAAGATATGGAGAACACTGGCAGGTTGTGTAGGGTGATGACAGCTGGAGATATAGATCTGTGTGCATGGGTTTTCTGTGCACAAAATGTCCCAGTGACCCTTCATTCTTATGGCATACTAACACATCTAGAAAGTATAAAGTCCCATATTTCTCATTATCCATGATAAACTTGATATTCCCATGTAGTGAGTTTATGTGACAAAGGAATTTCTCCAGTTCTTGTCTGCCATGAAGGCCTGCAACAAAAATATCATCTTACATAATGCTAGAAAATCATTGGTTTTAAAACAGCTGACTAAAGTGCTTTCTCTTAAGTCCTCCACAAAAAAGATTAGCCACCACAGGGGACAAAGGGTTCCCCATGGCAAAGCCATCTGTTGGTTCAAAGAATTTGTTATTTAATAAGAAGTAAGCTGATGAGAGGGTAAGTTCAAACAAGGCCATCAGGTCACCACTGAAGAAGTTACCAGTAAGATGTAAAGAGTCCATTAAATGCACTTAGGTAAAAAGTGAGACCACATCAAAGCTAACAAGTAAATCAGAGCTGTTAAGTTTAACTGTCTTCAAGCAATTGACAAGAAACCACAGAATTAGGCATGTGTTAGCAACACTTACCCACATACAGCTTGAGTAGCAGGGCCAGATGTTTTGCAGTAGAATAGGTTGGGGAATCAATGTTACTCAAAATTAATATTGTGGCAGAATCTCAGTGGTATCTGGCTGCACACCCAAAAATTTACAAGAAATATGCTGGGAAAATCTTAATGTGGTGTTTAAACTATAGTTAAAAGTATAATGGAAATGTGCTGAGATTTGTAAAATATTTCAGCTTACATGTGATGCTATAAAAGCAAGTGGAATTGGTGCTTACCTTGGCCTAAAGGAGGAAGATATAGAAAATATGGTTACTGATGAAACTGAAGAATGTCTTGACATTTTTGGTGCTCTAGACCTTGGACAAAGGGCACAAAAGGTTGTGTGGAACACACTTGGCAAGGTATTAATCTATTAGTAAGAGATATTAATAAGAGATTTCAGAGAATATTAGTTTCAGACCTGCATGAATGCATGCACAACATTAGTAACTGCAGTATATCTCTCTGTAATGGAGAAACTTGTTCCCTCACAATACACTCCTTTTTATTCTAAGATTGTTTCTCATAGTATCTCAGTGTGCAGCACTGTAATACTGCTTAAATTCACACTCTGTTCCTGCTTTTGTACTTCTGTTCATTTCCAACCTTTTTTAACTCCATTTATCAGAATCCTATACGAGCTGATTCCACGATTGGTAGCTTTCGCTCATTTGGTCTCACGCTATTTGACAGTTAAAAGAAGAATGTACAGTTTTAGTCAGTAGTTTATCATGAAATAAAATGTGAAAAAATATTTGTACTGTGCATTGCAGTTTTTTTTCCCAAAGCAACTGTTGTTACAGTATAAATGTTGAATAACTAATGGATGAAGTGTTTGCAGTTATATCCTGTTCCTTGTACCTGTTTGTGACATATTTCTTACATGTGTAAATATGGAAAGAAGTCCCCACTCTCTTATGATTATGGGTGTGAAATTGCCACCAGTGAGTATAAACTGTAAATATAAATTCACATTTCTGGGGCTCTGGGTGAATAAATCATATACACCACCCATCCATCCACCTGAAAAATAAAATATTGCATTAAAATTAAAGTATGTTTGAATCATATTTCAATTAAATAAAATGCCATTGCTCCCTTAGTGATAGCATGCAAATAACCACAATGCTTTGAAGTAGTAGTTTAATTTTAAAGGAATAGAGGAATGTAAATGTGCAGGGTTCCAAGTAGAAGCACATGACAAAAAGACTAAACCAAACTTTTTGGTAACCTAATGCCATATTGACAAGTGTTGATACAAGGCACTTGGTAGAGATTAATGAAACCCTGCTTCATATAGAATTCTCATTGCGAAATAATAAAAGTGCATATTATACAAAACCTGGCAGCAAATATTGGATAGCTGTGAAATAAGCTCTGAACAAGCACCTCTTCCCACTTAAGGATATTTGCAACTAAAAGTGCTTATATAACTAGAAACAGACCACTTGGATGTGGAAGGTGAGAATCCCACAACAAAGTTAAACATAGGGTCTTTGGCTGTTTTCAGTGATCAGGCCTCTTACTTTAAGGTGTTTTATTATTCTTTTATGGCTCTTTAACCTTCACTTACTTTACCTTGTTTCTATGTCTCTGAAAAAACCATAAGAGAATTATACACCCACCCTCTCCTTAAAGTAATACTTTTCTCTTGAATGTTTTTGTGGGGAGGAATCGATGACTTCAGTTTGGTCAATTTATTTCCTCCAGTCAGTCAATTAATACACTACTTGTCAAACAGCTGAGACATCTAATACTCATTGAAATGTGTACTTCAACATTTTCCATCTCTAGAAGCCCTTGCCAGTGCATCTCTGAGATTTTATTTCAAAATTCTCCACTTTGTTTATTTGCAAGAGTCTTGCATACTTTCTCCAACTAATCTAATCTAATCTAGCATTCCTCCTTCCCATCTAAATGAATTGTGTAGCTAGCATGTTGTGGCTGATGTACAGAGAGATCAGATTATCAAATTTTGTTATTTATTCCTATAAGATAGAGATGTTAATTACTATAAGTACATACAAAAATAAAAACCAACTAGTTTCACAAACTATAACACTAAAAAATTTGTGTTACCCTCACTTGTATTTTTAACAGGCCTTTCTCCTGACAAATTTACTGGATCTTGGCCACCTAGTGAAAGTAATGGGAATGAATGATATAAATGAAGTGAAATTAAATAACAAGAGATTCTACATGGAAACAATAGCAGCATTAGGTGAAGAAATAGAAGATCCAAAATTGGTTAGTAAACATTAAACTTTTCTTTTACATTAGCTGCTTCATCATGAACTGAAACACTTTTAACTTGTGAATCCAACTTCACAGATCAGAATTTTAGCAACCAAGTGGTTAATTGACAATCTGAATAAGACCTTACCAACAGAAGCAGTTGGAGCTTTGGGAAACATTATTTGTGGTTTACCAACGCCCACTATCACAGACTTACTTAGTAAGGACAGAGCCTTTGCTAAACTTTTACCTGTATTGAGAAACATAAAAGGGTGTCCAATGATGTGCTTGCAGGATCTTGCAGCAATAGCTGTAAGAAATTATGGAGATCCAAGCACATGGAGTTCAGAAGACATTTCTGCTTTAGGGGTTATAATGGCAGGTAAGGTTGTTGTTGTTGTTAACATGGAAACAGTTTGTTTTATTCACTTAAATCCAATGCCTTTAAAAAAAATTGTTTCCTAAGGATTGAATACCAGACATTGGAAATCGCTGAAAGGTACTCGGGGTAACCATCCCCTCTGTGGATTGACTTCTCGTGCTGTGCAATGCTTACCTCTGAATGTGATTAAGGTAACTCATTTCTCTTTCACTGTCATTATTTTGGTTGTTTGATACACAATTGATGTCCATACCAAAATATTCCTCAGGATCTTACAGTTGAACAAGTGGCATCCCTGCTTCCAAGTGCTGTTTCAGTGAGTGAAGACAAATTCTCTGTGCTGCCGGAACAACAAAAAGAAATACTAAAAAAAACATTGAGACGTCAAGAAAGAGATTTAATTAATAAATCAGTGTGTAATTTGGTTTTAAACATACAAACAGTCATTATGTTAACTATTTTATGGTTTCATTTAATCTTTTAGTTACATGGAAAAATGTTACATCTATCATTTGTCATAATGGTGTTATTTACAGTTCGTGTGCAAAGTTTTGTGTTGGTATTCTATCCAATAAATGTGTTGTACTTTTATATATCTTTTATTTCTCGCAATTGCTATTTATTCAAATATTCATAATTACTTTGCTAAAATTCTTCATAATGACAAATGACTAATTACATCTTAATTACATTGTAGGAAACAATCATGTTGAGAATTGGCAGTAAATGTATTGCAACAGCCTTTGATTAGTTAAAGGTGTGTCAAGTTTATTCTGATAAACTGATGCTAGATGTTGAGAGATCCAGTTAAATATCCGTCACAGTTGCATTGATTTGTGGTGGACAATCGCACAAGTTTTCAAGCTACTTAAGTCTTGGGCCATGATTTGATAATGGACATTATTGGCCGAAACCAATCAGCATGAAGAAATGACTGTTACTGCAGCTATGATGGATTTTGAAGGAAAATAGACTATGGATATTGCTGTTATTGAAAATAATCATGATGAAATATTTTATTTTCTTCTACTTTTCACGACACAATTACATGAGCATTTCACAATATCATAACTGAGTTTGGTCATCCAGTTGCATTCAAATGACCAATACTAAAAAGAGGAAACATAGGATCATTATAGCCCCTTGCGGGTCAGGGGAGGGGGGGGGGGGGGGGGGATGTAAGAATGGGCCTGAGGTATTCCTGCCTGCCTTAAGAGGCAACTAAAAGGAGTCCCTCACATTTGGCCTTTGTGATGGTCCCCTGTAGGGTTGCTTTCTTCACCGATGATGACCGTGGACTTGTTTGCACCTGATACCCAGCACAATAGGCAGTCTGTTGTGGTGGGGCTGCCATGTACCCTGTTTGTTGTAGCCCCTTGACAACACAGGGATTGCTCTGCTGATGCCTGTGCCGTTAATTCCCCACTATACTCCCCCTGCGGGTCCGGGGATTAGAATAGGCCCGAGGTATTCCTGCCTGTCGTAAGAGGCGACTAAAAGGAGTCCATCCCCCTCACGGGGGTAGTTAGCGCCTGCGTCCGGAGACGGACGGTTTCACGACCTATAATCGTGGTCCTTTTGGTTTTAAACTTCTCGTTTCTTCCTTCCTTTTGTTGGTCCCTTTCTTTGCTCTTCTCCACCTCACTGTCTTCCTTACTCTTTCCCTTGACTTCTCCTTGCCTTCTCATAGCCTTTTTCTCCTTGCCTTCTCATAGCCTTTTTCTCCTTGCCTTCTCATAGCCTTTTTCTCCTTGCCTTCTCATTGCCTTTTTCTCCTTGCCTTCTCATTGCCTTTTTCTCCTTGCCTTCTCATTGCCTTTTTCTCCTTGCCTTCTCATTGCCTTTTTCTCCTTGCCTTCTCATTGCCTTTTTCTCCTTGCCTTCTCATTGCCTTTTTCTCCTTGCCTTCTCATTGCCTTTTTCTCCTTGCCTTCTCATTGCCTTTTTCTCCTTGCCTTCTCATTGCCTTTTTCTCCTTGCCTTCTCATTGCCTTTTTCTCCTTGCCTTCTCATTGCCTTTTTCTCCTTGCCTTCTCATTGCCTTTTTCTCCTTGCCTTCTCATTGCCTTTTTCTCCTTGCCTTCTCATTGCCTTTTTCTCCTTGCCTTCTCATTGCCTTCTCATTGCCTTTTTCTCCTTGCCTTCTCATTGCCTTTTTCTCCTTGCCTTCTCATTGCCTTTTTCTCCTTGCCTTCTCATTGCCTTTTTCTCCTTGCCTTCTCATTGCCTTTTTCTCCTTGCCTTCTCATTGCCTTTTTCTCCTTGCCTTCTCATTGCCTTTTTCTCCTTGCCTTCTCATTGCCTTTTTCTCCTTGCCTTCTCATTGCCTTTTTCTCCTTGCCTTCTCATTGCCTTCTTCTCATTGCCTTCTTCTCCTTGCCTTCTCTGGTCTCCGCCTCGGCGTTTGAGACAGTCTGTCCTCTTTCTCCCTCTCTCTCTTCTTTTTCCTCTTCTTCCTTCCTCCCTGTGCGTGTCTGAAGGCCGACCCACGCGTTCGCACGCGTAGCCGGTGACGGGGTAACGCGTAAGTCCCCGCCCTGGGTAGACATGTAAGGCACGCGCGTACCCCCTGGTAAAGGCCAGGCCCGGGGAGGGGTGATTGCCTGAGCTGATACCTTCTGACCATGCCGATTGGTCCCTCCGTCTGTTTCTTGGGAGGTGTGACCTGAGGTGTAAACATTCACCTAAGGTGGGAGTGCCCTCTGAGAGGGTCCCCACAAGGAAGGAGCGCGCCATCGGAGACGCTGGCAATCATGGGGGATTCCTCCGCAATGGATTCTACTCCATCGCTTTCGACTTCGACCCAAAAACGGAAACGTGACCAGCCAACAGTGACAAAAGTACTACCGCCTGCCCCACAGTTCCTCGTAGTTTCTCGCACTGAGGACGGAAGGGACTTTTCCTCTGTCAACCCTTTTGTTATTCAGAAGGGCGTTGATGCCATAGCCGGATCTGTCAAATCTTGTACCAGGTTGCGTAACGGCACCTTATTACTAGAAACTGAGAATGCCTTTCAGGCACAAAAACTGCTTCGGGCCACCCTCCTGTACACGTTCCCTGTCCGGGTGGAGGCCCACCGAACTTTGAATTCGTCTCGTGGTGTAGTGTATACTAGCTCCCTCGACGGATTGACTGATGAGGAGCTTCAATCTTTCCTCGCTGAGCAGGGCGTGACGGCTGTCCATCGGGTCATGAAAAAGGTCAACAACGACCTTGTACCGACCCGGACACTCTTCTTGACCTTCGATAGTGTTAAGCTGCCATCGCGCATCAAGGCGGGCTACGAGGTTATTTCTGTTCGCCCCTATGTCCCGACACCTACGCGCTGCTACCAGTGTCAGCGTTTCAATCACACTCGACAGTCTTGTTCCAATGCGGCTAAATGTGTCACTTGTGGCAGGGATGCCCATGAGGGTGACTGTCCACCTCCGTCTCCTCATTGTGTGAACTGTCAGGGTGACCATGCCGCATCCTCCCGCGACTGTCCTGTCTATAAGGACGAACGTTGCATCCAAGAAATTCGTGTCAAAGAGAAAGTGTCCACCTCGGCTGCTCGCAAGCTATTGGCTAGTAGGAAGCCCACGCTGCTCCCAGCGGGGAAATATAGTACTGTCCTCGCCTCTCCTCGGACTACCCGGGAGGTCGCAACCCAGACATGCGATCTGACCTTCAGCACCACAGTCGTCCGTTCGGCCAGTGCTAAGATCGCGCGGTCGACGTCTCCTCTTCCTCCCATCACACCACAGACACCAGCCACTACCTCAGCTTCTGCTAAGTCGAAGACACCGAAGTCAGATGCACGGTCCTTCAAGAAGGAACCATCCCGTGCAGACTTCCTCCGTCCCTCGACCTCCCAGCCTTCGACCGATACTTCCACCAAACGTCCTTCCAAAAAGGCGCATAGGAAGCACAGTTCTCCTTCTCCGCCACGGCGCATCTCTTCTCCTGCGCCACCCAGCGGTTGCCGCCCCAGGCCGTCATCCGTTTCGCCTGGCCGCACCGCCGGTAGCCGTACATCTGGCCGTTCACCGGCGGAGGAAGCTCCCCCTCCCGGCCATCCTCCCGAGATGGCCGATGACCCTATAGACCCCATGGACGATGACTGTCCGCCTACTGATAGCGGCGGCAGTGCTCGCTCGAAGCCAGGCCCTAAGCGGCCTTCGAGGTGACCCCTTCTCTCATCTTCCTTTTCTTACGATGGCACTTATTCACTGGAATATTCGCAGCATTCGCTCCAACCGAGAGGACTTGAAGTTGCTGCTCCGCTTGCATCGTCCGCTCGTCGTAGCCCTCCAGGAAACGAAGCTACGCCCATGCGATCACATTGCCTTGGCACACTACACCTCTGTGCGTTTTGACCTACCCCCTATGGTAGGAATCCCAGCTCATGGAGGGGTTATGTTGCTGGTCCGGGATGATATTTACTACGATCCCATCACGTTGCACACCGGCCTGCAGGCAGTCGCCATCCGCATTACTCTCCCCACTTTTACGTTTTCCTTTTGTACCGTTTACACTCCCTCGTCATCTGCCGTTACCAGGGCAGACATGATGCAACTTATTGCTCAGCTACCTGCACCATTTTTGTTAACTGGAGACTTCAATGCCCACCATCCCCTTTGGGGCTCTCCAGCATCCTGCCCGAGGGGCTCCTTGTTAGCAGACCTTTTCAACCAGCTCAATCTTGTCTGCCTTAATACTGGCGCCCATACTTTTCTTTCGGACACATCTCATACCTATTCCCATTTAGACCTCTCTATATGTACTCCCCAACTTGCACGCCGGTTTGAGTGGTATGCACTTGCTGATACATATTCGAGCGACCACTTCCCGTGTGTTATCCATCTCCTGCAGCATACTCCCTCTCCGTGCTCCTCTAGTTGGACCATCTCCAAGGCAGACTGGGGGCTCTTTTCTTCCAGGGCGACCTTTCAGGATCAAACCTTCACAAGCTGCGATCGTCAGGTCGCACACCTCATGGAAGTCATTCTCGCTGCTGCTGAATATTCCATCCCTCACCCTACTTCTTCTCCACGTCGCGTACCGGTCCCCTGGTGGACCGCAGCATGTAGACGCTTTACGTGCTCGTCGACGTGCTTTACGCACCTTTAAACGCCACCCTACAGTGGCGAATTGTATTAATTATAAACGATTACATGCTCAGTGTCGTCGTATTATTAACGAAAGCAAGAAAGCCAGCTGGGCTGCTTTCACAAGCACCTTCAACAGTTTTACTCCTTCTTCTGTTGTCTGGGGTAGCCTGCGCCGGCTATCTGGCACTAAGGTCCACTCCCCAGTTTCTGGCTTGAAGGTCGCGAATGAAGTCCTTGTGGCCCCTGAGGCTGTCTCCAATGCCTTCGGCCGCTTTTTCGCCGAGGTTTCGAGCTCCGCTCATTACCACCCTGCCTTCCTCCCCCGCAAACAGGCAGAGGAGGCTAGGCCACCTGACTTTTGCTCCTCGAATTGTGAAAGTTATAATGCCCCATTCACCATGCGGGAACTCGAAACCGCACTTGGCCGATCACGGTCCTCCGCTCCAGGGCCTGATTCTATTCATATTCAGATGCTGAAGAACCTTTCTCCTGCGGGTAAAGGTTTTCTTCTTCGTACATACAATCGCATCTGGATTGAGGGACATGTTCCCGCATGCTGGCGCGAGTCTATTGTTGTCCCGATTCCTAAGCCGGGGAAGGACAAGCACTTGCCTTCCAGTTATCGACCTATCTCACTTACCAGCTGTGTCTGTAAAGTGATGGAGCGAATGGTTAACTCTCGATTGGTTTGGCTGCTTGAGTCTCGACGCCTACTTACAAATGTACAATGTGGATTTCGTAGGCGCCGCTCTGCTGTTGACCATCTGGTTACCTTGTCGACCTTCATTATGAATAACTTCTTGCGGAAGCGCCCGACCGCGGCTGTGTTCTTTGATTTGGAGAAGGCTTACGACACCTGTTGGAGGGCGGGCATTCTCCACACCATGCATACATGGGGCCTTCGCGGTCGCCTCCCTCTTTTTATTCGTTCCTTTTTAATGGATCGACAGTTCAGGGTACGTGTGGGTTCTGTCCTGTCCGACACCTTTCGCCAGGAGAATGGGGTGCCACAGGGCTCAGTTTTGAGCGTCGCTCTGTTCGCCATCGCGATCAATCCAATAATGGATTGCCTCCCAGCTGATGTATCAGGCTCCCTTTTTGTGGACGATTTTACCATCTATTGCAGCGTGCAGCGTACACGTGTCCTGGAGCGCTGTCTTCAGCGTTCTCTTGACCGTCTTTACTCCTGGAGTGTCGCCAATGGCTTCCGTTTTTCTGCCGAGAAGACGGTCTGTATTAACTTCTGGCGCTACAAAGAGTTTCTCCCACCGTCCTTACGACTTGGTCCCGTTGCTCTCCCAATCGTGGAGACAACCAAATTTTTAGGCCTTACCTTTGACAGGAAACTTAGCTGGTCTCCACATGTGTCATATTTGGCTGCCCGTTGTACCCGTTCTTTAAATGTCCTCAGTGTTCTCAGTGGTATGTCGTGGGGAGCGGATCGAACCGTCCTACTTCGTCTATATCGGTCGATCGTCCGCTCCAAGCTGGATTATGGGAGCTTCGTATACTCCTCTGCACGGCCATCCATCTTACGCCGCCTCAACTCCATACAACATCGGGGTTTACGACTTGCGATCGGAGCATTTTATACCAGTCCCGTAGAGAGTCTTCATGCTGATGCTGGCGAATTGCCGCTCACTTACCGGCGCGATATACTGCTTTGTCGGTATGCCTGTCGGCTACTGTCAATGCCCGACCATCCGTCTTATCGTTCCTTTTTTGACGACTCTCTCGACCGTCAATACGGGTTGTATGTCTCTGCCCTGCTACCCCCTGGAGTTCGCTTTCGTCGCCTCCTTCAACACCTTTATTTTTCACTCCCTGCAACCTTTCGAGTGGGCGAGAGCCACACGCCACCTTGGCTCCAGGCTCAGGTCCGCGTTCACCTTGACCTCAGCTCGCTCCCAAAAGAGGTCACCGCCAGTTCGGTCTACCACTCCCGTTTTTTGGAACTTCGTTCGAAGTTCATCAACATGACTTTCATTTATACAGATGGCTCTAAGACCAATGACGGGGTCGGGTGTTCCTTTATAGTCGGGGCACAAAGTTTCCAATACCGGCTCCATGACCATTGTTCGGTCTTCACAGCTGAGCTCTTTGCCCTCTACCAGGCTGTTCTTTACATCTGCCGCCACCGACATTCTGCTTATGTCATCTGCTCAGATTCCCTGAGCGCCATCCAGAGCCTCAGTGATCCGTACCCGGTTCACCCTTTCGTACACCGGATCCAACGCTCTCTTCAGCGGCTGGTGGACGTCAGTCCGCCAGTTAGCTTTATGTGGGTTCCTGGCCATGTCGGTATCCCTGGGAACGAAGCTGCAGATGCCGCGGCCAAGGCTGCGGTCCTCCAGCCTCGGACAGCTTCTTGTTGTGTCCCTTCGTCCGATTTTAGCAGGGTCATTTGTCGGCGCGTTGTGACGCTGTGGCATGCCGATTGGGCTGCACTTACCGACAACAAGCTTCGGGCCTTAAAACCTCTTGCCGTGGCTTGGACGTCCTCCTCACGCCCTTCTCGGCGGGAGGAGGTCGTTTTAGCAAGGTTAAGGATTGGACACTGCCGGTTCAGCCATCGCCATCTGCTGACGGCTGCACCGGCGCCGTTCTGCCCATGTGGGCACTTGCTGACGGTTAGACACATTTTAATGTCCTGTCCCGATCTTAACCAACTGCGCCTCGATCTTAACCTGCCTAATACTTTCGATGCCGTTTTAGCAGATGACCCACGAGCAGCTGCTCGTGTTCTTTGTTTTATCAATTTGACAAACCTCGCTAAGGACATTTGATGTTGTTTTTTAATCCTATGCCTGTCAGTCTCTTTTAGCGTGTTTTCCCTTTTAGTTGTTGTCAACTTGTGCCTCGCGGTGCATTTTTAGAGTAGTCAGGGCGCTAATGACCATTGAAGTTGTGCGCCCTAAAACCACAAAAAAAAAAAAAAAAAAAAAAAAAAAAATCCCCACTATACCAAGGAGTAGATGCCCGACACTCTGGGGCATCAGGACTCCCGGCAATGGCCATCCTGCCAGGTGGCCTTTGATGTGGCTGGGTGGTGCCCATGGGGAGGGGCCCCTGGTCAGAGTGGGTGGCATCAAGGTGGATGACGCCCGATGAAGTGTCAGACATCATCTCTCGCTGGTGGTCAAACACCAGCAGTCTCTAAACATTCTAAGTCTCAGTACAATGCAAGGAAGTATGACCCTAAATCACTCCCCTCCCTCGTCACACCATGGGAGGAGTGCCAGACTAAGGATGGCAGTGAACCTTATTCACCCTGTTAACTCTTATGTACGAGAACTGATGGGTAATCCTTTGTTTCGATGAAGCCACAGTTTTTTGTTGACCATTTAGAGGACAAGTTTGGGGAGGTGGAGGGCTTGTCCAAAATGCGGTCAGGGTCAGTCTTGAAAAAACAGATCCTCTGCCCAGTCACAGGCAGTACTCACTTGTGGCAAGCTGGGAATGTTGCCATCAGGCCCCATAAGAGCTTAATTATGGTCCAGGGACCTTCTTTTGCAATCTGATGACACGCTACACACCAACAAGGTGTTCATTTTGTCCACCACATCCATCAGGGTCCAAGAGAAGGTCAAGGTGATGGTCTGCTGCTGTGACCCCTCCCCCAATGTGGTGCTTTAAGTTCCGGAAGTTTGGCCTCGTGTCTTTCCGCTGTACTTCCAGCGTGTCTTTCCGCTGTACTTCCAGCGTGTCTTTCAGCTGTACTTCCAGCGTCACATGTCGAGATTGTGGACGTCCATCACATTCCAATACTCCATATGCCCCACCTCCCATCTGTGTCAACTGCAGAGAGCATCATTCCCCTCGCTCACCAGACTGCATGATTTTACAGCGCAAAATAAAAATCGTGAAATAAAAGACCCTGGACAGACTGACCTACACTGAGGCTAAGAGGAAATTTGAGCCTCTACATCCTGTGGCTATGACCCTCTTATGCCACCACGGGGAGAACAATCGGTGGCAGCAGGTGACCCTGAGGTATAAATTGACTCATTGAATGTTCCGTGCTTTCCCAGCCTCACAATCACATCATCCTCCAGTGGAATTGCGGCAGTGTTTCCCACCACCTGACTGAACTACGAAAACTGTTAAGCTTTACACCTGCTTTCTGCATTGTCCTCCAGGAAACCTGGTTCTCGGCAATGTGGAACCCTGCCCACACAGCTATCAGGGATATTACAGGAACTGTAGCGACTATAATCGAGTGTCCGGTGGAGTTTCTCTGTCCTGAACTCAGTATGCTGTGAACCTGTGCCCTTTCAAACCCCTCTTGAAGCTGTGACTATCAGGATAAGGACAACACAGGAAATTACTGTCTGCAACCTATATCTTCCTTCAGATGGTGCAGTAACCCTGAACGCAATGGCTGCACAACTCCCTAAACCTTTTCTACTTCGGGAAAATGTTAACGCTCATAACCCCTTGCGGGGTGTCACAGTGCATACTGGCAGAGGCAGAGATGTCGAAAATTTACCGTCACAACTCAAACTTGACCTCAACCTCAGCCTCTTACGTACAGGTGCCCCACACATTTCAGTGTCACATATTCAGCCATTGATCTCTCCGTTTGCAATCCTGGCCTTCTCCCATCTATGCACTGGAGAGCACATGATGACCTATGTGCTAGTGATCATTTCCCCATCTTCCTGTCACTGCCCCAGCAGCAGGCCCATGGATGCCTGCTCAGATGACCTTTAAACAAGGTGGACTAGGAAACTTTCACATCTGCTGTCAGCATTGAATCTCCCCCACACAGTAACATCGATGTGATGGTTGAGCAGGTGACTACAGCTATTGTTTATGTGGCAGAAAACATGATCCCTCGTTCTTTAGGATGCCCGCAGCGAAAGGTAGTCCCTTGGTGGTCATTGGAAGTCGCTGAAGCAATTAAGGAGAGTTGGCGAGCTCTGCATTGGCATAGCCCTGGAGCACCTCATAGCCTTTAAACAGCTCCCTGCCTGCGTTCACAATCTTATCAAACGACGGAAGCAAAAGTGTTAGGAGAGAGATGTCTGGACCATTGGGTGCCATAAGTCACCTTCCGAAGTCTGGGCAAAGATCAAACGTGTTTTCAGGTACCAGACCCCAACAGGTATTTCCGGTGTTATCATAAATGGCGTGTTATCTACTGATGAAAACGTGAATGCTGAGCACTTTGCTGAGCACTATGCTTGAGCCTCTGCATCTGAGAATTACCCCCCAGCCTTACGCACTCTCAAATGGTGGCTGGAAGGAAAGTGATTTTGTTCACTATATGCCACAGTGAATCCTATAACGCCCCATTTACAGAGTGGGAGCTGCTCAGTGGCCTGGCACATTGCCCCGACACAGCTCTTGGGCCAGATTGGATCCACAGTCAGATGATTAAACATCTCGTCTGACTACAAGCAAAATCTGTCATCTTCAACCAGATCTGGTGTGATGGTGTCTTTCTGTCGCAAAGGCAGGACAGCACCATCATTCCAGAGCTAAAACCCAGTAAAAACCTGCTTGATGTGGATAGCTATTTGCCCATCGGCCTCACCAACTTTCTTTGTAAGCTGCTGGAACGTACGATGTGTTGGCAGTTGGGTTGGATCCTGGAGTCATGTGGCTTATTGGCTCCATGTCAGGGCAGCTTCCGACAGGGTCGCTCTATCACTGATAATCTTGTGTCCCTCAAGTCTGCCATCCGAACAGCCTTTTCCAGATGCCAACACTTGGTTGCCATTTTTTTTTATTTACAGAAAGTGTATGACACCACCTGGTGACATCATATCTGTGCCACATCATATCTGTGCCACATTATATGAGTGGGGTCTCTGAGGCCCGTGCCTGATTTTTATCCAAAATTTCCTGTCGCTTCATACTTTGTTTCGAAGTTGGTGCCTCCCATAGTTCCATCCATATTCAGGAGAATGGAGTTCTGCAGGGCTCAGTATTGAGGGTCTCTCTCTATTTTTAGTCTAGACTAACGGTCTAGTGGCAGCTGTTGTACCACCTATCTCATTGTACCACCTATCTCACCTTCTCTGTATGCGGATGACTTCTCCATTTCTTACTGTTCCTCCATTACTGGCGATGCTGAGTAGTGCTTACAGGGAGCCATCCACAAGGCACAGTCATGGGCTGTAGCCCACAGTTTCCCGTTTTTGGCTGCAAAGTAGTATGTTACGCACTTCTGTCGGTGTCATACTGTTCATCCAGAACCAGAGCTTCACCTTACTGATGATCCACTGACTGTAGTGGAGGCATACCAATTCTTAGGACTGGTTTTTGATGGCTGATGGACTTGGCTACCTCACCTTCATCAGCTTAAGCAGAAATTCTGGCAGCACCTCAATGCCCGCCACTGCCTGAGCGACACCAACTGGGGTGCAGATACCTCTAAGCTGCTGCAGCTCTACAGAGCCCTTGTTCAATCCTATGGGAGTATGGTTTATGGTTTGGCAGTGCCCTTGGCATTGCGTTTACTTGACCCAGTGCACCACTGTGGCATTCAACTGCAACAGATTCTTTCAGAATTAGTCCAGTGACCAGTGTCCTGGTGGAGGCCAGAGTCCTTCCATTGAAGGTTAGGCATGTTCAACTGCTCGCCAGTTATGTTGCACATGTTTGTAGTTCTCCTGCGCATCCGAATTACCTTTGCCTTGTCCCACCCGCAGCAGCCCGTCTCCTGCATCAGCGGCCCAGGTCAGGGCTAACGATTGCAGTTCGCATGTGAGCCCTCCTGTCTGAACTGGAGTCCTTCCCTTTACCAACTATATGTGAGGTCCCTTCACGTACACTTCCATGGTGTACACCTAGGCTACAGCTTCGCCTGGACCTTTCACATGGCCCTAAGGGCTGATTTAACCCTGCAACTATCCGCTGTCACTTCCTCTCGACTCTAGACATGTACCGAGGCCGTGAAGTGGTAATGTTAGCTTTGCCTATGTTCATAGAGGATATATAGAACAGCACTCCTTGCCCGATGGCTGCAGTGTTCTCACTGCAGAGCTGGTGGCCATATTTTGTGATCTTCAGCACATCTGCTCATGCCCTGGTGAGTCATTTGTCCTGTGCACTGACTCCTTGAGCAGCCTACAAGCTATCTGCCACTGCTACCCTAGTCATCCTTTGGTAGTAACCATCAGGGAGTCCATCTATGCCCTGGAATGGATTAGTCATTCAATGGTGTTTATCTGGCCCCCAGGTTACGTCAGAATCCCAGGCAATAAACTTGTCTACAGACTACACAGAAACAGCTTGTGGAGGTGGGCGTCTCTGGACCTGACCTGCATTCTGACTTAGGTCGTGTGGTTTTTCGCCTTTGATGGCCTGTGGGAGATGTAATGGTGTAACAGTAAGCACAGCAAACTGAGTTTCATTAAGGAGACTACGAATGTGCACAAATCTTCCATGCGGCCCTCTCGCAGGGAATCAGCTGTCCTCTGCCTGCTCTGCATTGGCCATGCTTGGGCGACACATGGTTACCTCTTGCGCCATAAATACCCGCCTCAGTGTCAGTGTGGTGCCTGGTTGACAGTGGCCCATCTTCTGGTACTGTCCCACTTTGACTCCCCAGCATCTCCGCCAGAAGAATGACGATGGATTGGTCAGCCTTCAGATCACGGATAGCCTGGGCTTCAGTGGTGGTGATGTTGGGAGTAGGATTAAGGTTTTTTAAGGAGGATTGAGAGGCAAGGCTGGAAGTCAGAAATTCCTGGAAGGTTAGGAGAGGGTGATTTTGAGGAAGAGGAGGTGGGTCCCGCTGTGACGGAGGACGGAACTGTTCCAGGCATGGTTCAATTTGGATAGTGTCTTGGGGAGTTGGATCATTAGGAGTAGCACAGTGTTACACCATCCGGGTTATCTGGATACTTCCCACTAACACCAACCTGTCAGAACTCCGGAGATGAGAACTTGCCCTTCAGCATATCCTCTCTTCTCGCTATCCGCCAGGCCTCAACCTCCGCTAATTTCAATTTGCCGCCGCTCATACCTCACCTGTCTTTCAACAACATCTTTGCCACTGTACTTCCGCCTTGACTGACATCTCTGCCCAAACTCTTTGCCTTTACAAATGTCTGCTTGTCTCTGTGTGTGTGTGTGTGGGGGGGGGGGGGGGGGGGGGGCGGGCGGGCGTGCGTGCACTAGTGTATACCTGTCCTTTTTTTCCCCCTAAGGTAAGTCTTTCCACTCCCGGGATTGGAATGACTCCTTACCCTCTCCCTTAAAACCCACATCCTTTCGTCTTTCCCTCTCCTTCCCTCTTTCCTGACGAAGCAACCGTTTGTTGTGAAAGCTTGGATTTTGTGTGTATGTTTGTGTTTCTTTGTGTATCTATCGACCTGCCAGCGCTTTTGTTTGGTAAGTCTCATCATCTTTCTTTTTAGATATAAATTATTTAACAGTTACACTGCAGACCCATACGCATTCCCTGATACACTTACACATGGAATAACTTACCTGAAACCTAAAGATGAGACAGACACAGCAAACCCAGCTAAATATCGCCCCATAACATGCCTACCAACAACATACAAAATACTGTATTAACTTCAGTCATTACACAGAAATTAATGACACATACAACACAGAACAAAATTATAAATGAAGAACAAAAGGGCTGCTGCAAAGGAGCAAGAGGATGTAAAGAGCAACTGATAATAGACGCAGAGGTGACATATCATGCTAAAACTAAACAAAGGTCGCTGCACTACGCATACATTGATTACCAAAAAGCTTTTGATAGTGTACCCCACTCATGGTTACTACAAATATTGGAAATATACAAAGTAGATCCGAAATTGATACAGTTCCTAAACATAGTAATGAAAAATTGAAAAACCACACTTAATATACAAACAAATTCAAATAATATCACATCACAGCCAATACAGATTAAGCGTGGAATATACCAAGGAGACTAAGTCCTTTCTGGTTCTGCCTTGCTCTGAACTCACTATCCAACATGCTAAATAACACAAATTATGGATACAATATTGCTGGAACATACCAACACAAAATCACACATTTGCTATACATGGATGATCTAAAACTACTGGCAGCAACAAATCAACAACTCAACCAATTACTAAAGATAATAGAAGTATTCAGCAATGATATAAATATGGCTTTTGGAACAGACAAATGTAAGATAAATAGTATAGTCAAGGGAAAACACACTAAACAAGAAGATTACATATTGGATAACCACAGCGACTGCATAGAAGCGATGGAAAAAACAGATGCCTATAAATATGTAGGATGCAGACAAAAAATAGGAATAGATAGTACAAATATTATAGAACAACTAAAGAAAAATATAGACAAAGACTAACAAAAGTACTGAAAACAGAATTGACAGCAAGAAACAAGACAAAAGCTATAAATACTTATGCTATACCAATATTGACCCACTCATTTGGAGTAGTGAAATGGAGTAACACAGACCTAGAAGCACTCAATACACTTACACGATCACAATGCCACAAATATAGAATACATCACATTCATTCAGCAACAGAAAGATTCACATTAAGCAGAAAGGGAGGAGGAAGGGGATTTGTCGACATAAAAAACCTACATTATGGACAGGTAGACAATTTAAGAAAATTATTTCTAGAACGAGCAGAAACCAGCAAAATACACAAAGCAATCACTCATATAAATACATCGGCTACACCACTGCAATTTCATAACCACTTCTACTATCCTTTAGATCACATAACATCAACAGATACGAAGAAAGTAAATTGGAAAAAGAAAACACTACATGGCAAGCACCCGTATCATCTAACACAGCCACACATCGATCAAGACGCATCCAACACATGGCTAAGAAAAGGCAATATATACAGTGAGACAGAAGGATTCATGATTGCAATACAGGATCAAACAATAAACACCAGATATTACAGCAAGCATATTATTAAAGATCCCAATACCACAACAGATAAATGCAGACTTTGCGAACAACAAATAGAAACAGTAGATCACATCACAAGCAGATGTACAATACTAGCAAATACAGAATACCCCAGAAGACATGACAGTGTAGCAAAAATAATACATTAACAGCTTGCCTTACAACATACACTTATAAAACAACACGTTCCCACATAAAAGTATGCACCACAAAATGTACTGGAGAATGATGAATACAAATTATACTGGAACAGAAGCATTATAACAGTTAAACCACCACCACTTAACAAACCTGACATCATACTCACCAATAAAAAGAAGAAATTAACACAACTAATCGAAATATCCATACCCAATACAACAAATATACAAAAGAAAACAGGAGAAATTGAGAAATACATCAAACTGGCTGAGGAAGTCAAGGACATGTGGCATCAGGATAAAGTTGACATTATACCAATTATACTATCAACTACAGGAGTCATACCACACAATATCCAGCAGTATATCAATGCAATACAGCTACATCCAAACTTACATATACAATTACAGAAATCCGTAATTATTGATACATGTTCAATCACCCGAAAGTTCCTAAATGCAAAATAACATATGCTGTACAGTTAAAAGAAAGTCACGCTTGATCAAGGTCCGCGTCACTTTCCATTTTTGACCAGACATAATGTCTGAGAAGAGAAAGAAAGAAAGATGATGATGATGATGATGATGATGATGATGATGATGATGATGATGATAATGATGATGGAAACAAGAGTTGGATTACACCAGCTATAAAAATCTCTTGCAAACACAAAAGAATACTCCACATGTTATGTAAACAAAGTAGTGACTCCCCGCAACATAAGAATACTATAAAAACTACACATGTATCCTAAGAAGAGTGATAAGACAAGCAAAAAGGATGCAGAATGATGAGTACATTGACAAATCCAGCAATAAAGTAAAAGCAATGTGGAATATCATAAAAAGGGAAAGAGGGGAAATGAAAGCTTCACACAATAACATAGAAATCAAACTCAACAATGAATCTATATCTAATCCTGAAGTTGTGGTGAACTCTTTCAACAATTTCTTTATGAGCATAGCTGAAAAATTGGTCCAAAATAATCCTAACACAAATTACCAACCAGCAAACCAAAAATATCACACATGTGCAAAGTCAATTTTCATTACCAAAGTCACTGAAAATGATGTTGCAAAAGCCCTCAGAGTGTTAAAAAATTCATATTCAGCTGGAATTGATGGTATCCCAGCAGCTGTAATCAAAAATTGTGAACACACAATTGCTGAACTATTAACACACCTCTGTGACTGTTCTTTCCAGGCAGGTATCTTCCCTGAAGCTCTGAAACTTTCTAAAGTAATTCCTGCCTTCAAAAAACGTGATAATAAAGATATGAATAACTACAGGTCTATCTCAATCTCATCCTGCTTTTCTAAAGTTTTTGAAAAAAATATGTACAAAAAATGGACTTCATTGAAAAAAAGATTTACTAAGTTTAGCTCAACATGGGTTCAGAAGCAACAAATCTACTGAAACTGTAGTATATGATTGTATAAATACGCTATTAGAACTGTTAGATAGAAAGCAATCCATAACAGGCATATTTCTGGATCTGTCAAAGGCTTTTGACACTGTTGACCACAAAATATTACTGGAAAAATTAGAACACTATGGTATCAGAGGAATTGCAAACTGGATTGCTACATTCCTAACCAGTCAGATGCAGTGTGTCAGCATGAAATACACTAATAGACAAAGCAACTCAATAACCGAAATACTATCAAGTAATAAAAATGTAAAGCAAGGTGTTCCACAGGGCTCAGTATTGGGACCCCCCCCCCCCTTTTTCCTCCTGTATATTAATGACTTGAGCCAGAATGTTGATTCACACAAAACAATATTTGCTGATGACACAACTGTACTCCTCAAAGGGGAGAATACAGAGGCTGTGTAAAAAGCTGTGAACTTGGCTGCTGAACAACTCAGCAACTGGGCTAAAATCAACAGATTAACTATCAGCACCAAAAAGACAGCTTTCATGAACTTTCACACAACAGAAAATGCAAATTCCTCTCAGCCATTTGTCACTGTAAATAACCAGTCAATAGATACCAACACTGTTTTCAAATTCCTGGGTATGTGGGTTCAAGATAACCTAAAATGGAATACACATACAGGGAAGGTAAATGCCAGGATTTGTACTTGCTGTAATGCATTGAGTGTACTGAAAACATGTGCTAGCCTGAAAACATTAACCAGTGCGTACTACGCTTACATACAAGCCCACCTAAAATATGGTGTAATATTCTGGGGAAATTCTCCAACTGCTCTGAGCACATTCAGAATCCCGAAGAGAGCAATGAGGATTATTACTGGGAGCAAACCCAGAGACTCCTGCAAACCCATCTTCGGAAAGTTGGAAATCCTTACACTGCCTTGCCTCTACATTCTTGAGACAATAATATTTTTCAGAAACCACGTAGTGCCAACTGACCCCAGAGTCGTCAAAAATAATGAAATACATGAACACAACACCAGGAAAAATGCAAACCTGCATGTTATATGTACAAACACTCAACTGTGTAAGAAGGGAGCTTTCCACATGGGCCTCCAACTGTTCAACAGTCTTCCCACTAGTATTAAGTCCATCGAAGACAACATAAAATTTAGCAAAGCCGTAAAGTCATATTTGTTGTCACTGTTTTTACTCTGTAAATGAATACTTAGAACAGTAATCTTGTTGTTTGTGTTAAATTGAAAACATTGAGCAATATAATACATTAGGATACTATAGGCCTATGTTAATATATGTTAACAGTGTTAAATGATATTTTCCAACATCTGCAATACACTGTGTACCATCAGATCACATGAAATAAATAAATAAATAAAGCCTGAGAGTTTTTTATTTACCTCATACATACTGCGTAACTGGTGGAACAGTTTTGTCATTGTGATTTCTCCCAAATATTTTAACAATCCTGAGGGAATGCTGTCAACTCCAGGCTTCTTATTTCTGCATTGGTCTTTCAGTGCTCTGTTAAATTCTTCTCACAAAATAAATTGAACAGATAAAAAAATCTACTCACCTAGTGGTGGCAGAACACACACATAAGACGGTTGTAATTGGCCAGCTTTAGGAGCCAGTGGCTCCTCCTTCAGGCAGAAGGGTTGAAGGGAAAGGGGAAGGAAGAGGGGTGAAGGAAAAGAACTGGACAGGTCTAGGAAAAGGGGTAGATGTTGGGGAAAGTCACCCAGAACTGCAGTCAGGGGAGACTTACTGCAGGCGTTGAGAGGGAAAGACAACAATCAGGGTTTCCTTCTCATCCTATGTGGTAACTCTCTCTTGACCCACAGTTCTGGGTGACTTTGCTGAAATCTACCTCTTTTCCTAGATCTCTCCAGTCCTTTCCTTCACCCCTCTTCCTTTCTCTACAACCCTTCTGCCTGAAGGAGCCACTGCCTCCGAAAGCTCGCCAGTTACAATCATCTTTTATGTGCGTGTTCTGCCACTGCTTGGTGAACAGATTTTTTTCTCTGGCCAGTTGAATTATTTTGTAAGTAATTGATTGTTTCCATTGTTAAATTCTTCTCACAATATGATACCTCGCATCTCATATGCATCTATTCCTGTGCCCTATCCATATTTTCTTAAAGTTCCTCTTTCCGTAGCTCTTTTGTATATCCCTCCCACCTTTCTGCCTTCCCTTCTTGGCTTAGAACTTGTTTTGCTACCTAAGCTCTTGATATTGATATACACACCTCTCCCTTCTCCAAAGGTTTCTTTAATTTCCTTGTACGTGACATCTAGCACTCCCATAGTTTTGCATGCTTCCACAACTTTGCAGTTCCGCTCTAGCCATTCCTTCTTCACACTTTCCCTGTATCCTTTTTAGGCAACCATTTTCCCTTTTGTCTGCTTCATTTTTATATTTCCCTTTTCATCAAACAAATTTAATCTGACAAGTGTGGTCAAATACTTGGCACTGCCAATACATGTATGTGCATAAAGGTAAAAGTGGCAACAACATTCTAGATTTCACAATTTAATACTTTCTCAGGGAGGAGAAGAATAGGTTAGGGAAGATCCAAAAGAAAGTGCAAGCCACTCGGATGCCAGGATGTGATCTACCTATAGTGGGGACACTATCCTAATTCTCAAGGCAGGTGAGTCCTACCTTTTTAACCTTTCCCCTCATTTCTCCTCAAGGAAGGCAGGAATAGTCCTGACAGCTGTAATAAGGTCACCACTTCTACTTTCATGTGTGTATATTGGCAGTACTAAATATTTTGCCCTCTAAAAGAAAAACTGGCAGAAATTGTCTCCTAATTTTATAGTTTACCATTATGTGCTATTTGAAACCTTCTTCCATTAATCTTAAAGAAACTGGTAGAATTTTTCATGGGGCATGATTTGATCATTGTTAACAAGCTATAAGGTAGCAATTTTTTGCATCTGTTTTTTCATGTGATTCTAGTTCACAAGCTGTGCAGTTTTGTCTCCAAAGAAATACAGCTAATTTCTTCCAGCATTTGCACTGTGACAGCCAGGGCTATTGCCCACCATTGGTGATAATGAGAACTTGATGAAGAGACCACACACTGTCATCTAAGAATGACAAGAATATGAGAACATGTAAATTGGACCACAGATGTTTAAATGTGAAGTGGTATTAATGTAATTATGAAAATGAGTCTGTGTTTTTGTATGAACAACAGGAACTTTAGATTTCTCTTGATGGAGAAAGGACTGTTTAGGACTCTTACTAGAAAGATAGAGGCATTTCTACAGTGATGAGATTTCATAGAAAATGCAATGTTAAAATGGAGGTGGAATGCAAGAGATGGTTGGAATTTGTAAAGAGAGAAAGAAAATTTGTAAATAAACATAATTTCATGTCAAACAGTGTAAGTCATTTGAAATACTCAAACAATGGAAACTCTAGGATGGAAAGTAATAATATTATGAAAAGGATAGTTGCTACTCACCATGCAGTGGAGATGCTGAGTTGTATATACGCACAACAAAAAAGACTGTAGAGTGTCGGAAAGTGAGATTTCCAAGGCCTTCAAAAATCCCCCCCCCCCCCCCCCCCCCCACACACACACACACACACACACACACACACACACACACACACACACACACAAACAATATTTTCTTTTTCACTGCCAGTCTCCGGTGATGTGCATCAACTGCTCTGGGAGCCACACAGTCTGTAGCATATACTGCCCAGTCTTTGCTGAGGAAGTAAAGGTTCAGGAAATAAGGGACCAATTGGATCCCTCATGCTGAAGCCAAAAAGGAATAAAAGTGACAAAACCCCTGTCCTTGCCGTATAATATGCTCCCATGGTGCAGAAATATGTTCCCATGTTGGACACTTATACACAAACATTGTCTGCACCTGAATAAGTATGTGCAAAAAGCAAAGTGAGTAAAGACAAAGCAATCCAGCCTGCTACAACAGAGGAGACCAGCAACAGCTTTGCAATGAACATAAAGAAGGCACATGAAAAGCAGAGTGCCACTCAATGACCCCTTCCCCATTATCCTCAAAGGGACAGGATGCAGGGAGAGTCAAAAGCTGTCCCAGGTGCCATCAGATGTCATCTGACTGAAGAGGACATCATGGAGTTAGATGCCTAGTCACTGGCACAGGCAGCCACTTCATTCCCCTTGCTCTAAAACTGCCTCACCTCTCTGGTGCAAAGATAGGGGTAAATTAAAACCACACCAATGAAATGGATCTCCTACTACAATGAAACACGATTGGGTTCAGGACTCATGCGGAGGAACTGAAACTCCTAGCACAGACACCCCACTTGTTTGTGTTTAGAAGAAACACATGATACTGATACCTCTGTGCTACAGGACTATACCCTACACTGCAAGGATGACATGACGGGGAAAAGAGCCAAGGGAGGGGCTGCTGTGTTTGCCAGTAACACACACCACTCCTGTCTCCCCCTGGTTACTGACCTCCAAGCAGTTGCAGTTGAAATTTGGTTCTCAGAGGATCAATGCTTACTCACTATATGTACCTCCTCCAAGATTCAATATATTCTGAGGCTCTCACAGATCTAACAGGACAACTGCCTCGACCATTTATTCTACTGAGAGACATAAATACACATCATGCCTTGTGGGGCTCAATCTCTACTTCCCTCAGGTTTTGGAGAGCCTCAAGACATCTCACAAGCTGTGCATCCTTGACATAGGTACTCTTATTCATTTCTGTGTGGCTGCTTGGTCATTCTCATCCATCAACCTTTTTCTGCTCACCAGCCCTCATGGACACTCTTCAGTGGGAAGTTACTGATTACCTTTATTCCAGTGACCACTTCCCATTCTGCATTCATGTACTGTATGGAGTGTTACCTGAACATAAACCACCAAAATACGTGGTCATCAGGGCTAACAGGATGCTGTTTAGCCAGCTGGCCGTTTTTGAACCCTAAGACAGCACCCTGGAATGGATGGACCACATCACATCATGCCACTGACTTGTCCATGCCAGTCTTCAGGTTATCTTAGGAGGCAACCTGTACTTTCATGGACTGATGAGTGCCATCCAGCAATCTGAGATGTGCATGCAGCTCTTCAATGGTCTGAATGCCACAAAGCAGACAACCTCACAACCTCTTGGGCTGCAAGAGCCATGGTTTGACAGGTAATTAATAAATGCACAAAAACATCATAACGAGCTTTCCTGGACTACGGCAACCGTTCTGCTTGTTCTACAAAGATGTGGGAAGTCATACAGAGGATATCTGGTGACCATGGTCATTTACCAATAGCAGCAGTGCTGAAAAAGGTGTACCTTCAAACAGCACTTGGAGATTTCTGTCAGACAGTGGTACAACGTTTTGCAGCAAACTGCTGCCAATACTAGCCAGGATCTGGCCTTGCAGAGAAGGGCAAGCAGGACTTCAGATCCAACAATTCTGTCTCACAACTGCCCTTCTACACATGACAACTGGAATCTGTACTGTCTGAGACCCATGATACTGCACCCAGTGTTGACCAGATCCTGTACTGCATGCTTAGACATTTGCCAGCAATATCATAGGAAATCCTCCTGAAATGTATTAATCTTATGACAGACATGCTGGTATCCTAAGTTGAGGACAAGACAATATTGATAACTCTTCATAAAGCACCAAAGGACCACCCATTTCCCAGGGGGGAGGGGGAGAGAAGGAGGGGGAGGGGGGAGGGGGAGGGGGAGATCTTCAGGTTGGTCTTATCTAATAATTCTTTGAGGGCAGATAACAGAGTTCCATTGCAGAGAGCTGTGTATTCATTTATAACATGTTTTACTTCCACTATGGCTTTTTGTATTTGATAATTTTCTTCAATTATTAGTTTTTGTAGGGGGCTGTTACTGCATTTAAGAATTTTCAAATCGGTATTGATATCTATCTGGGCTATGTTTCTTGTCCCTAAAGTGTTCAGCAAATGTGGAATGACAGCTGTTACTTTTTAAAACTCTTCTGTGTTCTGTGTGTCTGGTATTAAAGTTTTTGCTTGTCTGTCTGATTTGCAGTCCTGACATGTTAGTTGGTAAATATCAGATGTGTTGTTGTTTTTCCTTAGTTTTTTCTGTGTTGTCTGTTCTGTAGGCTATTTTTAGCCCTTGTCTTTTTGAGAAAGTTGCTTATTCTGTGGGCTGCTTTGTTGTAGGTGAGAGTGAACCTCTTGTCTGTTGTTGTGGGTGTTTCTTGTCCGTGTGTGTGTGTGTGTGTGTGTGTGTGTGTGTGTGTGTGTGTAAGTTGGTGAGGTGGTTTTTTGTGTTTGTCTATTTAACTATTGCTCATAACTATTGATGCCATCTCTCTTTACACTCACATCCCTAATGCCCATGGCCTTACTGCTATTCAACACTACCTTTCCCAATGTCTGGCGAATTCCAAACCCAAAACCTCCTTCCTGGTCACAATGACCAACTATATCCTCACCTACAATTACTTCTCCTTTGAATGTACGAGGGCCGTTCAGAAAGTAACCTCCGGTTGATTTAAAAAAAATACACCAAGTTAAATAAAAATATTTTAATATATACATCTTACAACTACATCTTTGCACTATTTTTCTACATAGTCTCCACAGCGATTGAGGCACTTATCGTATCTCTTCACAAGCTTTGAAATTCCTTCTGCATAAAAATCACCCGCTTGTGCCTGGAGCCAGCCTGTGACCGCATCTTTGAGCTCTTCGTCGTCATCAAACCGCTGTGACCCGAGCCATTTCTTCAAATGCATGAAGAGGTGATAATCACTTGGCGCCAGGTCTGGGCTGGAAGGTGGATGGTTGATAACGTCCCACTTGAAGGACTCAAGAAGGGCCGTTGTTCTGCGAGCAGAGTGAGGATGGGCGTTATCGTGCAAAAAAACGATACCGGAAGTCAGCATGCCACGGCGTTTGTTCTGTATAGCCCGTCGTAACTTTTTTATTGTTTCACAGTACACGTCTTGATTAATGTTCATACCACGTTCCATGAATTCAACCAACAACACCCCTTTGGCATCCCAAAACACCGTTGCCATCAGTTTTCTGGCAGAAAAATCTTGCGAGGCTTTTCTTGGTTTGGTAGGCGAATTTGAATGTGCCCACATCTTTGATTGTTCTTTTGTCTCAGGGTTCATGTACTTAATCCAGGTTTCGTCACCGGTCACGATTCTGTTTAACAATGGTTCTCCTTCGTCCTCATAACGTGACAGAAAGTCTAATGCAGAGGCCATTCTTTGAGTTTTGTGGTGGTCGGTAAGAATTTTGGGCACCCATCGTGCACAGAACTTACGGTAACCCAATCTTGCTGTCACTATCTCGTACAAGAGAGTCTTAGAAATCTGTGGAAAACCAGTAGACAACTCCGACATTGAGAAACGTCGATTTTCACGAACTTTTGCATCAACTGTCTGAATGAGTTCGTCAGTCACCAATGATGGTCTACCACTCCTCTCTTCATCATGAACGTTTTCTCGTCGACTTTTAAATAAACGTACCCATTCATGGACAACTCCTTCACTCATAACTCTTGGTCCATACACGGCACAAAGCTTATGATGAATAGCTGCTGCAGAATATCCTTTGGCTGTAAAAAACCTTATGACAGCACGCACTTCACATTTGGCGGGGTTTTCTATTAAAGCACACATTTCAAACTGCCACAAAAACTAAACTAGCGCAGGTACAATGTTCACTCGACCACGGCTTGATGCCGACTGACCTGTTGAGTGCGTGAACGCACAGATGGCGTTGCTACTCCCCCCACAACCCGCACTGTGACCGATCGGAGGTTACTTTCTGAACCGCCCTCGTATTACCTACAAACAGCTGTTATGGGCACCCTCGTAGCACAGTCATATGCCAATCTATTCATGGACCATCTTGAGGAATCCTTCCTAAACACCCAGAATCCCAAACCCCCTCACCTGGTTCAGATTCACTGATGTCACTGTGATTTGGACTGAGGATGAGGACATCCTATCCACATATCTCCAGAACTTACACCTTACCCCCCCTTCGCTTCACCTGGTCCTACTCAATCCGTCAAGCCATCTTTCTCATTGTTGATCTCCACCTCAAAGGTGGTTACATCCAATCTACCAACTACCAGGAATACCTATACTTAGGCAGCTGCCACCCGTTCCATATCAAGAAGTCGCTTCCATACTGCCTAGCCACCTGTGGCTCTCACATGTGTTGTGACCAGCAGATCCTCTTGAAATATACTGAGGGCCTCACTGAGGCCTCCACAGACTGTAATTACCCTCCCAACCTTGTACAAAAACAGATCTCTGCTGCCTTACCTTTCCAGTCACGCACTACCTCACACAGTCCCACCATCCAGCCACAGAGGAGCATTCCCCTTGTGACTCAGAACCATCCAGGAATGGAACAACTGAATTACATTATGTGCCAGTGTTTCAGCTACCTCTCATTGTGCCCTGAAATGAGAAATGTCCTACCCACTATCCTTCCCACCCCCACCTACTGAACCTGCACAGTATCCTCATATAATCCTACACAGCCCCTGCTCCCACCCCCTTGTCTCATGGCTCATACCAAAGTAATAGACCTAGATCTAAGAACTTTCCCCATATGTCCTCCCACTCCCATCTACTCCAATCCAGACACAAATATCACCTATCCCATCAAAGGCAGGGCTACATGTGAAACTAGTCATGTGATCTAAAAGTTAAGCTGCAATCATTGAGCTGCAGTCTGTCTGCATGAATGATCACTGACAAACTGTGGCTGAGAGGCAACTGGACCACCCTGTTGCTAAGCATGCTGCCCAACAAAAGATTCTTCATTTTAATGACTGCTTTACAGCCTGTGCTGTCTGGATTGCTCCCACCAACACCAGCTTTTCTGAACTGCACAAGTGGGAACTTTCTCTGCAGTATATCCTATTCCCATAACCCTCCTGGCCCCAAACTTAGTTGTCCTTATCCGTCTAGTCCCTTCCCTGTTCCCATTCTAGTGCTACACAGCCATCTATTCCACCAACACACTATCTTTTGACTTCTCTCCTTTTCTGCTACCTCCCTCTGCCCGTCCTTTGTCTAACCTCCCAACTATCTATCTGCCCCACCCTCTCTCCACCTTGACCCTGCTTGCCTCCATAAGCAGAACTTCACTGCCACCCACTCCTACCCTGCTATCCCTCCCCCATCCTGCCTCCCCTTCTTCCTTACCCCACCTGGTTGCCTCTCCCATCATGCACTGTTCCTTGCAGTCTGGCATCAGCTGCCAGCGACTGACTCTCTCTCTCTCTCTCTCTCTCTCTCTCTCTCTCTCTCTCTCTCTCTCTCTCTCTCTCTCTCTCCATGTACTTTTGTACAATATTGGTTTTAGGTGATACTGAATACCACAGGTGTGATAAACTGAGAGTTTATTTCCAGATGGAATTTGGAGTAGTGTAAATAAAGTGGCAGGCAAAAGGGCTTTCGGACTGAACTGCTTGAAACATGTAACTAAGAGTTTAGAAACTATACTGAGTCTTCCTCCGTTAAGTGAAATACATTCTCTTTATATGCAGGTCTACACACATTTTCCTGGCTGGCCTTGCTTTTGGAATGCCTCCCTATAAGACACAGTTTTCTATGACTTCTAAACTGATCATCAGTGTCTCACATGGTAGCTTCTTTTCAGCTTCACTAAAATTATTAGTACTACAGCTGTATATTTTTATTTGGTATAAAATTGTTCTATCACAAAAAACACTACTCTGGCACTGCCTCATTTTCTTGCACAGAATAACATGTCTGTAGTTGGATTCAAAGATGATGATGTTGTTGTTGTTGTTGTTGTTGTTGTTGTGGTCTTCAGTCCGGAGACTGGTATGATGCAGCTCTCCATGCTACTCTATCCTGTGCAAGCTTCTTCATCTCCCAGTACCTACTGCAATCTACATCCTTCTGAATCTGTTTAGTGTATTCATCTCTTGGTCTCCCTCTATGATTTTTACCCTACAATACTAAATTGGTGATCCCTTGATGCCTCAGAACATGTCCTACCAACCGATCCCTTCTTCTGGTCAAGTTGTGCCACAAACTTCTCTTCTCCCCAATCCTATTCAATACCTCCTCATAAGTTATGTGATCTACCCATCTAATCTTCAGCATTCTTCTGTAGCACCACATTTCAAAAGCTTCTATTCTCTTCTTATCCAAACTATTTATCATCCACATTTCATTTCCATACACGGCTACACTCCATACAAATACTTTCAGAAATGACTTCCTGACACTTAAATCTATACTCGATGTTAACAAATTTCTCTTCTTCAGCAATGCTTTCCTTGCCATTGCCAGTCTACATTTTATATCCTCTCCACTTTGACCATCATCAGTTATTTTGCTCCCCAAATAGCAAAACTCATTTACTACTTTAAGTGTCTCATTTCCTAATCTAATTCCCTCAGCATCACCCAACTTAATTCGACTACATTCCATTATCCCCATTTTGATTTTGTTGATGTTCATCTTATATCCTCCTTTCAAGACACTATCCATTCCATTCAACTACTCTTCCAAGTCCTTTGCTGTCTCTGTCAGAATTACAATGTCATCATCAGCGAACCTCAAAGTTTTTATTTCTTCTCCATGGATTTTAATACCTACTCCGAATTTTTCTTTTGCTTCCATCACTGCTTGCTCAATATACAGATTGCATAACATCGGGGATAGGCTACAACCCTGTCTCACACCCTTCCAAACCACTGCTTCCCTTTCGTGCCCCTCGACTCTTTATAACTGCCATCTGGTTTCTGTACAAATTGTAAATAGCCTTTCGCTCCCTGTATTTTACCCCTGCCACCTTCAGAATTTGAAAGAGAGTATTCCAGTCAACATTGTCAAAAGCTTTCTCTAAGTCTACAAATGCTAGAAACGTAGGTTTGCCTTTCCTTAATCTAGCTTCTAAGATAAGTCGTAGGGTCAGTATTGCCTCACGTGTTCCAATATTTCTACGGAATCCAAACTGATCTTCCCTGAGGTCAGCTTCTACCAGTTAGTATTTTGCAGCTGT
Source organism: Schistocerca cancellata (assembly GCF_023864275.1). Taxonomy (NCBI): domain Eukaryota; kingdom Metazoa; phylum Arthropoda; class Insecta; order Orthoptera; family Acrididae; genus Schistocerca; species Schistocerca cancellata. The sequence continues at coordinate 141,436,844 of NC_064626.1, forward strand.
GGCTTATTAAAATGATTGTTTAGTAATTTTCACATCTGTCAACACCTGCTTTCTTTGGGATTGTAATTATTACATTCTTCTTGAAGTCTGAGGGAATTTTGCCTGTCTCATACATCTTGCTCACCAGATGGTAGAGTTTTGTCAGGACTGGCTCTCCCAAGGCTGTCAGTAGTTCTAATGGAATGTTGTCTACTCCTGGGGCCTTGTTTCGGCTTAGATCTTTCAGTGCTCTGTCAAACTCTTCACGCAGTATCATATCTCCTATTTCATCTTCATCCTCTTCCATTCCCATAATATTGTCCTCAAGGACATCGCCCTTGTATAGACCCACTATATACTCCTTCCACCTTTCTGCTTTCCCTTCTTTGCTTAGAGCTGGGTTTCCATCTGAGCTCTTGACATTCATACAAGTGGTTCTCTTTTCTCCAAAGGCCTCTTTAATTTTCCTGTAGGCAGTATCTATCTTACCCCTAGTGAGATAAGCCTCTACATCCTTACATTTGTCCTCTAGCCATCCCTGCTTAGCCATTTTGCAGTTCCTGTCTATCTCATTTTTGAGACGTTTGTATTCCTTTTTGCCTGCTTCATTTACTGCATTTTTATATGTTCTCCTTTCATCAATTAAATTCAATATTTCTTCTGTTACCCATGGACTTCTACTAGCCCTCATCTTTTTACCTACTTGATCCTCTGCTGCCTTCACTACTTCATCCCTCAACGCTACCCATTCTTTTTCTACTGTATTTCTGTCCCCCATTCCTGTCAGTTGTTCCCTTATGCTCTTCCTGAAACTCTGTACAACCTCTGGTTTAGTCAGTTTATCCAGGTCCCAAAGATACGTACTGTGTATTTTTCCAGTTCATTGCAGTTTCCAACCAAGGAGATGGACCCAAGGGATGTATTCCCAGTTGATTTGGTATTCTATGTACTTTGGAAGTGTAAAAAGTGCATAGATTTTGGACTTAAAATCTGAAGGCACTAGCAGAGTTGGTTGCCAACATGAGCAGAACACTGTTGCCCACAATAGTCAGCGATGCTCAAATGTTGCGGGAAGGGCTCAGTCGTCGATTTCTTCAATGATGCACATTGTGTGTGTGTGTGTGTGTGTGTGTGTGTGAACTCGTCTGCAGTAAACATGAACAGTATTTCTGATGGTAAACTATCAATATTATTTACACTCTCTTAACACACTACAAAATGATTATATCATATTAAATAAATGAAAAGATTACGGTGAATTTCATTGTCTTGACAAGGAACTGTAATCTAGTGAATATCATTTATCCATTTACTTTTGTGTATCTCTTGAACAATGCAAAATACTATGGAAGCTTGCTGAATAGGAAATTTTGAATAACTCCAGTTGTACGTTAAATACACTGTTCTACCAAAAATTAAAAGTTAACTTTTTTATTTCTGGAGAGATAACTTTTGATTCTTATAGCAATTTCAAGGGTCAATGAAAATCAACCACGAAAAGTTTAACTGGACTGCCAATTTTTATCACTTATATTACGTAAACTTATTTTTTAGAGCTAAAGAAACAAGAGGCGTTACAGTTAAGTAACCTAACTCTGTTATTAGGGAATCATAGGAAGGTGATGTCTGAGGCTGTATTCACAAAAGAATTCACTTTTCAGCACATATTTTAAAGGAATACAGAAATAGGAAATAATACAAATGGGGCAACAAAAAATTACATGCCTGACCTTTTTTTTCCCTATTGTATGTAGTGTCTGTCTAGTCTTGAATGATACTCCAGCAATAGTTGGACAACACTGTCGGCTTCCACTTCACTGTGTACTGTTTTTCCATTGTAGAAATGTTTTTATGGGATCTTTCTCCATGCTGGTCTGATAAATTACTGCAACTCTTGGGAAGTAGTCAGTGTGAGGGTCCAGGAAGTGCACTTTCAAAGATGACTGATCTTGATAAGCACTGATCATTTAACTACTTCCTTGTGATTTGACCTGAGGGCCCTCAAATATCTTCTTTTATTTTTGTTCCTGAAAGATCAGGAAATTTTTCAGGAAGATAAGCAAACCCTCTGCTACTTTGATCCATTGCCTTTACAAATTGTTTAATTAAACTGAGTTTAATGTGCAGAGGTGGAAGGAAGATAACTTTGCTAGCTACTAGACTTTGACATTGAACATTTCCAGTTTAGTTTGGGCCATTTCTTTTTATGTAGTTGGATTTTCTATTTCAACTATCCCACCTGCAGGGAAAACAAGCAATTTTGCGTAGCACAAGCCTATTTTCTTGTGCTCACACTATTTAGGAACATTTTATAAAATTTCACAATTTTTTTTTAGCCAGACTGGCATGTGCAAGTGGGACAGAGGTCATTCTATTTCCAGTGTGGAGCAAAACACCCTTGAGACTTATTCTCATTGCACCTGTAGTGTCACCCCTCATTAAAGTGCTTTCATTAAACCTGCAACATCATTGCAAAACATCAGGATCCCCTCACTTGCAAAGTACAAAATAAAAATACGTTCTTTGTCCAAATTTGCTGATGTTGCTACATTGGTGGGGAAGATAATGTTCTTGTAACGTAGAACAAAGTAGGTCTGCCTTTTGTTTACTTAATCCTATGTCTGCCCATGTTAATAAATGTGGCATAGAACCACTACATGTGGTCTGGTACAGAGGATCATACACTGTCCAGTCCCACTAAATGTGACCATCAAAAGCTCAAACAAACACCTTTTGCAGTGTGGTCAGCTGTGAGACATGCGGAGTGAGGCAGGGAGGTTTTGGAAGGTACCAACAACTGACTGCAGTGCTGTGACCAGCGGAGCTGTTTCATGGTTGTAAGAACAGCCAGATTGAGGTGGTCCCACAGATTCCCAATTGGCTTCAAATCTGGGGGAGTTTGGTGTCCAGGGGAGTACAATAAACTCGTCCTGATACTCTTAGACCATGCATATACACTGCAAGCTATGTCCTGCTGGTAGATACCATAATGCTGAGGGAAAACAAACTGCACGTAGGGGTGGACATGATTCTCTCGGATAGATGCATACTTGTGTTGATCCATTGTGCCTCCTGTAATATCATCACTCGGGGAATGCCTGCTGGCCTGGACCCTTCTGACGATTGTTGCAGTCTGTCAGCATTTAGGTGTTTTACACTGTACACATCAATGACCATCTGTCAAAGGTCACTTGTTGTCACTTAAGAGGATGTCGGGTTGCAGCATTGGCAAGCAAATTCCAGTCTTTTGCCAATAAATAAGTCTTCATGGGTGCATGAACCAGGTGCCTGCTGCAGAGGCCCACATGCAGTAACATTTACTGAATGGCCATTGAGGAGACACTGTTGATGGCTCCTTGGTTCATCTGGGTGCTCAGTTGCACCTGATCACCCTTTCACATCTCTGCAGCCATCGTTCACCTCATCTATGGCCTGCGGAGCACCACAGTTGTCTTTGCTAGTTTTGGACAGTGCCATTTTGCCATGTATGGTATACCTCAGCCATAGCAGCATGTGAACAGTTTACAAACTTCGCCATTTTGTAAATGCTTCTGTCCTTAGCTCAAAAGCCAATGATCATGCCCTTTGCACATCAGACAAATCAATCCATTTCTGCTTTACAATGACGACTGCAATGTTTTCTGTGTCCTTATTGACACTTTATATATCCTCAGTTGCTAGTGCTGCCACCTACCATCTGCAGTTGGTTATTGCACACAGATGTTGAACATTGGCAGTAGTCACATTAATGTGATTATCATTTCTTAGTTGGGATGCAGTTCACTGTAACTACAAAGATAATCTGTTTGCATTGAAGGAACTGGAATACTTTCAGTGTGTGGTACTGGTCTTCATGTGGAAGTATAAATAATTGTTCCTTTTTTGCAAATCCGTGAATATTCACCACAAAAAAATAACAATCTGAGATTGTCTTTTTGTTCTCTCCATACCATAGCTACATCAGATGACACAATGTTCTCTTCTCATTTCCACCATTTAATTAATTTACAAGAAGTTGTGCAACATAAATGTGGTGCCCACTCTTCATCCTGATTCCCAGTGACTATTTCAAAATAATGTCTATAAGCCTTGTTTGTGAAGTGAAGCTCTCTTTCTTTCAAATGGGAATTCCTCACAAATGTAATCAAAATTGTTGGGAGTATATTGACAGTGGTGCCAAAGAGGCATTTTCCAGGTAAATCAAACATATGTCAGTATAATCTTTAACTGATACATATTTACTCCCTTCCTCCTTACCAACTTACATGTTAGTTCTCATCTTTCAAAAAAATTAAATTCACTTCCTGAAAATGATAATTTTAGGAAAGTTTGGTTCACCTGTGAAGGAGATCACATATAGGACACTAAAGTGATCCATTCTTGAGTATTGTTCAAATGTTTGGGATCCATGCCAGGTCAGATTAAAGGAAATATCAAAACAATTTAGAGACAGTGTGCTACATTTGTTGCTGGCAGGTTTGAACAATACAAAATTTTTTTCTGAGGAACACTTTTGAGAAAATATGAAGCCAATTTCAGAACCATTCTACTGCAGCCAACGTACATTTCATGAAAGGACCATGAAGGTAAGAGAAATTAGGGCTCATACAGAGGCATGTACACAGGCATGTTTCCCTCACTTTGTTTTCAAGTGGAACAAAAAGGAAATAACTAGTAGTGGTACAGGGTACCCTCAACCGTGCCCTGCACAGCGGCTTGAGGAATATGTATGCAGGTGTGACTGTAAGGTTAGATTTCACTAAATCCGTGCTTACAGTGGTACAAAATTGAGATTACAGTACCAACATCCAAATACAAAAAAAGGCTGTAATATATACAGAAATTAATATATATTGTGCACTTTTAGCTAAAGTTCTTTTGTGTTATTTTAATATATTGAAACTGCATGAGAAAGACATATTCAAAATTTGATTATAGAACTTGTAGAAAAAATGTAAATACTCATCTTGTTTTCATTGTGAATCACTAAATGGTGTCTAATTTTGAATGAATTGGTCCTCAGATTCTTGCTCATCAGTAAGGACACTATTTCTCAATACTTCTTCTTGCTACACCAATAAAGCTCACCCACACACATTTGCTCATAATGACTCATTATGTGCAGTAACTCAGCCAACTACTGTCTCCAGACTGATTTGGTGTGCATTCTATTCTATTTACATAGAATTTTCTAGAACTTACTTTATCAAAATAAATGACTCCTGGTTTTTATAAGCAAAACTATCTTTTCATAGTAACAAAAATGTGAGATTCAAAACAGTAACAAAAAGTATTTTATAAAATCTTGAAATAAATTTAGAAATTTCAAAATGTAAATCGCAAGGTTTGTTTACAAGTTGCAGAATTAAAATTTAACATCAAGAAAAAGTGTTTCTGTTGAAGATAATTACATATTTTGAAAACTATTTGTGTGATGAATAAATGATTAATTAATAATAAATTACCATTTTCCATATCTCATATTAAATTTTGATGAATACATGTGGCATTTGTTATAAATAGTATAAATGAAATTAAAACTAATTACAACTTTTAAAGATACCACTTCTTGAATGTGAGATTTTGTAAAGTGAAATCTATAGGATGACCAATTTTTTTGTAATGTTATGTTCTCACACTGTATCTCACTAGAAATGTGTTACTATATTGACAAATTTGGAAAGTTTGTTTTCAGAAACACTTCCCTGTATACCATACATTACAACAAAAATTGTAAGAAACTGTGCCAAAATTGAGTTGGAATTGCATATTTCAGTTGGCCCAGTATGACACTGTACAGGTCTAGATGGTCCAGTAATCCCTAAATCTTGCTTTATTAGAAACTATTATTTATAAATTTGTTTCCCTGCATCTAATAGCTTTTTATAATGAACTTAATCTGATTTCAGACCTGAATTTCTCATTAAAAATTCATATAGAATTCTGCACTTTCATCCCAGAAAATGAAACCTTTCTCCCAGATTATTATTATGAATAGTTTTGGTATGAAATTAATGGCTGTTAAGTTAGTGCAGGCATATTATGTAATAAAAGTATGCATTTATTTATAAACATGTGGAATAAATTAATAACTTTTAAATTGGAATTGCCTAGTCTTTCATTTTGCTGCCTTTTGCACCACATTCTAGAATTCTGTAATGCATGCATCAAGTCAGTTTGTTATACTGCCATGGTCTCTAGAAAATCACAACTTGCCTGCTGCCCACCATTGGCTCCAGTGGTCTAGCTTAGTCACCATTCTTCAGTGTGGCCAGAACAACATGTAGTGTGCAGCATTGGGTCCAAATTCAGCACACAGCCGTACTACTTGTAGGTCTGTTCAGCTGTCATCAAAGTTAAGTTTGTGTCTTATTCTCACAAAGACCCATATTACGCACTTTCAGCAGGCACGTATGACCTTTTCACACCACAAGTAGATATTAATGATCATATACTGAAAGAAACACTGCAAACTTTCTTGGGTTCCAGCTGGATTAGAAGTTAAAATGGAGTCAACGTGTGGAGAAACTAATCAACAAGCTCCTTTCAGCATGTTATGCTATTAAAGACCCCTCCCAAGTGTTGATCCAAAGACAACTGTTTTTCTTTCACATATTTTTACTTACCATTGTCTTGTGGAATTATCTTCTCAAATGGTATTCCTAAAGTAAACTGTTTAGCAGAATCAAACAGTAACAATATTGTGCAAGTAACTGCAATTCCTCCAGAAGCCTTAAGGGTTTTGGAGTTCTTGTAACCAGTACTCAGTACATTTCCTCCTCAATAGTTTTTGTTGCTGATAAAATAAATCAGTTTTGAGTAAACTCTGATGTACACAATTTTCTTGTAAACTTTTGTTTCCTTCTTCAGGGTTCAGAATGGAGTTTACACTGCACTCTAGTTGTACGATAGCCAACTAACTCCCACATAACAACGCAAGAAACTGTTAATCACTACCAATTAAAAAATACTGCATTAGTGTCTTTCTACAAATTATCTGAATATCTAGATGCATGGACTGAAATTCTGTCAGCTACATGGCAATTAAGTGTTCATTGTAAAGCTATATAAGTAAAAATGTACTGCTAATTAACCCTCATTCTTTAAAAATATGTTGTTGTTGTTGTTGTTGTGGTCTTCAGTCCCGAGACTGGTTTGATGCAGCTCTCCATGCTACTCTATCCTGTGCCAGCTTCTTCATCTCCCAGTACCTACTGCAACCTACATCCTTCTGAATCTGCTTAGTGTATTCATCTCTTGGTCTCCCCCTACGATTTTTACCCTCCACGCTGCCCTCCAATACTAAATTGGTGATCCCTTCTTCTGGTCAAGTTGTGCCACAAACTTCTCTTCTCCCCAATCCTATTCAATACTTCCTCATTAGTTATGTGATCCACCCATCTAATCTTCAGCATTCTTCTGTAGCACCACATTTCGAAAGCTTCTATTCTCTTCTTGTCCAAACTATTTACCGTCCATGTTTCACTTCCATACATGGCTACACTCCATACAAATACTTCCAGAAATCACTTCCTGACACTTAAATCTATACTCGATGTTAACAAATTTCTCTTCTTCAGAAACGCTTTCCTTGCCATTGCCAGTCTACATTTTATATCCTCTCTACTTCGACCATCATCAGTTATTTTGCTCCCCAAATAGCTAAACTCCTTTACTACTTTAAGTGTACCATTTCCTAATCTAATACCCTCAACATCACCCGACTTAATTCGACTACATTCCATTATCCTCGTTTTGCTTTTGTTGATGTTCATCTTATATCCTCCCTTCAAGACACCATCCATTCCGTTCAACTGCTCTTCCAAGTCCTTTGCTGTCTCTGACAGAATTACAATGTCATCGGCAAACCTCAAAGTTTTTATTTCTTCTCCATGGATTTTAATACCTACTCCGAATTTTTCTTTTGTTTCCTTTACTGCTCGCTCAATATACAGATTAAATAACATCGGGGATAGGCTACAACCCTGTCTCACTCCCTTCCAAACCACTGCTTCCCTTTCATGCCCCTCGACTCATAACTGCCATCTGGTTTCTGTACAAAGTCGTAAGGTCAGTATTGCCTCACGTGTTACAGTATTTCTACGGAATCCAAACTGATCTTCCCCGAGGTCGGCTTCTACTAGTTTTTCCATTCGTCTGTAAAGAATTCGTGTTAGTATTTTGCAGCTGTGGCTTATTAAACTGATTGTTCGGTAATTTTCACATCTGTCAACACCTGCTTTCTTTGGGATTGGAATTATTATATTCTTCTTGAAGTCTGAGGGTATTTTGCCTGTTTCATACATCTTGCTCACCAGATGGTAGAGTTTTGTCAGGACTGGCTCTCCCAAGGCCGTCAGTAGTTCCAATGGAATGTTGTCTACTCCGGGGGCCTTGTTTCGACTCAGGTCTTTCAGTGCTCTGTCAAACTCTTCACGTAGTATCGTATCTCCCATTTCATCTTCATCTACATCCTCTTCCATTTCCATAATACTGTCCTCAAGTACATCGCCCTTGTATAGACCCTCTATATACTCCTTCCACCTTTCTGCTTTCCCTTCTTTGCTTAGAACTGGGTTTCCATCTGAGCTCTTGATGTTCATACAAGTGTTTCTCTTATCTCCAAAGGTCTCTTTAATTTTCCTGTAGGCAGTATCTATCTTACCCCTAGTGAGATAAGCCTCTACATCCTTACATTTGTCCTCTAGCCATCCCTGCTTAGCCATTTTGCACTTCCTGTCGATCTCATTTTTGAGACGTTTGTATTGCTTTTTGCCTGCTTCATTTACTGCATTTTTATATTTTCTCCTTTCATCAATTAAATTCAATATTTCTTCTGTTACCCAAGGATTTCTAATAGCCTTCGTCTTTTTACCTACTTGATCCTCTGCTGCCTTCACTACTTCATCCCTCAAAGCTACCCATTCTTCTTCTACTGTCTTTCTTTCCCCCATTCCTGTCATTGTTCCCTTATGCTCTCCCTGAAACTCTGTACAACCTCTGGTTCTTTCAGTTTATCCAGGTCCCATCTCCTTAAATTCCCACCTTTTTGCAGTTTCTTCAGTTTTAATCTACAGGTCATAACCAATAGATTGTGGTCAAGTCCACATCTGCCCCTGGAAATGTCTTAAAATTTAAAACCTGGTTCCTAAATCTATAAGCACTAAGTAGTATGATAATTTCCTGTTAATAGAGTATAAGGATTAAATGTCTAAGAGTTCCTTGTCTTTGGTTAATGTGTATCTTCACTTGTTCCACAACCTTGAATGATGATGATCTTGAACTTACAAGGGCTATTCGGAAAGTAAGGAACGATACGTTGCGAAATGGAAACTACAGTGAAAATCAAAACTGTTTTATTTGCAACAGTTAGCTAAAACTTCCAGCTACTTATCTCCATAGTCACCGATCCAACTTAGATGTTTGTTGTAGCATTGTACCAACTTTCCAATATCCTCATCATAGAAGGCAACCGTCGGTGCTTCCCGCCAATTCTCTACGCTGGCCTACAGCTCCTTGTCTGTGCGAAAATGTTGACTTCATAGCCAGAGGTTAATGTGAGCAGAGATGAAACTCAGGAGACAATTACAGGCTGTATTTTGGGTAATCAAATATTTCCAATTGAAAACTATGCAGGAGCATCATTTCCCCTGCAGAATGTGGCTGAGAATTGTCTTGAAAGTGCACGACAGTTATGTTGTCTGCATAGCTTCAGGCGAAATTTCTCACCAGGCCCTCATACTTGGCAGGAGACACTATTATTCTAGCTATCTTTGTGTGCTCTGTGTGTGCTCATAACTAAAAAGAATGACATAATGCGATCAACGGGTGTACTAGAGAGACTGCCAACACACATGTGCAAAACATCGAATTTTGACTGTGGTTTCCATTTCACGACCAATCGTTCCTTACTTTCTGTACAATCCTCATATCTACCAAACATGATTAACATTTTAACTGCTCCAAGGCCACTGCAGAGCCTCACACCTGGTCTGGCCAGTCAACATGTCACATTGGTGTGATGTCTGTGTTAATGAATGTCTTTATGTGTTTAGTAAACCATCATTATAGATATTAAATTCCATTGGAGATGTACTGATCCTCTGCCTCACTGTTTTGTATGTATTTCAAGTGACAGCTCTCAACTGACATGAATTTTCATAGTGCTTGTGTATGAGGATAAGTAACTACATGAAATGATGAGCAGGAATGCATTACCAAAGTAAATGTCACATTTGTTATATTTTACCACTGCATGGTGTCTCTCCTGTTTGCTGAGTTATGTACCCTCTCGCATGCATTATCCTCCATCCTAGATTTCTCCATTACTGAGTACTGATACTCTGGATGACTTTCAATGCTTTCAGGTCCTTGTATATTTTTCTCTCCACACATTGTTTTCGCAAAATCTATGAATGTGAGTCTCTGAATTCAAGTCATTCATTATTTGTGCTAAGAGTTTTATACTGGAAACAGTGAGTTTCTCAGATTCCATTTTTTTCTCAGTTATAAGAAAAGCATAACATTTTGAAGCATTTCATTAATGATTTTGCACATACTTTATGACCTTTCTTCAAAAGATTTAGATTTTGTAATTACTGGTAGTATTCTGCTCACCTTCAAGAGGGAGAGTCCTTTGCTACGACACATTCAAGTATCTGACAGCTTTTCCGACATGTGTAAACCTGTAAACTTAAGACATGCCTCCACATATAACTACCTAAGAGTTTCATAAACCAGAAATTCTATCTTCATTTGCTCATCTGGCTCTAATAAAACAAGATCATCAATAATCACAGCAAATGTTAAAGAATTGTAATGATACAGAAAATAACATTGTGAGATTGATAAAGTTTGAAAGGAATCAAATTGTTGCTATTTTTGTGTAAACTACACTTGAGACACTGAGTGCCATGTGGCTGCTGCTGACCTGCAGAGCTGTGTGCCTGAGGGTGGAATATATGTCACTAAGCATGTGGCAGTCAGTGTGTTAAGTTATGCATGGACTAGACAACCTGAAAATATCACGTTTATGGTTCTATTAAGCTAACAGATAGAAAATGACTAAGGGTTCTGTATCATCATCTCCCCCCCCCTCACACACACACACACACACACACACACACACACACACCAGAATACTTACTAGACACTTGTGACTTTTTTAAAAGTTTATTGCTCAATTTCACTGCACAGTATGTATTATATTACTGTAGCTGCTGCTGGTTTACCGAAGTCCAGCAGCTTACAGTAATCTTTTACCACCAACAATACTTTCTGATACTGTTGTTTGATGCACACATTTTGTGTGACACTCCCTAATTCAATTCCTATCTTTGGCAGGTTCCTACAAGAAACTTCAAGAATAGTTCAGCAGAATTAAAGACAAGGCTGCAAGTGCTATGTATCTAAAAGTCATTGCATACTACTCAAATAACTCAGTATTTAAAGCAAACTTCAATGTACAATTACAGAGAATGCTCTCACCACCACCCAAATTCAGTACATGAATGTACCAATACTTACCCTTCTAGTAACAAGTGGTAGTTGTGGATGAAACTTTACGAGTGAACCTAATCCACTACTTCCATAGTCTGACCAAATTGTGTATGCAATAGTGAATTTTGGACTGCAGAAGGCTAATACCAGCTTTCCATTTGCAGAAGTTTCAGCCCAAAACCTAACAGCACAGCAGTGCATACTTTGTGACATTGTTTAGTGTGACAAAAGCAATGTGATTTTAAGACAGTAGCCAGGAACATTCAGCCAAACTGAGCATTGTCATCCTATTTAATTAAATTTTCACTGATCATTGATTCTACCACATCTCTACACCTGCTAACCAAATCTGCATATCGTGTGGGCTGATAAACTGAAAATTAACCCTGTGCATTCCCTACTTCAGCATTGCATATGATCTTCAATTTGTGAGAAAACCATTATCACTTTACACGTATTTTTGTGAAAAGATGGAGTCCTACAGAAATTAATGGTGGGTTCATGATTACACTCCAGCTTTTCACAATCAGTACCAGGTCATGTACCATCAGAAAATATTGACTAACAACAAATGTTAATAGCCCCCTGGCAATGGTCACATTTTTACACTCCCGTTTTGTCAAGAAAGAGTATGTCATAAAGCATAATGCAAAAGATGCAGGGGGAGAATGACATTCTATGCTTAATACACAACACTTTGCAAAATTAATTGAAAAGCAGTGCCCAGAAAGAAGTATCTGCAACTTGCTTTTGATTTGTCACTAAAATTCATTTCAATCTCAGCACTATTGTACATTAGTCCTTTGCAAAATACTGCATGCTTATGGGAATGATGATATATTTATATTATAGGTGGTTATTCTTATTGAGAGGTGGCAGTTTTGAAATAGTTTGGATGTAAAAACTTAGCAAACTTTTAGAGAAGAAAATAGTTACAGGTAAAAGAAAAATACTGTGGCTCTGCTCGAAGACTCTCTTCTCTTCCACTCACCTGGTATAACATTTTGTACCAATGTGATTAAACGTCATGATATTTCCATATTGTACATGAAGGAAGTCATCATATATATATTCTCTCTCTCTCTCTCTCTCTCTCTCTCTCTCTCTCTCTCTCTCTCTCTCTCTCTCTCTCTCTCTCTCCCCCCCCCCCCCCCCCCCCCCCACACACACACACACACACACACACACACATGAAAACATACAACTGAGAACACTTAATAATAACTGTTTTAATGCAGCCATGAGTAACAAAGTTTAGGCACAAAACTGACACAGAATACAAACACAAAGCAATTTCAAACAGCTGACTGCTTCACAACAATTTGGTTATAAGTAATGTATATTAAAATTACAAACATCTTCCTATGTGCACATCATCAACAACAGAATAAATGCATTCAATTCTGGTTCCATGAGCAAATCAATATGGTCAAGGACCCTTAAAACGGGGTACAGGAGAATACTTTTCAGTCAGGGGTACAAAGACATACTATAATTGGAAGACCATTCACAGGTAATGTTCCACACAGTCACAGGGTAGTATAGATATGAGCAACTAATTACAGTCTCTTAAATATACCTAAGGATGTGAATAAAGGATTACAGTTTAAATAGTATCTTGATTTGTAAACTTCGATAGTCAGCTCATCGTCCATACGATAATTTTTAGACACCAGACACATACATAATACCTGTAATGACATTTCAGCTATTTCAGCAACAATGAAATTAGTAATAAGTTACTGAAATATTAGACACATTGCATTATCTGCATAATCAAGCATTTTCTCAAGCTCGTGTATGACAGTTTCATGGGTTAAGGCAGCCTGCGACCCTTCTTGTGGTGACAAGCTGGTAGCTACCGCTAGATGATATTCTGCTTATTTGAGCGAAGTCTTGCTAGACCCGACCTTTCTTCTTCTTCATCACTTGTGTAGGAGGACATTCCTGCAACTGCTCCTCTTGTAGATGTAGCCTGCATTAGCTCTTGATCAGGTCCTGTACGGTTCTCATACAATAAAATGTTCAAAGTTTCCTCATATATTCGTGCTTCTGGGAATTCAACCTGTAATGCACAAGACAGAAACATCCATTAATTTAAATGTTGCATACGATAAAGCACATATTAACCAAAGATAGAAATCAAGAGAGAGAGACAAGAAATCACTCTTAGATTTCACAGTGAGTGTACTATCATGCAATGTTGTTACTCGGTATAATATAGAGAAGATACAGTAATACTATATGGATAGTTTAAGTATGTATGTTGAGAAATATAGTCTATACTGTTTTCATCGTAAGCATACATCTTATGTGAACATTACACCATGTATTCTTCTAAGTTGGCTTGAGAGTCATTGGATTTCATTTCATGTGGAGCAGAAGCCAAGCTGTGTCCAGTACAGTCAAGTACAATCATAAGGATACATTTTATGCCATGTTACATGCACACTGACTGAAAAGCGGGATAAGGGACCAAACTACGATGTCATCGGTCCCCTGTTGCTAATAAAACAATGCCAGAAGTGTGAGAATAAAACCAACAAAACATATAACACAAAACGGAAAGAAAGGAAAAGCCACAAGAACGAAGGGAAGGCAACGAACACTAAAAGGAACAAAACAGGACAAGAAAACAACACAGAGGCGCTAGAAACAGCAGAGAGTAAAACATGAAAGCAGATTACAGTGGCTGGCCAACCACGAGAATAAAAAGGGAAAGCCAGCCACTCTGCAACACATTAGAACCTCCACCCTAAAAGCACTAGGGTGGAGGACACAGAGGGACAAAGGACATGTGCTAAAACCTACAAAGAAGTATAAAACCCACACTCACAGATAAAACTAAAGCTGCTGTGGAGGCATTGTCACCCAACACCAAAGGCAGGGTGCTGGGAAAGTTAAACGTGTGCTGCAGAGCAGCTAAAAGTGGGCAGTCCAGCAAGAGGTGGATGACTGTCATGTGGGAGCCACAGTGACACTGAGTTGAGTCCTTGCGACGGAGTATGTAACCATGCGTTAGCCACATGTGGAGCCAGCAGAGGACAACTGATTCCCTGCGAGAGGCCTGCATGGAAGACTGCGACACATTCATAGTCTCCTTAATGACATACAGTTTGTTGTGCATGCTGTTATACCATTCCGTCTCCTAAAGCCATAAAACCCTGCGGTGAGACAGAATGCAGGTCAGCTTTGGAGATGCCTATCTCCAGAAGCAGTTTCCACGTCACCTGTTTGGCCAGCCTGTTGCCGCAGACTCCGACGTGTCCTGGGGGTTCACACAAACACCACGGAATGGCGGGACTGTTCCAGGGCATAGATGGACGCTAGCAGAGAGTGGAAAGGGTAGCACTGGTTGACAGCTTGTAGGCTGCTCAATGAGTCAGTACACAGGAGAATTGACTCGCCAGGGCATGAGCAGACGTACTCAAGAGCACGAGATATGGCCGCCAGCTCTGCAGTCAAAACAGTGCACCCAACTGGCAAGGAGTGCTGCTAAATATGTCCTCCATGAACATATGCAAAGCCTACGTGACCATCAGCCATTGAGCGTCCGTGTAAACCACTTCAGAGCCCAGGAACATGTCAAGAATCGAGAGGAAATGACAGCAGAGAGCAGCAGGGTTAACAGAGTCCTTAGGGCCATGCAAAAGGTCCAGACAAAGCTGTGGCCAAGGCATACACCATGGAGGCGTACGTGAACGGACCACAAGTAGAGGTGGTAAAGGGAAGGACTCCAGTTCGGAGAGAAGGGACCACAAGTGAACCGCAATCGTTAGCCCCGATCTGAGCCGCTGATGTGGGTGATGGTCAGGCGTGGGCGGGAAAAGAAGATGGTAATTCGGATGCTCAGGGGAACTATGAATGTGTGCTGATAACTGGTGCTGGTGAGCAGTTGTGCATGTATGATCTGCAGTGGAGGGACACCAGCCTCCACCAGTACGCTGGTCACCGGATTCGTCCTAAAAGTTCGTGTCGCTAATCGAACCCCACAGCGGCGCATAGGGTTGAGTAAATGCAATGCTGAACGAGCTGCCAAACAATAAACCACACTCCCATAGTCAATTCAGGATTGGACAAGGAATCTGTAGAGCTGTAGCAGCGTGGAGCGATTTGCACCCCAATTGGTGTTGCTCAGGCAAAGGAGGGCATTGAGGTGCTGCCAGCACTTCTGCTTAAGCTGACGAAGATGAGGGAGCCAAGTCAATCAAGCATCGAAAACCAGTCCTAGGAATTGATGTGTCTCCACTACAGTGAGTGGATCGTCATCAAGGTAAAGCGTGGGTTCCGGATGAACGGTACCATGTCGACAGAAGTGCATCACACACGACTCTGCGGCTAATGACGAAGCCGTGGGCTAGAGCCCATGACTGTGCCTTGTGGATCGCTCCCTGGGGACACTGCTCAGCAACAAAAGTACTGGAGCAGCAGTACGAAATGCAGAAGTCATCTGCATACAGAGAAGGTGAGACGGAGGACCCAACAGCTGCTGCTAGACCGTTAATGGCCACTAAAAATAGAGACCCTCAATACAGAGCCCTGTGGGACTCCATTCTCCTGGATATGGATGGAACTATGGGTGTCACCAACTTGGACACGGAAAGTATGGAGCGACAGGAAGTTTTGGATATAAATTGGGAGTGGTCCCCGGAGACCCCACTCATACAATGTGGCAAGGATATGATGTCGCCAAGTCGTGTCTTATGCTTTAAGTATGTCAAAAAAGGCGGCAATCTGATGTTGCAGTCTGGAAAAGGCTATTCGGATGGCACACTTGATGGACACAAGATTATCAGTGGTAGAGCGCCCCTGGTGGAAGCCGCCCTGACATAGAGCGAGCAAACCACGTGACTCCAGGACCGAACCCAACCGCCGACATACCATACATTCCAGCAGCTTACAAAGAACGTTGGTGAGGCTGATGGGCCGATAGCTATCCACATGAAGTGGGTTTTTACCAGGTTTGAGCACCGGAATGATGGCACTCTCCCACCATTGCGATGCAAAGACGCCATCACACCAGATCTGGTTGAAGATGACGAGAAGATGTCGCTTGTAGTCAGATGAGAGATGTTTAATCATCTGGCTGTGTCGGGGCAATGTGCAGGGGCACTGAGGAGCTCCCACTCTGTAAATGGGGTGTTATAGGATTCACTGCAGCATGTAGTGAATGAGAGGACATTCCCTTCCAGCCACTGTGAGTGTGCGAAAGGCTGGGGGTAATTATCCAACACAGAGGCTCGAGCAAAGTGCTCGGCAATCGTGTTTGTGTCGGTAGATAACATGCTATTTATGGTAACACCGGGAACACCTGTTGGGGTCTGGTACACGAAGAGACATTTGATCTTTGCCCAGACTTGGGAAGGTGACATATAGCACCCAATGGTAGAGACTTATCTCTCCCAACACTCTTGCTTCCGTCATTTGATAAGTTGGCGAACATGGGCACGGAGCCGTTTGAAGGCTATGAGGTGTTCCAGGGAAGAGTGCCGCTTATGCCGCTGTAGATCTCGCCGACGCTCCTTAATTGCTTCAGCAACTTCCGGCGACCACCAAGGGACTGCCATACGCCTCGGGCACCCCACAGAGTGAGGGATCGTGTTTTCTGCCGCAGAAACAATTGTTGTAATCACCCGCTCAACCATCACATAAATGTTACCATGTGGGGGAGATTCAACAGTGACAGCAGAGATGAAAGTTTCCCAGTCCGCCTTGTTTAAATCCCATCTGAGCTGGCATCCAAGGGCCTGATGCCGGGGCAGTGACAGGAAGATGGGGAAGTGTTCACTACCACACAGGTCATCATGTGCTCTCCAGTGGATAGATGGGAGAAGTTCTGGGCTAAAAATTGATAAATCAATGACCGAGTAACTACCACGAGCCACACTGAAACGTGTGACTGCCCCAGTATTTAAGAGGCTGAGGTCGAATTGTGACAGTAAAGTTTTGACATCTCTACCTCAGCCAGTACGCATGGTACCATCCCACAAGGGGTTATGGGCATTAAAATCTCAGAGAAGAAGAAGAAGAAAGGTTAAGGCGTTGGTCAATCAGTGAAGCTAAAACATTCAGGGGTACTGCACCATCTGGAGGAAGATATATATATTGCAGACAGTTATTTCCTGCGTCGTCCTGATTCTGACAGCCACAGTTTCAAGAAGGGTTTGAAGGGGCACAGTTTCACTACAGACCAAGTTTAGGACATAAACACAAACTCCACCTGACACGCGATTATAGTCACTACGGTTCCTGTAATATCCCTTATAGCCACGGAGGGCAGGAGATCGCACTGCTGGGAACCAGGTTTCCTGGAGGGCAATGCAGATAGCAGGTGTAAAGCTTGACAGTTGCCGTGGACGGTGGAAAAAACCGCCGTAATTCCACTGGAAGATGACATTGTGAGACTGGGAAGGCATGGAACATTCAGTGAGGCAATTTACGCCTCAGAGTCACCTGCTGCCACCGATTTATTGTCTGAGCAGTCTATATTCATTGTGTCTGAGGGTCTGGCAAGGTCTAGGTCCTCAGTGGATGCCAAAATCTCCACCTGATCCTCAGCCACAGAGCTTGTAGGTAGCGGTGGTGTGGGTGCCACCGCAATTTCCTTGATGTTAGGGGTTTTCTTTTTGGATTTCTCACACTGCTCCTTTAGTTTCCTTGGCTGGGAGGACTTCTCTGGCTCAGTCTCCGGGACTGAGGATGAGTGTGAAACCCTATGAGCAGCTGCTTTTGGGCTCTTCAGCCCCTGGCGGGTGTCATCTTTCCTACTATAAGAAACCTGGGAAGGGAGTGACTCAAGGGACCGCTTCCTAGTGAGACAAGCCGAAGAAAACTTACGCTTCTCGGCTTAGAAGTGGGAACGGATGTCCCCGATGGTTGGGGGTGTGTTGCTCCCAAAGTAGCAACAGGGAGGGAAATGCCCCCCACCATCAAGGGGGCAGGTGTAGTCTTCCGGCTCTTAGACGCGACCTGGGTTGGCGGAGCTAATGGTGCCAAAACTGTTGTAACGGCAGCGTAAGACGATTCAGGTGTTCAAATTTTCTTTTAGCCTCAGTGTAGGTCAGTCTGTCCAGGGTCTTGTACTCCATTATTTTCCTTTCTTTCTGTAGGATCCTGCAGTCAGGTGAGCATGGTGAATGGTGCCCTCCGCAGTTGACACAGATGGAAGGCAGGGCACATGGAGTATTGGGATGTGATTCGCGTCCAGAGTCTCAGCATGTGACACTGGAAGTACAGCGGGAAGACATATGACCAAACTTCCAGCACTTAAAGCACCACATTGAGAGAGGGACATAGGGCTTTACATCACACCGGTAGACCATCACTTTGACCTTCTCGGGCAACATATCACCCTAAAAGGCTAAGGTGAAGGCACTAGTGGCAACCTGATTATCCTTTGGACCCTCAATTGGTATTTCTGCTGGCAGCCAGCTGTTCATTTATCAATTTGGACCCCGAAACAGTGCATGCGGCCTGGATGGTCACCCTTCCAAGTGCAGACCACACGCAACAGTGCTTAACTTCAGTGATCTCACGGGAACCGGTGTATCCACTGCAGCAAGGCCATTGCCAATCAGTCAGGCAAGTAAAAAACCACAATTCAGGTAGATAAATCAAAAGTACTGATTTCAATGTTCTCCTGTGTTACAAAGGCATTAGAATGTAAATGCTTTACTAAATGTGGTTCTATAGTACCTTGCCTTCTGTCAGCTCCACTTGTTACAGTGGGATCTGCAGTTTCCATGGACAGTAAACCAAAGTGCCTACTTTGAATTTTTACATATGCAAATCATCGCAACAGATGTGAGAAGTGATAAGTGCTAGGTCCAGCCGAGGATTTAATCCTGAACCTTTGGGATTGTAGTTCACAATTATCCACGTAGACGTGCAAGCACGTGCGCGCACGCACACATTACATTACTTTTACATCTACAATACTATGACAGGATAATTGTCACTCACTGTAAACATGACACGATGAGTTGCAGACAGGCATGAAGAAAAGACTGTTACAAATAAGCTTTTGGACAAAACCTTCATCAGAAAAGAAAACCTCACACAAGCATTCATACGTACATGACCACTACTTTAGGCCGCTCTGGTCAGAATGGAACAGAAATGACCTTGGCGTGAATAATGCCCTCCGCCACACGCAGCTTGGTGGCTAGTGGAATATAGATGTAGATGGCAGTAAGGAGGGTCTTCACATTGGAGAATGTGGCTGTGGGTCAGCCAAGTAGTGCCAATGTGTAGCCGACAAAGTGCAGTGGATTCCCTGCAAGAAGCATGAATGGAAGACTGCCACGTGGTCATGGTCTCCTTAATTGCCCTCAGTTTGCTTGGAGAGTCCAGGGTGAACCATTAAGAGTTTCAAACAATCAACAGTTGATCATAGGTCCAGTTCTGGGACCCCATCTCCAAAATCAGCATACTGGTAGCCAAATTTGCCAAGCAGTCAGCATGTTCATTCCCAGAGATCCAATTATGTCCAGGTGTCCACACAAAGACTGACCACCCAGCTTGATGAAGGTCTGAAGGAAGATTCTTGATAGTCATGACTAATGGGTGACAAGGGTAGCATTGGTCTAAAGCCTGAAAGCTGCTCAGGAGTCGCTGCAGATTAGAAGCATCTTGCTGGTGCAAGAATGAGCATGCTAAGGCTCGTATGATGGCCATCAAGTCAGCTGTGAAGACACTGCATCCATTTGGCAAGGAGCATAGTTCACTGCACCTTACATGTGTGTGTGTAAAACGCATTCGTCCATCGACCATTTAGACATCAGTTTATACCACTTCCAAACCTGGAAATACTTCTAGGACAGCTAGGAACAGGTGGCGGAACAGCACTGGTCAGCGTACAGTTGGAGTTCAGAGCAGAGACATTTTTAATTGAACCGCAATCTGACCCCAGTTCTGGGTCTCTGTTTTCCTATTAGGAAAGGACATGGTAGTTTGAATGTTTAGGGGAGCTACAGAGATGTATCACATAACTGAGTAGTAGTTGCTGATCTGTAGTGGAGGGACACAAGCCTCCATGAGTAGGCTGTTTGTAGGGCTGGTTCGAAAGGCTCCTGTTGCAAGTTGGACTCCAACGTGGTATATCAAGTCCAGTGACCGCAATGCCAAGGGGTGGTGCGAAAAATATATGCCAGACTCCCATAATCTAGATGGAGGTTAATGTGTTCTGCACCCCAGCTGGGGTAATTGAGGCAGTGAAATGTATTAAAGTTTAGCTAGCACCTTTGATTAAGTTGGCGAAGATGGGGAATCCATGTCAGATGGGCATCGAAGACCAGTCCCAAAATGTGGTAAGTCTACACCACATTGAGTAACTGGTCGTTGAGGTAAAGTTCTGGTTGTGGATGAACAATATGATGGTGACCGAAGTGCACGATATGAGTCCTCGCAGCAGAAAACTGAAAGCTATAGTGAGGGCCCATGACTGCACTTTTCGAATAACTCCCAGCAATTGGCATTCACAACACCCACACTACAAGAGCAATTGTAAAAGCAAAAATCGACAGCATACAAGTAGGGTGATACTGAAGACCCTACAGCTGCTACTAGACCATTGAAGGCCACAATAAAGAGAAGGACACACAATATGGAGCCCTGTGGGCCTCATTCTCTTGGATATGGGGGGGGGGGGGGGGGGGTGGTACTGTGGGAAGCATCAACTTGAACATGGAAAATATGGTGCAACAAGAAGATCTTGGATATGAGGTGTACTGTGGGAAGCATCAACTTCAACATGGAAAATACGGTGGAACAAGATGATCTGGACAAAAACTGGAAGTGAGCCCCCAGAGACCCCACTCATTTAAGGTATTCAGGATGTGGTGTCGCCATGTGATGTCACAAGCCTTCTGTAGGTTGAAGAAGACAGCAATAAGGTGCGTATGTTGGTCAAAAGCTGGACGGGCAGCAGACTCTGGGAAATCAAAATTATCAGTAGAGGAACAGCCTTGGTGTAAACTGTCCTGGGACAGATCCAGAAGGCCCGACACTCAAGGAGCCAACACAGCCACCAGCTCACCATGTGTTTGAGCAACTTACACAGGACAATGGTGAGACTAACTGGGTGATAGCTGTCCACCTCTGAGCGATGCTTACCCAATTTCAGTACTGGAACAGTGGTGCTCTCCACCATTCAGATGTGAGCTCAGCATCGCTCCAGATGCTATTAATGATGGTAAGGAGATGATGATGACAATCCACTGATAGGTGTTTGAGCCTTTGGTTGTGGATGTGCTCTGGTCATGGAGCCATATAAGGGCAAAAGGGTTGGGCACTGAAGAAATCTCACTCGCTCAATGGAGCATTTTAGGGCTCCAGGTGGCGTGTAGCGCAAGGTAAGTGCAATCACTCAATCCACTGTTTAAGGACACAGAAATCAGGAATATAGTTCCTAGACACAAAGGCTCGAGTATAATGCAGAGCAAAATGTTCAGCTATGGCATCTGCATCAGTAAAAACAGCACTGTTCAAGGAAATACCAAGGACACCTGCAGAGGACTTCTAATCCACAGAGTGGTCCAATGGTTGATACATACCATTCCCAGCACTCTTGCTTCTGTCGTTTTATTGAGTGGCAGACCTGTGCATCAAGCCATTTAAAACCAATGAGATGTTCAACTGATGGATAGCCTGCCTACGATCTCTAATTGCTTCGGTGATTTCTGAGGTCCACCAGGGAACTACCCCTCCCGACGGGGGGAGGGGGGGAGTGTTAGGCTGTCCTGAAGAATAGGGGACCACTAAATCGGCTGGGCAGCCTCATCAATGCCTCATTTAGTGGGGAGCTGAGAATGATAGTGGAGGTTAAAGCATCCCAGTTGGCATTGTGAAGAGCCAATCTAGGTGGGACAGGAAGATTGGAAGTAGTCGCTACCACACAGTAGATAAAAGGGGGGAAGAAAACAGGGCTGCAAATAAAAAGATCAATGGCTGATAAAGTACCACATGCCACAATGAAGTGTGTGGAGGCACCAGTATTCAAGAGACAAGGGTTGAGATCTGTCAGTAGTTTTCAACATCTTTACCATGGCCTGTGAACGTGGTTCCATCCCACAAATGGTTATGGGCATTGAAGTTGGCCAAATTTAGGCACGTGGGGGAAGCAGAGAAACCAATGCAGACAATATGTTCTGAGGCACTACAACATCAGTAGGGAGATAAACATAACAGACAGTAAAATCCTGAAATATCCTTACCCGAACAGCCACAGCCTTGAAAGTTGTGTGAAGAGGCACACATTCACTATGTATAGAGTTCAGAACAAATGTGAGTACTTCAGCTGACACCCTATTGTAATTGGCATGATTCTTAAAATATCCCTGGTTGCCATGAAAGGCAGGGGTCAGCGTTACCGGAAACAAAGTTTCTTGAAGGCAAGGAAGAAAGCAGGTGAGGAGCATACGAGATGCCATAGCTCAGCCACATGGTGAAAAAAACTGCTACAATTCCACTGGAGAATCATGCTGTTGATATACTGTAAGGGCATGAAGGGACCATCGAGGCAACTTATGCCCAGGGTCACCTGCTGCCACTCAGGTTGTGTGCTGTGATCTGGAGCCTCGAGAGTCACTGAGATCACCACCACTGCTGCTGCTGCCGCCGCCGCCGCCGCCGCCACAACAGAAGCAGAACATGTGGGATACAGTGGTGAGGGGGCTACTGTAAGTTCCTTAATCTTGGAGGATTGCTTTCTGTCTTTTGGTTAGGGGGTTTGCATAATTGGGAGGACACCTCTGAAAAACTTCAGGGACTGAAGAACATTGTTAAGTCCTACAACCAGTAGCCTGTGGCTCCTTCAACCACTGGCTGGTATCCAGCTGCAGACCAGCAGATACCTTGTAGGAGTGCCCCTATAGATCCCTTCCTGCCTTGAGAAGCAAGACGAGGATGATTCACCTCCGCCTGAGGAATGGAGATCAGCATCCTCAGTGGGTGGGAAGCCAATGCTCTCAAAGTGAGTGTGGGAGAAGCAGCAGTAGGAGAGCTCCCAACCATCAGTGGGGCAGGCACGGTTGAGCAGCCCTGAGGGCTCACTGTAGGATGCATGATGGAGAAAAGTACCATTGACAGAGAGGGTGATGATGTCATAGTTGTAGAGTATGACATTGTCAAGCGCACAGGATGAAGACGGTCGTACTTTTTCTTGGCCTCTTGGTAAGTCACTTTGTCCAGAGTCACATATTCTTGTATTTTTTTCTTTTTGTCTCTCTGAAAGACAGTGCAATCTGGTGAGTAGGGAGAACGGTGCTCTTCACACTTGACGCAGATGGAGGAGGAGGGGGGGGGGGGGGGGGGAGATCACAAGGTATGTTGACATATAACTGTCATCCGCAATCCCTACGGACTGTTTTGGCATCGCAACAAGAGTGAGTGTGCGCCCAAATTTCAAACACTTGAATCACCACGTACAAGAGGAAGGAGGGAGGGACACAGTTTCACGTAACAGCATAATACAGTCACCTTGACCTTTTCAGACAATGAATTGCCCTTAAAGGCCAAGGTGTAGGTCCCAGTACCAACCTTATTATCCTTTGCCCCCTATGGACACAACAAAGTGTACACCCCGTCGCTCCAAACTGGTGTGTAGCTCATCATCAAGCTGCATTACACGATTATCCAGAGTGGCAATCACTGGAATGTTATCCAGCTTCTGACAAGCAAGCAATGCCCACGACTTGGCAGGGGATGCTGTTTTAATCAAAACTGGCCCACTCTTTATTTTGGAGATGGCTGCAAGTTCCCCAAACTTGTCCTCTACAGTCTCTACAAAGAATAAAGGCTGTGTGGAGAATGATGTAGCCAGGGCAGGAAACATTTTGGGTTCGTATCTCTCTGTGTTGAATGAGTTATTTCCTTTGAAAGAGACTGCTGGGCCCATGTGATTGCCAGGGAGAAAGCTTCATCCATTTCATATGCAAGTCATCTGCCATAGTGCTACCCACTCCAAATGGGGGCTCTCCCATGGATGCCTCAAGTTCAGCAACAGCTACCTGGCCTGTAATCCACTGCTCGGAGTCCCTGTACCCCATTCATGATGGGCACATACTCCTTGGCACACACTAGGAGGTATCAGCTCAGGAACCAACAGTGTGATTCCTGTGTGATCAGGAGACTACCACCATACAGGTACTTGATGGCCCCACCACAATGGAGTGGCTACTGTACTTGGTTTTGGGCATACTATCTTGTTGGAAAGGAAGGGTGTTAAGTGGAAAGGCACAAAGGTGGAACAGAAATTACATTGGGCAACATTTGTTCCATGATTAATACTTCTGAATAATTTGGAAATGTGGTGGCAGGTCCAGATCTGGACCATGTATTTATTAATGAGAGGGTGTAGAGAGTGCCAGAAGTGAAAAGGAAATCCAGGGTTCTAAATCATGTACCAGGTCCAAGTAGGATCTACACCAGAAAGACCATTTGATGGAAAGGCAGAGGAGAAAGGGATACTGGAAGTATAGGCTTGCAACACAGAAAAGGAAGTAGTGCTGCAAAGGCTGGGGCCTTGTGGTAGCCAAGCACCTACTCACGAAAGAGGTCTGAGCCCCGAGGTGACACTTGGTTTGTAGTCATACCAACATAAAAAAAAGGCTGAACAATGAAGACAGCGGATCTGATATATGACATGGCTGCTTTCACAGATGGCCCAGCCTCTGATGCTGTGGGAAAATCCTGTGACAGGACTGAAATAGGAAGTGCTGGGAGGGTGGACTGGTCAAGTCTTGCACAGGCATTGGGACTGGCATAGGGATGAACTAGGAGGTTGTGAAGGTTGGTTGGAGGACAGAATAGTTCTTTAGGATGAGTGGCGAGGATCTTTGGTAGTATATCCACAATTTGACAGTGTGATGATAGACAGTCAAAATATTGCTGAAGGATGTGGTACTGGGTGAAGAAGGTGGCTTGTTTGTGAAAAACAGCCATAATGAACGGTCACATTTATTGCGCTGATATTTCACAGTCTAGTGCTATGTTTGAGCTCAGTATCTGAATATGTCGAAGCTGTAAGCCTGACTTAGTCTGAAGACATATGTTAAGTTTGCTGTTTCCTTTCTGGGTGTTGGCAAATGCTACGAAGTCCAGTTCCTTTGAGATGGCGTCAGTGTTAGTGCCTTTAATGGTCCATTCCACTCGCCACCAATATTTTCAATATTCACAGTGAATTGTGAAATGAAGCCAAAATGCCACAGTTGGTGCAATGATGCCTTTTCTGGCTTCTGGCAGAAACCAACAAGTGGCTAATGGTTTGTGAGAAGTGTAAAATGTCTACTTTCAAGCATGTGCCTATGCTTTTTGATTGAGGCATATGCTGCAAAAAGCTCGTGGCTATCAGTTGGCCAATTTGTTTGTGAAGGTGATAATTTTTTGCTGAAGAAAGTTAAAGGTTGCCAGTTATGTTGCACACATTGTTGTAATGCAGTTATAGTTGCAGTTGATGATGTGTCCACCGCATTGCAAGATGTGCACCAGGAAGAGGATGAGCTAACAATGCAGCCTCTGCACAAGTAGCCAAGAATGCTTTCTTACCATCAGTCCACTGTATTGTGTCTCCAGATTTAGGCAAAGCTTTTAACACCTCATTGAGAGTGCTGCCAACAATGCACAACTGCAAAAACAAAACATCAATAAAAGTGTGTCAAGCCCAAGAAACAGCATAATTCCCATATTGTAATGGACTGGTAAACTGTGAAATATCTTCCACTCTGTATTGAGGTGGCAGGATTCCTCGTGAAGCATACCCTAAGAATTTTTCTTCCATTACCCCAAAACACTAAAGTATGTCCTTGTAGTCTAGTGAACAGTCGCTGTAGGAGTGCTAGACACTCTACCCCACTGGATGACATCACAACCCAATCAACAATGTAGACGTAACAGAACTCTTAATTCTCTAGTTACTTCATTTATAAAGTGCAGGAAAGTCTGGGTGGTACTGCACAATCCAAATGAGATTTGAACACATTCATAAAGTCCGAATGAGGTGCAGAAGTGGTCTTAGGTGTGTCTTCCAGTGCACACTGGTATATGCTACAAAGACAGAAGAGGTTGACTGTGAAGAAAACAGTCTTACTATGAATGTGCATAACAAAGTATTCAGTATGTGGCACAGGATACCAGCAGATATTCTTCCCGGTGGTTGAACTATTTCGGCTGGAAGAGCATTGCCACTGAGATGCACGTGTGGAACTCAGTATTTGTAGTGCCGTGACTTGGTTAGATATTTCAAACTTGTGCTTGTAGTGCTTCCGGGGAAGTCTCTGTACTAACAGAGATTTTGGCAACACCCGCTGGTGGATATAGCTTGACTACTCAGTCAGCAGTTTGAACAAGAGTGTCAAGGTCACCAACATATGTGATTACTGAATCTGCAGACAAGCATGACAGCCAATTTTCTGCACAATTTCACTGTTAATTTCGCCATTCAACAGCATGTGAAGATGACTAAGTAGTTGAGACAGTGCATAACTGCGAAGATTTTAGTGTAGATCAATAAAAGTTGCTTAACTTCTGACTCAAAGAAGCTCATATTTGATAGTGGTGTATTTTTCAGTGTTAGGTAGCAAAGCTATGTCGTCTTACTTCCATAGCCACTTGCTCATTAAGTGCAGCTCCCCCATAACTATATTCAGTTTTGTCTGAGGTGACGTGGCCCGAAATAAATTGGCTCTCAAACTGGATGACCTGGAAAGAGAGGTCTCCCTGCTATTGGATGAAGAATCACATCTGTCACTGACAATCAGTGCTTGAGAGATTCTGTATGTTTGTCACAACAGGCATCAGTCATGTGACACAGCTATCTGTGGGTGGCATGGTTGATGAAAAGACTTACATAAGATGCATTTTATAATTTTGGAGTATGATTCAGTTTTTCCAGTGTCCAGTGAAATTGTTCCAGTGCATGATAAGAAACTCAAGGTACAAAATGTCCAGTGTAAATACAATTTATTTGAAACATCCTGGCAGATTAAAACTGTGTGCCAGACCAAGAGTCAAACTCAGGACCTTTGCCTTTTGTGGGCAAGTACTCTTGTGACTGAGCTACCCAAGCATGACTCATGGCTTGGCCTCACAGCTCTACATCTGCTAGTATCTCATCTCCTCCAGTACCTCCATGAGGTACTGGTAGAAGTAAAGCTGTGACGACAGATCATGCTTGGGTAGCTGAGTCAGAAGAGTATCTGATTGCAAAAGGCAAAGGTCCCAAATTCAAGTCTCAGTCCGGCGCACAGTTGTAACCTGCCAGGAAGTTTTATATTAGCCCACACTCCGCTTCAGTGTGAAAATTCATTCTTGACACAATATATGTGGTTCATGGTGTGGGTTCCTGTAGTCATGTCCTAGTTCATGAATCACGGGCAACGTATGAGTGGTCAAGTAAGTGGTCCCGACAGTCGGGATACCAGTTACTTTGGAATAAGGCTGGGCATCTCGGACATATTCTGAGTCGTGGTCACCTTTGTGCTCATACGGCAAAGACTACCAAATCCACCGGTTAGTCCCGCAGCCGTTAGGGGTAAAACCCAATGGGACTCGGGGCAAGTAAGGCTAGCAACCTGCTTCCCTGGTACTTTAAATATGATGCTGGCAACAATCAGAGCAAAATGCCTCGGACCTTTGGAGGTGACGGAGTCCCACCTCTAACTGACAAACCAGGGACTCCTAAGATACGACTTGGCAAACAAATGGTAATGAGATGGGGAGCTATTAATATCAATGGGGGCTACTCTGGGAAGAAGGTAGAGCTGGCAGAGGCTGCAAGTAAGATGGAGCTGGATGTTTTAGCTGTTAGTGACATTCGGGTAAGGGGTGAGAAAGAAGAGGAAGTGGGAGAATACAAGGTCTACCTGTCAGGAGTCAAAGCAGGAATAGCACAATGGAGTGTAGGGCTTTACATCAGGAAAGAAATGGAACCCAGCATAGTTGCAATAAGGTATGTAAACGAATGACTGATGTGGATAAATTTGACAGTGTCTAGCAGGAAAATTAGGATTGTGTCAGTATATTCGCATCATGAAGGGACAGATCAAGATAAGATGGATAGTTTTTATGAGGCACTCAGTGATGTAGTTGTTAGAGTAAAGGACAAGGACAGTGTTCTGCTCAAGGGTGATTTTAACACCAGGACTGGAAATCGAACAGAAGGGTATGAAAAGGTTATGGGTAAATTTGGAGAGGATATGGAGGCCAACAGGAATGGGAAACAACTCTTGCATTTCCGTGCCAGTATGGGCTTAGTAATCACAAACTCCTTTTTTAAACATAAGAACATTCACCGGTATACTTGGGAAGGCAGGGGAACCAGATCTGTCATTGACTATATAACAACAGATCAGGAATTCAGGAAGGCTGTGAGGGACACACGTGTATTCAGGGGATTCTTTGATGACACTGATCATTATTTAATCTGCAGTGAAATTGGGATTGTGAGGCCGAAAGTGCAGGAGGTCAGGTCCATATGTAGGAGGATAAGAGTGGAGAAACTTCAGGATAAGGAAATCAGGCACAAGTACATAACAGCGATCTCAGAAAGGTACCAGTTAGTTGAATGTAGTCAATTACAGTCATTGGAAAAGGAATGGACAAGGTACAGGGACACAGTACTAGAAGTGGCTAAAGAATGTCTTGGAACAGTAGTGTGTAAAAGTAGGATGAAGCAAACAGCTTGGTGGAATGATACAGTCAAGGCAGCCTGTAAAAGGAGAAAGAAGGCGTATCAAAAATGGCTACATACCAGAACCCAGGTAGACAGAGAAAGTTAAGTTGAAGAAAGAAACAAAGCCAAACAGATAACTGCAGCATCCAAGAAGAAATCGTGGGAAGACTTTGGAAACAAGTTGGAGACTATGGGTCAAGCTGCTGGAAAACCATTCTGGAGTGTAATTAGCAGTCTTCGAAAGGGAGGTAAGAAGGAAATGACAAGTATTTTGGACAGGTCAGGAAAACTGCTGGTGAATCCTGCGGATGCCTTGGGCAGATGGAGGGAATATTTTGAAGAGTTGCTCAATGTAGGTGAAAATGTGATCAGTAATGTTTCAGATTTCGAGGTAGAATGGGATAGGAATGATGTTGGAAATAGGATCACATTTGAGGAAGTGGAAAAAATGGTCAATAGATTGCAGTGCAATAAAGCGGCTGGGGTGGATGAAATTAAGTTGGAACTCATAAAATACAGTGGAATGTCAGGTCTTAAATGGCTACACAGGATAATTGAAATGGCCTGGGAGTCGGGACAGGTTCCATCAGACTGGACAAAAGCAGTAATCACACCAATCTTTAAACATGGAAACAGAAAAGATTGTAACAACTACAGAGGTATCTCTTTAATCAGTGTTGTGGGTAAAATCTTCTCAGGTATTGTTGAAAGGAAAGTGCGAGTATTAGTTGAGGACCAATTGGATGAAAATCAGTGTGGGTTTAGGCCTCTTAGAGGTTGTCAGGACCAGATCTTTAGCTTACGGCAAATAATGGAGAAGTGTTATGAGTGGAACAGGGAATTGCAACTATGCTTTATAGATCTAGAAAAGGCATATGACCGGGTTCCTAGGAGGAAGTTATTGTCTGTTCTACAAGATTATGGAATAGGAGGCAAACTTTTGCAAGCAATTAAAGGTCTTTACATGGATAGTCAGGCAGCAGTTAAGAGTTGACGGTAAATTGAGTTCATGGTTCAGAGTAGTTTCAGGGGTAAGACAAGGCTGCAACCTGTCTCCACTGTTGTTCATATTATTTATGGATCATATGTTGAAAACAATAGACTGGCTGGGTGAGATTAAGATATGTGAACACAAAATAAGCAGTCTTGCATATGCGGATGACTTAGTTGTCATGGCAGATTCGATTGAAAGTTTGCAAAGTAATATTTCAGAGCTAGATCAGAAATGTAAGGACTATGGTATGAAGATTAGCATCTCCAATACGAAAGTAATGTCAGTGGGAAAGAAATATAAACGGATTGAGTGCCAAATAGGAGGAACAAAGTTAGAACAGGTGGACAGTTTCAAGTACTTAGGATGCATATTCTCACAGGATGGCAACATAGTGAAAGAACTGGAAGCAAGGTGTAGCAAAGCTAATGCAGTGAGCGCTCAGCTACGATCTACTCTCTTCTGCAAGAAGGAAGTCAGTACCAAGACTAAGTTATCTGTGCACCGTTCAATCTTTCGACCAACTTTGTTGTATGGGAGTGAAAGCTGGGTGGATTCAGGTTACCTTATCAACAAGGTTGAGGTTACGGATATGAAAGCAGCTAGGATGATTGCAGGTACTAGTAGATGGGAACAATGGCAGGAGGGAGTCCACAATGAGGAAATCAAAGAAAAACTGGGAATGAACTCTATAGATGTAGCAGTCAGGGCGAACAGGCTTAGATGGTGGGGTCATGTTACACGCATGGGAGAAGCAAGGTTACCCAAGAGACTCATGGATTCAGCAGTAGAGGGTAGGAGGGGTCGGGGCAGACCGAGGAGAAGGTACCTGGATTCGGTTAGGAATGATTTTGAAGTAATAGGTTTAACATCAGGAGAGGCACCAATGTTAGCACTGAATAGGGGATCATGGAGGAACTGTATAAGGGGGGGCTATGCTCCAGACTGAACGCTGAAAGGCATAATCAGTCTTAAATGATGATGATGATGATATATTTGTTTAATATGATGTAAGTGATTAATTACAATGCATAATTGTAAGACTGCAAGAAGCATCTTTATCATTTGTTTGCAAATCAGATGCAGTGTGAAGAATCAGAATTTACACTGCACAAACTGTAAGCCTGGAGATACTGGAAGGTCTCAGATAGATTATATAATGGTAAGACAGAGATTCAGGAACCAGGTTTTAAACTGTAGGACATTTCCAGGGGCAGATGTGGACTCTGACCACAATCTATTGGTTATGAACTGTAGATTAAAACTGAAGAAACTGCAAAAAGGTGGGAATTTGAGGAGATGGGACCTGGATAAACTGAGAGAACCAGAGGTTGTAGAGAGCTTCAGGGAGAGCATTAGGGAACAATTGACAAGAATGGGGGAAAGAAATACAGTAGTAGAAGAAGAATGGGTAGCTTTGAGAGATGAAATAATGAAGGTAGCGGAGGATCATGTAGGTAAAAAGATGAGGGCTAGTAGCAATCCTTGGGTAACAGAAGAGATATTGAATTTAATTGATGAAAGAAGAAAATATAAAAATGCAGTAAATGAAGCAGGCAAAAAGGAATACAAACGTCTCAAAAATGAGATCGACGGGAAGTGCAAAATGGCTAAGCAGGGACGGCTGGAGGACAAATGTAAGGATGTAGAGGCGCATATCACTAGCGGTAAGGTTGATACTGCCTACAGGAAAATTAAAGAGACCTTTGGAGAAAAGAGAAACACTTGCATGAATATCAAGAGCTCAGGTGGAAACCCAGTTCTGAGTAAAGAAGGGAAAGCAGAAAGATGGAAGGAGTATATAGAGGGTCTATACAAGGGCAATGTTCTTGAGGACAATACTATAGAAATGGAAGAGAATGTAGACGAAGATGAAATAGGAGATATGATACTGCGTGAAGAGTTCGACAGAGCACTGAAAGACCTAAGTTGAAACAAGGCACCGGGTGTAGACAACATTCCATTAGGATTACTGACAGCTGTGGGAGAGCCAGGCCTAACAAAACTCTACTATCTAGTGAGCAAGATGTATGAGGCAGTCAAAATACCCTCAGACTTCAAGAAGAATATAATAATTCCAATCCCAAAGAAAGCAGGTGTTGACAGATGTGAAAATTACCGAACTATCAGTTTAATAAGCCACAGCTGCAAAATACTAACGCGAATTCTTTACAGACGAATGGAAAAACTGGTAGAAGCTGACCTCAGGGAAGATCAGTTTGGATTCCGTAGAAATGTTGGAACACGTGAGGCAATACTGACCCTACGGATTATCATAGAAAATAGATTAAGGAAAGGCAAACTTACATTTTTAGCATTTGTAGACTTAGAAAAAGCTTTTAACAATGTTGACTGGAATACTCTCTTTCAAATTCAGAAGGTGGCAGGGGTAAAATACAGGGAGCGAAAGGCTATTTACAATTTGTACAGAAACCAGATGGCAGTTATAAGAGTCGAGGGACATGAAAGGGAAGCAGTGGTTGGAAAGGGAATGAGAGAGGGGAGTAGCCTCTCCCCGATGTTATTCAATCGGTATATTGAGCAAGCAGTAAAGGAAACAAAAGAAAAATTCAGAGTAGGAATTAAAACCCATGGAGAAGAAATAAAAACTTTGAGGTTCGCCGATGACATTGTAATTCTGTCAGAGACAGCAAAGGGCCTGGAAGAGCAGCTGAACAGAATGGGCAGTGTCTTGAAAAGATGATATAAGACATCTACAGAAGCAAAATGAGGATAATGGAATGTAGTCGAATTGAATCAGGTGATGCCGCGGGAATCAGATTAGGAAATGAGAGGCTTAAAGTAGTAAATGAGTTTTGCTATTTGGGGAGCAAAATAACTGATGATGGTTGAAGTAGAGAGGATATAAAATGTAAACTGTAAATGGCAACGAAAGCGTTTCTGAAGAAGAGAAATTTGTTAACGTTGAGTATAGATTTAAGTATCAGGAAGTCGTTTCTGAAAGAATGTGTATGGAGTGTAGCCATGTATGGAAGTGAAACGTGGACGATAAACAGTTTAGACAAGAAGAGAATAGAAGCTTTCGAAATGTGGTGCTACAGAAGAATGCTGAAGATTAGATGGGTAGATCACATAACTAATGAGGAAGTATTGAATAGAATTGGAGAGAAGAGAAATTTGTGGCACAACTTGACTAGGAGAAGGGATCGATTGGTGGGGCATATTCTGAGGCATCAAGAGATCACCAATTTAGTATTGGAGGGCAGTGTGGACGGTAACAATCATAGAGGGAGACCAAGAGACGAATACACTAAACAGATTCAGAAGGATGTAGATTGCAGTAGGTACTGGGAGATGAACCTTGCACAGGATAGAGTAGCATGGAGAGCTGCATCAAACCAGTCTCAGGACTGAAGACCACAACAACAGCAACTCATGTATTTTATTCCATAAGCTTAGGTATCGCAGATGTTAAGAAATTTATTTTTGAGTCATGTTTGTAATTTTTTTTCCATAACTTCCAATTGAGTATCAAAGTTGTATTAACCGTGAAATTCAAATTTTTATCTCGTCCCCCAACAAAGATATTGCAGGTTACAAAATGGAAAAACTTAAAAAATCCATTTTTGTAAATAGTGTGTTTTTTTTAGTGTAAGCTGCTCACCACTGATACTCTATAAAGTAACTATATTATACAGTGTAATAGCAGAAGAAATATTAAAGCTGAGAAATTAATCTTTCTTTGGAAAACTACTGTTCAAAAATTGAGTTTTTTTTTAATTTGTGGCTGATGACTTTGAACTATTAAAAATATATTAAAGAATAGATTCAGCTAAGTGATAATGATGTTAATTTGTAGCCCAGAGTGTGTTGAACTAAATGCATTTTATCTGAAAGGCTTTGAACAATCCACTACTGAATAATTGTAAAAAAATGTAGACACTTGCAAATATGAAAAAATGCATGCGGCCTGTAACAAATATGGCTGCCATTTCAAAATAATAAACAACAATTTTTTAAAAAAGTGTTTTTCTGACTACTAAACATTGGGGAATTCACCCAGGAAATATAAAATTTTTCTGCAATGGTCAAGCAACCAATTAGTTTTTTCTTTGACTACTTGGTATGGTCTGACCCGACTGGGAAGAAGGTCCTTTGGATCTCAGCTGACAACACCACATCCTAGACCAGGGCTTCACAACATACGTGCTCGCGGAGCAAGCTGTGAGCAGCAAGGCGCGAGCACGGAGCAGCGCGAGCACGCTACCCCCACTACCGCACCATAGCGGAGAGTGGGGAGAGTCACGTGGGGCACACAACAGCTGCCGCCAGTCAATGTAAATCCGCGGCCACCTGCAGGTATATCACTTACGAATTATTACTGTGACAAATGAAACAAATAAAGGAGAATGTACACGTGCCACATAATTTTATTAGCTTAGTGTATGCCTCTACATTCGTATTAATTTGTGAACTGTTACACAATAAAAGGTGTCACTGAAGTGTGGGATTCTCTGTTATCTTGTACTTTTTGCCCTTTACAATTGCGTCCATGTTCGGAGTAATTGTTCTTGTGCATCGTAGGCACAGCGTGCAGTTTAAATTTCGATCAGACAACGCTTTTCTCAGGCGCGTCTTGTTACAATTCATTGCAGAGAACAGTTATTCACAAACATACATGGAACTGAACATTGATATTATTGTAGCCGCCAGTTTGTGCAAATGAGGAAATCTATCCAGAGGGAAGTGTCTGTAAAATTCCAAAATGTTTTTCTTGTTCTGAAATTTTTCTCTGTATTATCTGACACACTGCAGGTCAATAATTTCTAGTTGCAGCTCAGGACGAATCTCTTCAATATTCGCTGAATATGGAGAGGAGAACAGATCAGAATCACTGTCTAGTGCTGTCAGATCTTGAAAGCGTTGATCAAATTCTTCCTTAAGGGCAACTAAACTATGTGAACAACATTCACAGTCTTTGTGAACATCTTGCATGGATGATAATTTAGGAAAATGAGCTAGATTTCCTGTTTCCAGCTGACTCACCCAAAGTGTCAATTTCATTTTAAAAGCTCGTATTCGATCTATGAAATGAGTAATTAGCAGATCTTTACCTTGTAGTGAAATGTTCAAAGCATTCAGATGGCTAGTTAAATCTGCTAAGAACGCGAGATCACATTTCCATGAAGGCTCTTTCAATTTAGGAACACACATGTTATTTATTTTCATGAACATATTTATCTCATCTAATAGGCAAAAATTCGATTTAATAATTTGCCACGACTAAGCCAGCGGACCTCGCTGTAATAAGGCAGGCTACCATACTGGCTTTTTACATCCTCAAGAAAGCTTTTAAATTGTCTGTGTTGTAGCCCATGCTTCCTTATATAATTGATTGTACGAACAACAACATTCATCACATTTTTAAGAGTGATACTCTTTGCACATAAGTTTTCCTGGTGGATCACACAGTTTTTCCATTTTCTCCTTCAACAGCGCAACAAACCCTAATTTTTTCCCTGTCATCGCTGGTGCACCGTCTGTAGACACTGAAACTAAAGAATTCCATGACAATCCCATATTTTCAACACTTTCTTCAACACTACTTAAAATATCACCTCTGGTTGTAGTGTTCTTCATGGCTACTACATCGAGGAGCTCCTTCCTCACATGAAGATCTCTATTAACACCTCTAATAAATATGGAAAGCTGCGCTGTTCCTGTGATATCAACACTTTCGTCCAGAGCTAGAGAATACGCCATAAAATCTTTATAGACATTTGCAAGCTGGCTCTGGACGTCGTCTGCCATGTTCTGTATGCGACGCATAATGGTCATGTCAGATAATGGCACAATCCGAACTGTTCAACTCGAGATGGACACAAATGTTCCGCTGCAACTACCAAACATATTTTATTAAATTGCCATCAGTGAAGGGGCGCAGGGCTTTTGCTAAAAACAAAGCAATTTTGTAGGTCACTCAGAGCTGCCTCAGTTGATTTTTCTTCGTCATCCAGATCTTCTTCGGATAGCTTCCTTTTAAGTTTAATAACTTCTTGTGCACGATCTGGTCCATCACATTTTCCACTTCCGTAGTCTTTCGCGTGGTACGACATATAATGTCGCTGCAAATTAAATTTCCTAAAAGACTTCAGCGTTTTGCGACATACTAAACATTTTGCAACACCATCTTTTTCTGTAAACAGATACAATTCCTCCCAATGGGGGTTGAACTGCGAAAGCATGGTTGGGGTTACACAACGGCGACGTGACATGATTCTTAACCAACGAAGTGACTGTTAGAGCTGATCGTAGTACTTTTAACGTTACACAGTCGGCGCGAATTCAATAGGCACGCTGCGGTCCTATTCATATGTGTGCACGCATTTCCCCTCCCTCCCTACTCCACGACCTTGCACCTGCTCACGAGCACGTGCCTGAGCAGACGCGAGTACTCGCGCTCAAAACCGGCCAGTTGTTAAGCCCTGTCCTAGACTACAGAGGCAGTCATAATACATACAGTGAATAAGAAAATGAGATATTTACTCATTCAATAATTTACTAGGAATGTAGAAGAAACTGGAGTCCACAATGTTATGTTATCCTTGATTATTCCACAGCAAGAAGCTATTTAATAAAACCATTACGTACCATATGGTGCAGATACAATTTCTGTCAGGGTCTGATGTGCAACCTTGGTGAAACCACTACAGCCATTTCACTTTGGATGTATTTACCAACTTTCAGCCCACACCACAATTCAAAGGGATTTTTTTTTGCATTGGACAACCAAACTCTTCATCACACCCTCATGAAGTAATTTAGTTTGGTTTCTTACTGCACAATTACGTCAAACTCAGTTCTGTCCATGCAGAATATTCTGTGACATCCCCTGAGCCATACAATACCATAATTTCCATGGCACTGGAAGATATTTCCTAAGATCAGATTATTTTGTGTATTGCTTACCAGTGTGAGGTGCAGCAACAGCATTTATACAGAAGCAAGTGGCACCATCCATGGGGGCAGCGGAAATTGTTTGGCCCCAATATTTGGCAGAGTAGCAACAGCTGATGCTGTTTGTCCCACAGTTCTGAAACTCACAGCTGTCACTGTTATGCCCTCATACCAGTACCTCTCTCCACACTGTCCCTGGGCCACAATCAGACTCTGCCTCCAACCATAAGCATCCTGCCTGCTGGCCACTTCTTCACATTGACACCCTGCGTGTATCCTCTGGCACCACTCTAGTCACAATGACAATATCAGAGTGCCACACCATGAGTTCACTCCAGCCGGTAGCTACAGTATTTCCCTGCCTACACTCAACCCCCTCATAGCCAGCCTTTGGCGATGTGGTCCTCAACTGGCTGTCTTCACTCACTTGGTCAATGGCCAAAAACTAGAAGGAATCAATGAAGTAATGGAAAATGTTTGTGGAATGTGGTGTATCAGATATATTGACACACAACTTTTGTTCTAGCATTTACTCAATATGAATAAGAAGCACAATGCCCTTATTGAATTTGTTTTTAGTCTCTTATAGAGCCACAACAATTTATCAAGTATGTGTAAAAATCTTAGTAGGCTTGGAACTGAGCATGTTTTTACTATGAAAGCTCCTAAGTTTCATGAACACTTTAACTAAATGCAGAGTAAAGAGTTTTGTCTCAGTTTCTGGGCTCTTTCCCATTGTTAACAGTGACATATGGAACACGTTCTCACAATTTACTTTGTAGTAATAGCATTGCCTGAAATTAATTAGTTTCTAAATTTCAACAAAAATTTAATGAGGATCATCTATATTTTGTGAAGGTACAAAATCAGGTGTCATAAATACATCATGAGGACCAGCACCTATGGCACAACAGCCGTGTATAATTAAGTATGGCTTGATGTTATTTATTAATTTATCTGATGGAATTACAATTTCCTTGAGACATATGAGTCTCAACTTTATCTTAAATAATAATAATAATAGAAGCTGAAAAGATGAATCAAAATTTGTGTCACAGCCAGGACATGAGCCTGGACCTCCTGCTTACTAGGCAGACGTGCTAACCATCACATTACTGTAGTAGTATGGCCAACAAGCTGCACGAACTACCATAGTCCAATGCCCTCCCCAACACAAACTTCACTGAAGGTGAGAATTGAAGTTTGTTAGGGAGGTCATTAGACTAGGGTAGTCTGTCCAACCATACTGCGATAGTGTTGTGATGGTTACCACATTTATTCGAAGCTAAGCCACACTCAGACCTAAGCCACACCTGAAAGAGAGACTCGAAATCAAGGAAAAAAATTTCCTGAATTTACGTCGCACCTGAAATTTGTGACTCGAAATTCAAGGGGAGAGAAAAGTTTTAGACCGCACCTCCAAATCGAAACGAAGTTAGTCCATTGTAGCATGAGACACAATTTAGGTCGAATGGATGAAGATACAGCTACAGTAGTTGGGTTTGAGTCGTAAGCTTAGCAGTTAAGCTTTACCAGGTAGCCATTGCTATGTGTCAGGCGCTCCATCTGTATTTGCACGGGCACCATTCCTTTTTCATATGCTATGTCTGGGTTGAATCAATTGCTTATTTTGCTTTGATCCGGCAAATGCTGTTCTCTTTGTTATAGGTGTTTGCGTCACTCTAAGCTCAAAATGCATTATTGTGCTGTGTCATGCATTGTTTGTCGCATTCTGATAATGAGTGTTTACGACCTGTCGCCGCTCGCGGCATGGCTTGCTTTTGTGCGCGCTACTGCCACTTACAATAAAAAAAGAGAGGAATTGTCTCATTAGCGAAATAATGGCAAGAGACTGCTATTTGTTGTTACTTACACTGCTGCTTTCTTTGATAACAAGAACAAATAATAGACTATGTATGATAGAAGATATTCTGAACGAGAGTTTAGCGAAAAATTTTCTCCGTTTGAAAATGTTTGCAGACACCTCTTTAGTACATTACATTCTGCACAGAAATTAGAGTCATCTATTACATTCTGCACAGAAATTAGAGTCATCTTAGATTTAAAAAATCTAGTCAGTTGCCATGCTTCATTTCTGACTGTATCACTATTCAGCATAAGAATAATACAAATATAAACATGACACGATATGTATATTCTTCTGCGTTTGCTGTTGTCTCACTCTAGTTTCGTAGTTTATTAGGCAGACAGGATTTAAATGTGATAACAACAAACATTAAAGGATGCATGGCATTATGTTTACATTCGTATTATTCTTATGGTGAAGAGAATACTGCATGTGAGTCACAATTCACAAAAGGTCCTATTAGCAACCACCTTTTCTCACAGGTACGAAAAAATTCAGAACGTAGAGTTGGTCATATTAACATATATCCCAAACAGTCTTGCCAGTCAGATTTTCATAGTAGATTTTTAGTGATGACTTCAAATTCAGAGTGTGTTGTTGTTGTCATCGTCATCTTCTTCAGTCCGTAGGCTGGTTTTATGCAGCTCTCCACGCTTTTCTATCCTATGCAATGCAGAGTAGCAACCCTTACAAAAAAAGAATGAAAATAACTTAGAAATTAAACGCTGAAATTTAAAACAAAATTTTATTAGGTTTATGATACATCTTATGTGAAATGTTTAAAATATCAGTCATGATTTTGAATCACTATCACTCGATTCTTTGTTGCTCACTGCTTCATACAGAGCATTGTTCTCTGTACCATCTAGTGCATTGGATATCAAACATTTTTTTTAAATGCTTGTTGCACAGTCTGATTTGGAACACACTTCCATGCATCATAAATGCATTGGCACATTTGCGACAAACTTGGGCGTTTTACATGTCCTGTTGGTGTCAGTTGTCTGTCGCTTTTCGAAAGCCAGTCTGTGTATATATACATTTGAGCTTGTCCTTAAATGGTTTATTCAGACAGACATCAAGTGGTTGCAGAATTGACGTCATCTCACCTGGAATTACTGCCATGTCCGTTTTGCTTTCTCCTAATTTTCGTTTTACTGCAGGTGTTGTATGGCCTGTGTACGCATCTGATACCAGCAGACTGTGTAAACCAAGCATTGCGCCAGGACGACAATTCCACACACACCCAATCTATTCCAGCATCATGTCCTCTGAAAACCACCCAGTTTCGTTTGCTCATACAATTACAGTTTTTGGAAACACTTCAGATTTCGGTAAAGTCTTTCACTTGAAAACTATGAATGGGTGTAATTCACGTCCATATGCTGTGCAAGCCAGCATGACAGACATCTGCTGTTTTTCACCCCCTGATGTAAGAACACTTATGTCTTTCTTTCCTTTGGTGTCAATTGCACAATTTGACGGCATGTCAAAATATAAGGGAGTTTGGTCAGCATTTGCTATCTGACCAAGAAGGTATTGCTTTTCTGTGCGCCGTCTGATTATGAAGCGCTGAAATTCCACAAGTTTTTCTTCATAATTTTTCAGCAGCTTCTGTACAACTGAAGTTCGCCTCCGAAGTCAAAAACCCCAGCACTTCATAAACAGAGCAATCCAGCTGCGACTAGCCTTAAATTTTTTTCTCTCTAGCACTTTCATGTGCATTAATTTTTAGAATTTCAGCATTCACAGGCAGGAATTTCTGACGCTGCTGCTTAACAGATTCATTTAAAATCACGTCTAGTGCATGATATCGGCCACACTTTGGCCCACTAAATGCTTTCCTGCTACTTGAACATTCAAATAATTTCTCTCTCTGCAGTCGCCATCGCCTGACGTTGCTCTCATCAATCCTGTATTGCAGACCTGCAGCACAATTAGAACTTTGTTCCGAAAAAGAAATAACCTCCCCTTTTGAATTTGGCACTATAATGAAAGCGCTTCAAAAACGGTTCAGTAACGCCAACAAGCACTTCACAAACTTCCACAATGCAACAGGTGCCGCTACGTGAAATCTTAATGAGCCACAGTATATCAACTCGTGCAACAATCCTAAAGCCTTGTGCATTGTTAGTATTTTTGTGTAAAGAAATTTATTATTGTTGCTACGAATATTTGAAAGGCTGCTACATTCAAAGACAAACAATACAGAATTTCTATTTACTTCGATGAAGGTTTCTCGGGTCTCCAGCCGGGTGGTAGCGTTGATATCTCGCGACGTTTCGGGAAGTGTCATACTACCCATCTTCTGGCGAAGTGTCGAGATTCGCGGAGAGCGGGCTATTTATATGCGCGGCCACCCCCCTCCACTAGACCTCGGGTGGCTGCGGTGGACCAGCGGCGTGCGCGCGGTGGTGGGGATGGCGGTCACCCCCGGCGGCCGTGTTCGGTTCTCGGTGTAAGCATTCTGTTTGCGTCCGCGGCAGAGGACATTGGCGGGCGTGCTCCCGACGGATTGCCGCTATCGCCGGGTTCCATGCTGCGCTGAGTTGGTATCCCACGTCTCTGTTGACCAGATTCTCGTGAATCCTTATTTCTATGGATTCTTTGATCACACTTTCCCAAAAGCCAGATGCTCGGCACAGTACCTTAGTGTTTTTGAAGTTGAAGGTGTGTTTTTCATTGATGCTGTGTTCCGCTATGGCTGATTTTTCTGTGTGGCCTAGTTGCACACATCTGATATGTTCTTTGCAGCGTTTAGATATGCAGCGCTGTGTTTGTCCAATGTATTGCTTTCCGCATTCGCGTGGTATACTGTATACTCCTGGTGTGTTAAGGTTCAGCGCGTCTTTGGCAGAACCTAGGAGTTCCCTCGTCTTCGGTGGTGGTCGGAGAATGGTTTGATCTTGTATTTTCCCAGAAGTCGTGCAATTTTTGTTGAGAGCAGACCCACGTACGGAAGGAAAGCGAGTCGTTTATTTTCTTCTTCTCCTTCATTATTTTCTTCTGGGGTTCTCACTGCTTCTTTCTTTCTTTTAAGCGCCCTGTTAATCTGCATTCTACTGTAGCCATTTTGTTGGAAACTTCTCTTAGATGTTGCAGCTCGGATGGTAGGCTGTCTTTGTCGCAGACGGCGCGCACCCTATGTACCAGGGTGGTCAGTACTGTTTGTCTTTGTGCTGGATGGTGGCAGCTTGTTGCATGAAGGTATAGATCCGTATGTGTCTTCTTCCTATGTACTGCATAGCCTAGTGATCCATCTGCCTTCCTCTTAATTAAAATATCAAGGAAGGGGAGGCATCCATTTTGTTCCATTTCCATTGTAAATTTTATGTTCGGATGGATGCTGTTGAGGTGTTCAAGAAACTCATCTGGTGCCTGTTTGTCATGACCCCACACGACAGAAGTGTCGTCGACATAGCGGAAGAAGTGCTTCGGTTTCTGTCTGGCAGTTTGAAGTGCCACCTCCTCGAAATGTTCCATATATAGGTTTGCAATCGCAGGAGCCAATGGGGAGCCCATCGCCACACCGTCAATCTGCTCGACGAATTCCCTGTTGCACTGAAAGTACGTGGTTGTTAGTGTGTGTTCGAAGAGGCTGACTGTTTGTGGTTCAAAGTGCTGGGTTAAAAGTGCCAAGGAGTCTCGAAGAGGCACTTTCGTGAAAAGCGACGTCACGTCGAAGCTCACGAGTAGGTCCTCCCTTTGCAGTCGCATGTCCCTGAGTATTTTTACGCATTCAGCTGAGTTTCTCACATGGTGGCTGCAATGTCCCACGAGGGGTTTGAGCAGTGTCGCTAGGTATTTAGCAAGTTCGTAACTGTGAGAGTTGATGGAGTCCACAATCGGTCTCAGAGGTACCCCTTCCTTATGGATCTTGGGGAGTCCATAGAAGCGTGGTATCGCTGGGGATCTGGGGTACAGTCGCTTCTTCATTTGCTCTGGTAAGTCCGATTTCTTCAGCAGAGCTATCGTCTTTCTACTCATTGTCGGGGTTGGATTCTTCTTCAGCCTCTTGTAGGCCTCGTCTTGTAGCAGAAGGTTTATTTTCTGTCGGTACTCGGCAGTACTTAACAGCACTGTAGCGTTCCCTTTGTCCGCTGGTAGGATCATTATATCAGGGTCATCTCTAAGGGACCGGTGGGACACTGCAGCCACCATGTGAGAAACTCAGCCGAATTCGTAAAAATACTCAGGGACATGCGACTGCAAAGGGAGGACCTACTCGTGAGCTTCAACGTCATGTCGCTTTTCATGAAAGTGCCTCTTCAAGACTCCTTGGCACTTTTAACCCAGCACTTTGAACCACAAACAGTCAGCCTCTTCGAATACGCACTAACAACCACGTACTTTCAGTGCAACAGGGAATTCTTTGAGCAGATTGACGGTGTGGCGATGGCCTCCCCATTGGCTTCTGCGATTGCAAACCACTATATGGAACATTTCGAGGAGGTGGCACTTCAAACTGCCAGACAGAAACCGAAGCACTTCTTCCGCTATGTCGACGACACTTCTGTCGTGTGGGGTCATGACAAACAGGCACTAGATGACTTTCTTGAACACCTTAACAGCATCCATCCGAACATAAAATTTACAATGGAAATGGAACAAAATGGATGCCTCCCCTTCCTTGATATTTTAATTAAGAGGAAGGCAGATGGATCACTAGGCTATGCAGTACATAGGAAGAAGACACATACGTATATATACCTTCATGCAACAAGCTGCCACCATCCAGCACAAA
This sequence comes from Schistocerca cancellata, assembly GCF_023864275.1. NCBI lineage: Eukaryota > Metazoa > Arthropoda > Insecta > Orthoptera > Acrididae > Schistocerca > Schistocerca cancellata. Next base: position 141,480,510 of record NC_064626.1, read on the forward strand.
GACAAACAGTACTGACCACACTGGTACATAGGGCGCGCGCCGTCTGCGACAAAGACAGCCTACCATCCAAGCTGCAACACCTAAGAGAAGTCTTCCAACAAAATGGCTACAGTAGGACGCAGATTAACAGGGCGCTTAAAAGAAAGAAAGAAGCAGTGAGAACCCCAGAAGAAAATAATGAAGGAGAAGAAGAAGATAAACGACACTCTTTCCTTCCATACGTGGGTCCGCTCTTGGCCAAAATTGCACGACTTCTGGGAAAATACAAGATAAAAACCATTCTCCGACCACCACCGAAGATGAGGGAGCTCCTAGGTTCTGCCAAAGACGCGCTGAACCTTAACACACCAGGAGTATACAGTATACCACGCGAATGCGGAAAGCAATACATTGGGCAAACACAGCGCTGCATATCTAAACGCTGCAAAGAACATATCAGATGTGTGCAACTAGGCCACACAAAAAAATCAGCCATAGCGGAACACAGCATCAATGAAGAACACACCTTCAGCTTCGAAAACACTAAGGTACTGTGCCGAGCATCTGGCTTTTGGGAAAGCATGATCAAAGAATCCATAGACATAAGGATTCACAAGAATCTGGTCAACAGACACGAGGGATACCAACTCAGCGCAGCATGGAACCCGGCGATAGCGGCAATCCGTCGGGAGCACGCCCGCCAATGTCCTCTGCCGCGGACGCAAACAGAATGCTTACACCGAGAACCGAACACGGCCGCAGGGGGCGACCGCCATCCCCACCACCGCGCGCTCCCCGCTGGTCCACTGCAGCCACCTGAGGTCTAGTGGAGGGGGGAGACTGCGCATATAAATAGCCCGCTCTCCGCGAATCTCGACACTTCGCCAGAAGATGGGTAGTATGACACTTCCCGAAACGTCGCGAGATATCAACGCTACCACCCGGCTGGAGACCCGAGAAACCTTCATCAATAGTTTATGCCGGGAAAGCCTACAGTTACATATCTATTTACTTCATTGGATAATGTATGAAAATGCAGTGGTCAAAACTCCAAGCAGAGAAAAAAGGCTCGTCTTCTACCTTTTTTTTAAATTTATTTACTGACGCAGAGATTTTGGCGCCAGTATTTATCTTTGTGCCTGCAAAACACACCTATGTAGCGCTACATATATTCGACGGTAGAAGTTAGTTGTGGCGGCACCTACCAACATTTTTCAGAACTTCCGCTTACTTTGCACTCGATTTGAAGCCGCAGGCGGTTTTGTGGATTACAAAAACTGGAAAAGAACTGCGACTTAGATTTGATTAACTACAGTAGCACATCTGCCTAGTAAGCACGAGATCCGGGTTCAAGTCCTGGCTGTGGCACAAATTTTAAGTCACCTCTTTAGCTTCTATCATTATTGAAAATTGTTTATTAGTATTCATGAATTAATGAAGAATCAAGCTGTTAAGGAAATTATGTTAGCTCTATGGATGAATATACTTGTGATATTGTATTCATATCGATGAGCCAAAACACCATGACCACTTGCTTAATAGCGTGTTGATCACCCTTTGAGCCAAAATACAGCAGCAATTCTGCATGCCATCGATTTGGCAAGCGCTTCACTCGGTTACAGACGGATGTGGCACCAGATGTCTACAGACAGGTCATACAATATGAATAAATTTTGGGTTATGGGTGTGGAGTTGGTGTCAAGTAGCATCCCTGATGTGTTTTATTGGCTTCAGATTTGGTGGCCAACAACACTAAACGATTATCAAGCTTCTCGAATCACTCCAGCTCAATTCTTGACCTGTGACATTGGCAGTTATTCTGCCCGTCAATGCCTTCGCCACTGGAGAAGACATCAGGCATGAAGATAGCTAGATGGTCCACAGTAATGCTCATGTAGTCCACAGCTATCATGGTGCCTCAATTACTACCACAGGTCCATGAAAGCAGAGGTGAATTACCTCCATAGCATATTACTGCCCCACGGCCTATGTCTGTGGTCCAGCGCAAGTTTCAAACAGCTGTTCACCTGAATGATTGTGTATTCAGACATCACCGTGGACCTGGTGTAACAAGGAACATGATTCATCTGACCAGGTGACATGTAGCCACTAATCCAAGGTCCAAACTCAATGACTCCATGCCACTGAAATATGTTGTTGGGTCAACATGGGATCACACAGGACTTGTCTGCTGCAGAGCCCAATGTTTCACCATCTTTGTTGAACAGTGTACCCCAAAACACTTGTGGATGCGCCAGCATTATAATTTGCCACCAGATCTGACAAAGATTGCCTCTGACCTCCATGACCTGCGATGAAGCGTAGATGCTCAATACCTTTTCACCAACTCGTGGTTTCACCATTCTTCAAACACTTTCCACAGATGCTCATGACAGTAGCACGTGAATAGTTTCGAGCTGTTACTGTTAGTCCATCTGACACCATGCAGAGGCGCGCGCGTGTGTGTGTGTGTGTGTGTGTGTGTGTGTGTGTGTGTGTGCGCGCGCGCACGAGCGCGTTCGCTCTAGTCAAACAGGGGTTACTCCAAAAGTGGGCAATCTTTTTTGGGCACTTAACAACTCAATACTTCTGCTTTCCAGTGAGTGGTACCCTTTATCAATGTCACTATGTCAGTGGATTTCCCAATCTGTGGCCTTTATAGTCGCTAAAATGATTCCCATTCTTTTCTGCTCTGCTTATATAATTTCTTTACCACACCACATGCCCTGAGCCCTACTAGGTGGCATTCAAATTCACTGTGGATTTTGATCACAATGTTCGGGCTCATCAATGTATTCTGGGGGTGAAATGAGGAACAATAAGCTCTTATAAAGAAATGGAAAACTCACAAAATGAGGCCTGAGATTAATTTATGGCTTGACAGATAAAAGACAAAATATTACCTTTGTGTGTTTCTTGTCTGTTGCATACACAATTGATGTGCAGCAAACTTCTGCAACTTTCTTTCCGTGGCCATAGAAACTCCAACAGCATATCTCACTTGAACCAATAACATCCTTGATGAACAATACCCTTCCACTGAACCTCAGGGACAGTTTGTCGAATAGTTCTATATTTTTAAGCAGATTGTCATCAGATGTGCTGAAACAATACAATTACACTATTTCATTCCCAGGCATTAATCTTTGAACTCTGAAAATTGTTTATCATGATGACATTTGTTTTCGATATTTATCACGCCTGCTCAAAGTAGGGACAGTAAGAAAGTAACCTGAAAAGAAGATAATGTGCATTTGAATAGAAACATACAAAAAAACACACAAAATGCATGAAACAAAAGAAGCCAATATACACTGATGGCAAGTTATGTGTATACAAATGGAGAGAAAGCAGAAGAAGGCAGGGTTAAATGGCACAAAAATCAAGTACTATGAAGAGAATGGAACTCAGAACAGAATTATTTTTGACTTGAACCTATTCACACCCTCATCAAAACAGCGTTCAAAATAAACAGTACCTGTTCCAGACAGAAGTGCACATTTACGTCCATCCAAAAACTGTAGGTGAGCTAGAGTAAAATAGATAAACTATTCTGGTGATCATAATTTTACATTTAGTAAATTTTTCTTCTTACTATTACATTATTATACTGAACTGCCTTCACCTTTGCATGACACTGTTTACTGGCTGTTTACATTCTGCTCTTTCATCTTCAAACTTATCACATTCATTCATAACCAGCACAAAAAAGCAATTTGCTACAAGACTACTAAAATGTTGAAAATAATAGAGTTGTTAACTTGTATGAGAAGCCAGATAAATATTTCACAGCAAAACAGAAGCAAAACTTTACACTGGATCTTTTTGTACTATATTATTAATGTCAGTACAAACACTTGATTGGTTCATAGTTTAAGATGGGAACACACATGTACAATATCCAATAGGCACTTATTAATTAACTAACTCTGGTCAACAAATACATCAGACTTAATTTGGGTGTAATCAAATCTACTTCGTACGTTTACTTAATCATCACCTTCCACAATGGAAAAACAATACTCTTTATGGAGTCCAATTATGACATTTAAGCTCTTAACTGGTGTTTACACATTAGGTAATTGTACAGATACACTATCAAAAGCTGACGAATTTTATATTAGGCTGCACTTACGCCATTAAAGACTGTATATTAAGTTCTGCCAAAAAGACTTCTTTGAGCTAATTGCACACTTCAAGAAATACTTCAAGTAATTGATATTGAACCTCTTGGTTAATTTGTAAAGTGCAAACTTCTTTCTGGGGATAAAGTCTAGATCAAAACCAGCAACAATCACAGTGCTGTTTCTCTGCTGTTCAAAGGTTGGCAATGGGCCAGTTTCGCATAACCAATGACAGGCAAGAAAAGAGGCAATGAATTTCTAGTGCCAAAATGGAAATCATCATCCTCTTTGCTATTGTCAAAAGTACTTTACTTTCTTTTCTGAATATATCATGAATTATGAGGTGGTGATCAGGCTGGAACCTAACAGCACAGCTTAAATTTCTGCAAGTATAATAAGCAGCAATTAAATTTCTAATCTTTCTTGTCCTAAATATCTGACTGGACTGTGAAGTTTAGCTGTAAATTGGCGATGCCAAGAAATGTGAGGGTTAAAAGGCTGATTGTGGTGATAAACTGATCTATATAAGCCTATCCCGAGATTTACATAAGGTTGGAATGTAACAGTGTGGTTGTGAGGTGGCGAAGCTAACAAATGTGAAAGCTAAAATATCTGGCTGTGGTAACAGACTGACCTGCAAGGGCTAGGTCAGGATGGATTACCACAGTTTTACTCACAAAAATTAAATTAACAATCTTTATTGTTACATACATTTGTTTCTTCTGTATATGTCACGAATTACGATGTTGTGGTTAGGTTCAGACCTAACAGCACAGCTTTAATTGAATTAACAATCATGACTGTCGGAATATTTGCCGTATTCTTCAAAATGTGTTAAAATTTTGGAGGTCGTGATATACTGACCTGACAATGTGACAATATTCCTTCGACACACATCATCTGTCCACTGCGCTTTCACTGGCTGTGTATATTCAGCAGTTGACACAGACTTTTTCCTTCCGATCCTACCTTACGGTCAGGACTTACAACATTGCTCCATGATACATGTAATCAACTCTTTCTGGCATATATGAAACTGATAACAATTTGTCAAAATACATCTCCAGTAGGTGACTAGTGTATTTCACATGAGTGATGTTTCTTAAAATCCCTGCCTGACATCTGACTGTTCACTGCATTACTGATCTATGACAAAGGTACACTAATAAAAAGGATAATTCCACAAAGATATTGGCGGAAAAATTAACAAAATTTCCACCATAGCCCAATGCAATATTCAGTTTCAACAACTTTTAGTAATACTGGAATTTATTTCTATGACGTGAAGAACCCCACACACCCCCACCCCCACACACACACCCCCACCCCCCCCACCCCCCACACACACACACCCACCCACCCCCACACACCCCAACACACCCACACCGTGATAAGTTCTTCTTGACTGCAGTCCCCCTTAAAATTCCATAAGAACCCATATAAAGCATATTCCGTTAAAACCACCCCATTCCTGCATAAGACGTGGTGCCTTTCCATCAGCAGAGTGTTTCTGCGAAGTTACAAAAGCCTTCACAAAATCTTGTCAATAGGGCTGGGTGACTTATCAGGTAGCAAAAGGAAAAAGGTGGTTTGCTATTAAGTACTGGACAGGGAAAACCTACCTACTAGCCACATTGCTCACTTTTCTATTTTGTACAGTAAAGGTCCTACCCTGTATAACCTCTCATTTGCCCATTCAAAGGGCAGCAGAGAATCCAGTAGCTACAAAAAACAAGATTCAGTATAAATGCTTGGATAGCACATGAAAGATTTCATTAACTGATGAAAGGAGAAAATATGTGTGTGTGTGTGTGTGTGTGTGTGTGTGTGTGTGTGTGTTTTTCCCTGCCGCCACTTGGTGAGTCGATTTTTTTTTTTATCTATCCATTTACATCATGTTGCTGTTGTTGTGGTCTTCAGTCCTGAGACTGGTTTGATGCGGCTCTCCATGCTACTCTATCCTGTGCAAGCTTCTTCATCTCCCAGTACCTACTGCAACCTACATCCTTCTGAATCTGCTTAGTGTATTCATCTCTTGGTCTCCCTCTACGATTTTTACCCTCCACACTGCCCTCCAATACTACATTGGTGATCCCTTGTGTCTCAGAACATGTCCTACCAACCGATCCCTTCCTCTGGTCAAGTTGTGCCAAAAAACTTCTCTTCTCCCCAATCCTATTCAATACTTCCTCATTAGTTATGTGATCTACCCATCTAATCTTCAGCATTCTTCTGTAGCACCACATTTCGAAAGCTTCTATTCTCTTCTTGTCCAAACTATTTATCGTCCATGTTTCACTTCCATACATGGCTACACTCCATACAAATACTTTCAGAAATGACTTCCTGATACTTAAATCTATACTCAACGTTAACAAATCTCTCTTCTTCAGAAACGCTTTCCTTCCCATTGCCAGTCTACATTTTATATCCTCTCTACTTCGACCATCATCAGTTACTTTGCTCCCCAAATAGCAAAACTCCTTTACTACTTTAAGTGTCTCATTTCCTAATCTAATTCCCTCAGCATCACCCGACTTAATTCGACTACATTCTATTATCCTCGTTTTGCTTTTGTTGATGTTCATCTTATATCCTCCTTTCAAGACACTATCCATTCCATTCAACTACTCTTCCAAGTCCTTTGCTGTCTCTGTCAGAATTACAATGTCATCATCAGCGAACCTCAAAGTTTTTATTTCTTCTCCATGGATTTTAATACCTACTCCGAACTTTTCTTTTGTTTCCTTTCCTGCTTGCTCAATATACAGATTGCATAACATCGGGGATAGGCTACAACCCTGTCTCACACCCTTCCAAACCACTGCTTCCCTTTCGTGCCCCTCGACTCTTTATAACTGCCATCTGGTTTCTGTACAAATTGTAAACAGCCTTTCGCCTCCTGTATTTTACCCCTGCCACCTTCTGAATTTGAAAGAGATTATTCCAGTCAACATTGTTAAAAGCTTTTTCTAAGTCTACAAATGCTAAAAATGTAGGTTTGCCTTTCCTTAATCTATTTTCTATGATAATCCGTAGGGTCAGTATTGCATCACGTGTTCCAACATTTCTACGGAATCCAAACTGATCTTCCCTGAGGTCAGCTTCTACCAGTTTTTCCATTCGTCTGTAAAGAATTCGCGTTAGTATTTTGCAGCTGTGGCTTATTAAACTGATAGTTCGGTAATTTTCACATCTGTCAACACCTGCTTTCTTTGGGATTGGAATTATTATACTCTTCTTGAAGCCTGAGGGTATTTCGCCGGTTTCATACATCTTGCTCACCAGATGGTAGAGTTTTGTCAGGACCGGCTCTCCCAAGGCTGTCAGTAGTTCTAGTGTAATGTTGTCTACTCCTGGGGCCTTGTTTCGACTTAGATCTTTCAGTGCTCTGTCGAACTCTTCACGCAGTGATCATATCTCCCATTTCATCTTCATCTACATCCTCTTCCATTTCCATAATATTGTACTCAAGTACATCACCCTTGTATAGACCCTCTATATATTCCTTCCACCTTTCTGCTTTCCCTTCTTTGCTTAGAACTGGGTTTCCATCTGAGCTCTTGATATTCATGCAAGTGGTTCTCTTTTCTCCAAAGGTCTCTTTAATTTTCCTGTAGGCAGTATCTATCTTACCCCTAGTGAGATAAGCCTCTACATCCTTACATTTGTCCTCTAGCCATCCCTGCTTAGCCATTTTGCACTTCCTGTTGATCTCATTTTTGAGACGTTTGTATTCCTTTTTGCCTGCTTCATTTACTGTGTTTTTATATTTATATTTACATCATATTATCAATAATTACTTTCATTCTCTCTCTCTCTCTCTCTCTCTCTCTCTCTCTCACACACACACACACACACACACACACACACACAATTTTTCAGTTTTACTGAGTCACACTGTGCTTAGACCCTAAACAATTTTGATCAATTTTATGACAAAATCTACTAATTTTGTCAATGTATAGGAACATAATGGGGGCTATACTCTGACTTAAAAGAAGAAAAAAACCTTTAAAAGGAACATGGTTTCTTTTAACCAAGACATATAATTACCAGGATACGACTATGTAAAAAAAGCACCGGAAAATTTCATGGATCACCTACGTTTGATGTTAATGTGAAATAATCACTCACAGACTGCAGGTGGGAGCACTAGTAGGGGCAAGTATACAAAGCATAATATGGACACAAAAAACAGTGCTGTCATTGTAATGCAGGTATGGAACGATTTATTTGGCATCCAAAGGGCACGATAATTGGCTTTCAGGCCAAGGTTGGAAGCATTTCTGATACAGCTAAGTTTGTTAACTGTTCATGTGCCACTGTGGTTAAAGTACACCAGGCCTCTGGCAAAATGGTTATATAAAAAACTGGCACTGAGGGAACTGTGGTGCACCACTGACCAGAAATTAAGTGGGGGGGGGGGGGGGTGGGGGGGGGGGGCGAGTGTGAACGATGGCTGCAAAGATCTGTAAAGGCAAATAGACATGCAACTGACCACCCATATGAACCAAGGGGCCACCAACAGTGTATCGTCACCAACAATTCAATGAACATTGCTGCTTATGGGCCTCCACAGCAGGCGCCTTGAGCTTGTACCTATGCTGACTGTTGTTCACTGGCAACGAAGGCTGGAATTTTGCAGGCTAATACAGCAACTGGATGTCCACTAAATGTCAACAGGTAGCCTTTCCAGATGAATCAAGTTTATGCTCCATTGGATAGGCCGGAGAAGCGAATTTTATGGCCTGAGGAATATTTTCATGGCATTCGTTGGGTGATTTCATCATTCTGGAAGGCAGAATGGATCAACAAGTACGCGTCTATTCTTGGGAAGTGTATTCAAGCCTCTGACAGGTGGTCACATTAATGTGACTGTACAGTGTAGAATGTTAGCAGGTTGCTAAGGAAGTAAAACATTATTTTTAAACATTATTAAAAAACATTAAAACAAGAAAAAATCAGCTGTTGGGGGTGTTGTGAATTGGCAGGAGCCAATTCACGGAGTTTGGAGGAAGCCGAAAGGCACGCGTTTAAGCTCACGCAGGCTGGCGTGAGGTCTGGAACAGTTAAAGGATTTGAGTCTAGCAAATAAAGTACGTAGCTTCTTGAATACTTAACTTTAATCCATAATTGGAGAACATCGCTCTTGTTGATACATGATTTATAATCTCAATATAAACTGGTAATGGTGCCTTGCTAGGTCATAGCAAATGATGTAGCTGAAGACTATGCTAACTATCGTCTCGGCAAATGAGAGCGTATTTGTCAGTGTAGCTTCGCTAGCAAAGTCGTCTGTACAACTGGGGCGAGTGCTAGTACGTCTCACTAGACCTGCCGTGTGGCGGTGCTCGGTCTGCAATCACTGACAGTGGCGACACGCGGGTCCGACGTATACTAGCGGACCGCGGCCGATTTAAAGGCTACCACCTAGCAAGTGTGGTGTCTGGCGGTGACACCACAGGGGGCTCACTGACATAAAAGTGAAGAGCAAACAATTACACCTTCTACAAAGAGATTTAAAATAATGTCCAGATACCATTTGAATGAAAGGGTTACGGAAGACACTGTAACAGACTAATATGATAAGAACGCATACATGGACATTAAGTGTAGTGACAAACAGGTAGTTTTTAGTGATAGTACTACTACTTCAATCTGAGAAATGTGTCTCTCTGCACTTTCCACAAGTTTTGTTTTGATACTTTGTAGTCCTCTTGGCTGTTTTCACTCACTTTCATCTTTCTTTCAATTTCTTTTGAGAACTTCTCAGCTGACCTTTTCTCTGCTACTGTGTCACTATAACTATCAAGTGCATTTTGGAAGCTGTACATTATCTGCTTTGAGAAACCTCAATGAATCACTTCACATTTTCATGCCCACTCTTGACTCCAATGATCATCATCCAGAACTGATTGATGCAAACGCGATCCCATCACATTCTCCGAGAATTTCCTATACTGTGAACCCTTATGACAACCAAATAAATTAAGATAGTTAGATGTGTCAATGCTATGCCTAACTGTCTCTTTTCAGGGTTGGCATTAATTTCCACTTCTGGGACTAAATGTGGGTTGTGCTTCATAAAGAAATAAGCCAGGAGCAATTTATCCAGAGCTTTGGATAAAAATGTCTAGATACCTTTCCCCAATATGTCACATTCACCAAGAGCTTTTTTGGTTCTTACCTGATGTCCACTTTCTGAGATCCAACTTATTTATGTTTGATGAGACTGCCTCAGCATTACATCTTGTTGCTGGGACATGTTCCCTGCCTGCACTGCAGCAGACTAAAAGTACATGGAAGCTAATTAGAAATACTACTTTTCTTCATTGAAACTAGTGAGGACACCAACAGGATCACCCTTTCCACTGTCAGAGTTGATGATCAGTTGAGTGCGTCCTGAGATGGCTGGTGGCCCTGCAAGGGCTATGTCTGATCCAGTAGCATTGGAGCCATGGCCATTTGCAGTGACTGGCATGGATACAGACACTGTAACCTAACTAGTAGCCTAGTTCTTTCCCTTGTATGATTGCACAAGGCCTGTCTACCTATACTGCTGAGCAAGAAGTCATTTCATAGAGTATGAACCAGACACTGAATTTTTCAGACATGTCTCAGTCTAGTGGGGATGTGGGTCCAAAGTGAGAGAATAAAATCTTCCTTGTGCGCATGTAATTGGAGGTACGTAGCAGACCAAGATTCAAGACCTGTCCCACACATCCTCTCACCATCCACCTACTCCAGTATGGTCACAAACATTACCTATGCCATCAAAGGCAAGGCTATACGTGAAACCAGTCGTGTGATCTACAAGCTAAGCTGCGAGAGCTGTGCTGCATTCTATGTGGGCACGACAACCAACAAGCTGTCTCTCCACACGAATGGCCACTGACAAACTGGCCAAAAAACAACTGGACCACCCTGTTGCTGAACACACCTCCCAACATGACATTCTACATTTCAATGACTGCTTCACAGCCTGTGCCACATGGATCCTTCCATCCAAAACCAGCTTTTCCGACTTTTGCAGGTGGGAATTCCACCTGCAATATATCCTATGTTCCCGTAACCCTCCTGGCCTCAACTTCATTAGTCACTGTCCTCAACCATCTAGCCTCTTCCCTGTTCTCATTCCAGCACTACACAGCCCTCTATTTGACCAACACACCCAGTCTTTTTATTTCCCTCTTTTTTCCACTAGCCACCCACTCTCTGCCCCACCCACTGTCTAATCTCCCAACTGCACCTAGCTGCCCTACCCTCTCTCCACCTCCTCCCTGCACACTTCCCAATGGCAATTCATTGCCCCCCATCTCTACTCTGCATCCCTCCCCCTCCCTGCCCCAGCCTCCTCCTTACCCCACCCAATTACCTCTCCTATCATGCACTGCTATTGCTGTTGCAGTTCGTAGTCTGGCCACAGCCGCTAGAGACTGTGGTTATGTGTGTGTGAGTCGCATTTGCGTGAGTGTATGTGTACATCTGTTGTCTATTTCTGACAAAGGCGTTGTTGGCCAAAAGCTTATTTTGTGACAGTATTTTTGTTGTGCCTATCTGCAACTCAGCATATGCTATATGCTATATGATGTGTAGCAACTATCCTTTTCATTATATTGTTACATTCCATCCTGGATTTTCTCTTGTTTGAAAGTAATTTATATTGACTAAGACCCACAGCAGCATCGGAAATGTTAGCCTGTAAAGACAGAGATGACACAAAGAGTCACCTTGCCCCTGTGCACCAGGCATCTACTCCCAAAGCCACCACTCTCACTCTGGCCACTTGTATTCCTCTGCAGGCTCTATGTTAACTAAGCCAACAGCCACAAACCAAAGCCCAACGGTTGCTTGCTAGTGTTCTAATTACACTATTTAATGCCTACCATTAAAGATCGTGAAGATCTTATTCATACACATTGCAATGAGACTAATAGCTATAGGCATGTAAAACTGTAATTTTTAGATATATATACAAAAAATGTACTGTATTCAAACCTATCATGCTCTAGTATCCCTGGTTCAAAATAAATGGATTCTCTCTGTGATAACTCCATGTTAGCAAAGCAAGACAGGCAGTACATTTGAAAAGATGTCAATGTAAACCACACCAATTACTTATCACAGATCCTTGCTGGTCACATTGTTTCACAAACACACAAAATCACGACAACAAACGAGGATAGCACAGCCAGGCTGCAGTGATGTGTGTGCAAGCACCACCACCTAAAGAGAAGGTTGCGCTGCATTCTGTGTGACACTGACGTCACCCAGAGTGGGCCAGATCGGTGAGGCGCTATGCTGACAGAATCGAGTCACATGCCCTGAAATCTTTCTCAAACAATTTTACAGAATCTATTCGATAAAAAAAACTATTTTTACTTTTCTTGTAACTTCATATGTCAGCTTCATGGTAAAATGACCATCATATTACTAATGTTCATAGTTATATATTTAAAAAGAAAGATGATGAGACTTACCAAACAAAAGCGCTGGCAGGTCGATAGACACACAAACAAACACAAACATACACACAAAACTCTAGCTTTCGCAACCAACGGTTGCCTCGTCAGGAAAGAGGGAAGGAGAAGGAAAGACAAAAGGATATGGGTTTTAAGGGAGAGGGTAAGGAGTCATTCCAATCCCGGGAGCGGAAAGACTTACCTTAGGGGGGAAAAAAGGACAGGTATACACTTGCACACACACACACACATATCCATCCACACATACACAGACACAAGCAGACATTTGTAAAGGCAAAGAGTTTGGGCAGAGATGTCAGTCGGGACGGAAGTACAGAGGCAAAGATGATGTTGAAAGACAGGTGAGGTATGAGCGGCGGCAGATTGAAATTAGAAATTAGCGGAGATTGAGGCCTGGCGGATAGCGAGAAGAGAGGATATGCTGAAGGGCAAGTTCCCATCTCCGGAGTTCTGACAGGTTGGTGTTAGTGGGAAGTATCCAGATAACCCGGACGGTGTAACACTGTGCCAAGATGTGCTGGCCGTGCACCAAGGCATGTTTAGACACAGGGTGATCCTCATTACCAACAAACACTGTCTGCCTGTGTCCATTCATGCGAATGGACAGTTTGTTGCTGGTCATTCCCACATAGAACGCTTCACAGTGTAGGCAGGTCAGTTGGTAAATCACGTGGGTGCTTTCACACGTGGCTCTGCCTTTGATCGTGTACACCTTCCGGGTTACAGGACTGGAATAGGTGGTGGTGGGAGGGTGCATGGGACAGGTTTTACACCGGGGGCGGTTACAGGGGTAGGAGCCAGAGGGTAGGGAAGGTGGTTTGGGGATTTCATAGGGATGAACTAAGAGGTTACGAAGGTTAGGTGGACGGCGGAAAGACACTCTTGGTGGAGTGGGGAGGATTTCATGAAGGATGGATCTCATTTCAGGGCAGGATTTGAGGAAGTCGTATCCCTGCTGGAGAGCCACATTCAGAATCTGATCCAGTCCCGGAAAGTATCCTGTCACAAGTGGGGCACTTTTGGGGTTCTTCTGTGGAAGGTTCCGGGTTTGAGGAGATGAGGAAGTGGCTCTGGTTATTTGCTTCTGTACCAGGTCGGGAGGGTAGTTACGGGATGCAAAAGCTGTTTTCAGGTTGTTGGTGTAATGGGTCAAGGATTCCGGACTGGAGCAGATTCGTTTGCCACGAAGACCTAGGCTGTAGGGAAGGGACCGTTTGATGTGGAATGGGTGGCAGCTGTCATAATGGAGGTACTGTTGCTTGTTGGTGGGTTTGATGTGGACGGACGTGTGAAGCTGGCCATTGGACAGGTGGAGGTCAACGTCAAGGAAAGTGGCATGGGATTTAGAGTAGGACCAGGTGAATTTGATGGAACCAAAGGAGTTGAGGTTGGAGAGGAAATTCTGGAGTTCTTCTTCACTGAGAGTCCAGATCATGAAAATGTCATCAATAAATCTGTACCAAACTTTGGGTTGGCAGGCCTGGGTAACCAAGAAGGCTTCCTCTAAGCGACCCATGAATAGGTTGGCGTACGAGGGGGCCATCCTGGTACCCATGGCTGTTCCCTTTAATTGTTGGTATGTCTGGCCTTCGAAAGTGAAGAAGTTGTGGGTCAGGATGAAGCTGGCTAAGGTAATGAGGAAAGAGGTTTTAGGTAGGGTGGCAGGTGATCGGCATGAAAGGAAGTGCTCCATCGCAGCGAGGCCCTGGACATGCGGAATATTTGTGTATAAGGAAGTGGCATCAATGGTTACAAGGATGGTTTCCGGGGGTAACAGACTGGGTAGGGATTCCAGGCGTTCGAGTAAGTGGTTGGTGTCTTTGATGAAGGATGGGAGACTGCCTCCAAAACCTCAAAATTCCAATCAACACAATCTGGAACCACAACACCCCAATTCAGTAGTTAACCTCTCCTCCAAACCTCTCTCCCAATCCGAAACCTCTGTCCTATCCAAAGGCCTCACCTTCAGCCCCACTCCCAGATTTAACCAAACAGCCCTTGTCAAAGATTTACTGTCCTACACCCGTACTCTCTGCTGGAAATATCACTTTGCCACGAAGAAAAATGATCCTAATCCTACTCCTAATGATCCAACTCCCCAAGATACTATCCAAATTGAACCCTGCCTGGAACAGTTCCGTCCTCCGTCACAGCGGGACCCACCTCCTCTTCCTCAAAATCACCCTCTCCTAACCTTCCAGGAATTTCTGACTTCCAGCCTTGCCTCTCAATCCTTCTTAAAAAACCTTAATCCTACTCCCAACATCACCACTGCTGAAGCCCAGGCTATCCGTGATCTGAAGGCTGACCAATCCATCGTCATTCTTCCGGCGGACAAGGGTTCCACGACTGTGGTACTTGATCGTTGGGAGTATGTGGCTGAGGGACTGCGTCAGCTTTCAGACAACACTACTTACAAAGTTTGCCATGGTAATCCCATTCCTGATGTCCAGGCGGAGCTTCAAGGAATCCTCAGAACCTTAGGCCCCCTACAAAACCTTTCACCTGACTCCATCAACCTCCTGACCCCACCAACACCCCGCACCCCTACCTTCTACCTTCTTCCCAAAATTCACAAACCCAATCATCCCGGCCGTCCCATTGTAGCTGGTTACCAAACCCCCACAGAACGCATCTCTGCCTACGTAGATCAACACCTTCAACCCATTACATGCAGTCTCCCATCCTTCATCAAAGACACCAACCACTTTCTCGAACGCCTGGAATCCCTACCCAGTCTGTTACCCCCGGAAACCATCCTTGTAACCATTGATGCCACTTCCTTATACACAAATATTCCGCATGTCCAGGGCCTCGCTGCGATGGAGCACTTCCTTTCACGCCGATCACCTGCCGCCCTACCTAAAACCTCTTTCCTCATTACCTTAGCCAGCTTCATCCTGACCCACAACATTTTCACTTTTGAAGGCCAGACATACCAACAATTAAAGGGAACAGCCATGGGTACCAGGATGGCCCCCTCGTACGCCAACCTATTCATGGGTCGCTTAGAGGAAGCCTTCTTGGTTACCCAGGCCTGCCAACCCAAAGTTTGGTACAGATTTATTGATGACATTTTCATGATCTGGACTCTCAGTGAAGAAGAACTCCAGAATTTCCTCTCCAACCTCAACTCCTTTGGTTCCATCAAATTCACCTGGTCCTACTCTAAATCCCATGCCACTTTCCTTGACGTTGACCTCCACCTGTCCAATGGCCAGCTTCACACGTCCGTCCACATCAAACCCACCAACAAGCAACAGTACCTCCATTATGACAGCTGCCACCCATTCCACATCAAACGGTCCCTTCCCTACAGCCTAGGTCTTCGTGGCAAACGAATCTGCTCCAGTCCGGAATCCTTGACCCATTACACCAACAACCTGAAAACAGCTTTTGCATCCCGTAACTACCCTCCCGACCTGGTACAGAAGCAAATAACCAGAGCCACTTCCTCATCTCCTCAAACCCGGAACCTTCCACAGAAGAACCCCAAAAGTGCCCCACTTGTGACAGGATACTTTCCGGGACTGGATCAGATTCTGAATGTGGCTCTCCAGCAGGGATACGACTTCCTCAAATCCTGCCCTGAAATGAGATCCATCCTTCATGAAATCCTCCCCACTCCACCAAGAGTGTCTTTCCGCCGTCCACCTAACCTTCGTAACCTCTTAGTTCATCCCTATGAAATCCCCAAACCACCTTCCCTACCCTCTGGCTCCTACCCCTGTAACCGCCCCCGGTGTAAAACCTGTCCCATGCACCCTCCCACCACCACCTATTCCAGTCCTGTAACCCGGAAGGTGTACACGATCAAAGGCAGAGCCACGTGTGAAAGCACCCACGTGATTTACCAACTGACCTGCCTACACTGTGAAGCGTTCTATGTGGGAATGACCAGCAACAAACTGTCCATTCGCATGAATGGACACAGGCAGACAGTGTTTGTTGGTAATGAGGATCACCCTGTGGCTAAACATGCCTTGGTGCACGGCCAGCACATCTTGGCACAGTGTTACACCGTCCGGGTTATCTGGATACTTCCCACTAACACCAACCTGTCAGAACTCCGGAGATGGGAACTTGCCCTTCAGCATATCCTCTCTTCTCGCTATCCGCCAGGCCTCAATCTCCGCTAATTTCTAATTTCAATCTGCCGCCGCTCATACCTCACCTGTCTTTCAACATCATCTTTGCCTCTGTACTTCCGTCCCGACTGACATCTCTGCCCAAACTCTTTGCCTTTACAAATGTCTGCTTGTGTCTGTGTATGTGTGGATGGATATGTGTGTGTGTGCGCAAGTGTATACCTGTCCTTTTTTCCCCCTAAGGTAAGTCTTTCCGCTCCCAGGATTGGAATGACTCCTTACCCTCTCCCTTAAAACCCATATCCTTTTGTCTTTCCTTCTCCTTCCCTCTTTCCTGACGAGGCAACCGTTGGTTGCGAAAGCTAGAGTTTTGTGTGTATGTTTGTGTTTGTTTGTGTGTCTATCGACCTGCCAGCGCTTTTGTTTGGTAAGTCTCATCATCTTTCTTTTTAAATATATTTTTCCCACGTGGAATGTTTCCCTCTATCATATTCATATCATTAATGTTCATAGTTATTGTGATATTTCCCTATATAAATCACAAGCTCAAAAATGTTTCAATGACAAATAGTGGTTGCTATGATTTTGCGTTTGGTGCATATTTCGCATATGTTGCTGTGAATGAAATTTAGATATTGACCTTTTCTTTAGGTTTGGAAGGAGGCCTGTCTGTCTCCAATCTCAAGCAAATGGATTTGAAGTAGCACATTCATTTCCAATTGCACAAGTGCAGGAATGCAATATTCATAACATCCCTCATATCTTGTAAACCATTTGAGATCTCAAAACGATTCTGGTCAATGGCAGCATGCAAAGAGGTGAATGTTTCGCCATATGGTGAACAAACAGTAGTTTATTTTCAGCATTACAGCAGACACTAAAGTTTCTATTTTATTTTTTTCAGGCCAGTGCTGTAATTTTTTTTGAGTCATGGACAGCTAGTGAAAAGAGAATTTGCTAATAGGAAAACCACAACATTTTTTTCTCTCGTGTCACTGTAAACAGACACAATGAGATCTTCCGTGTGCTATTGACTTCTTTGGTAACTCACTGCTTGTTTAATGAGACATTCTGTTTCAGGATTCTGTCGCAACACCTACTGCAAGGGGACTTTGATTAAATTATAATGTGTTTTGGCAAAATAAGCAAAATTAAACCTGTCAACAAAACTCATATTTGATGATGATTCTTCTTCAAATAAGAAAAGGTTAGCAATTCAGACCAAAATAAATCACCAGTTCTGTTACAGTTTTGGTGGAATCATGTAACTCATCATATTTTTAATAGTGAATATCCCGACAAACTTACCAAAGGATTTTCTTCCTGTTCTTCACCTGAGAAATATGAAAATTATTTATAGAAAATAGTATACAAACTTTTTGTTCTTATACCTATCCAGAGTGATGAGGTGAACGTCTTCACCTTAATTACCTTCGATGTGTTACAGATAAATTATCTATATTTATAACCTTAATGAACTGTCTCAAGCAGTTCATTAATGACTACCTTGTTTCCATAACCTTATTTGCGACAGACAGACATCAAATACGTTATTTCTAATAAAACAATTCTGCATTTTTGATGCAGACTAGAACTGACCCAGTAAAACTCTTTCATAAATCTGGAGCTGTGAGAAAACTGACAACTTGCAGAACCTTCCCAACTATTCATCAAAGCATCTTTCACTGGTGAATTATGAGACATTTGTAGTAACAAGATTCTTATTCCGTACATGAATAAGTGTGGAAAGCTGCTGCACTATTTGCTGTAATTGTTCACATGTCAAAGATAACTGAAGTGTAGAAATAAAACACTTATATGGGGTGTTCAAAAAGTCTCTTCACAGTGCCGTATGATTGTTAGCCGCACTTGCCGTATGACTGTTCGCTTGCCTGGGTTACTTCCCTTCAAGTGGACTCTCCCAACATTCCACTGTTTCGTTTATCTCAGCCAGCATCAGTAGTATCATTGGAGTGTGTGTCGTTACGTGTTGATGTGAACGTTTAAAATTAGTTCCTTTGTTTCGTTTTTGTCACTGTTAAAATACTAACCATTGAAGAACGTGTGTTTTTAGTCTAACAAGTGTTCAAAGCTGGTGGTAAATACACAGTTTTAGTTCGTCAAACATTTAATTCAGTTTTCCTGGAGACAACACTCCCACATCGCAATACTGTGCGAGATTTGATTAACAAATTTCGAAGTACGGGTTCAGTGACAGATGCACCGAGAAGGGGTCGTCCTAGTGTTTTGTCTGAGGATAAACTACTCGATATTTCCAATAAAATGTCTATGAGTCCTAACAAATCAGTAAGAAAACTTGCCCAGGAAATCGATGTTGGTGTCAAAATGGCCCACACAGCTGTATGGTATAAATCAGAACTTTTCCCATACAAAGTGACAGTCATGCAAGAACTGAAAAATACTAATCATGGCAAGAGACTGCATTATTGTCAATGGTTCAAAAATTTCATTCAACAAAATGGAAGGGATATTCTTAATGAAACGTTTTTCACTGATGAGACGTGGTTTCATTTATCTGGGTACATGAACTCACAAAATTCTCATATGTGGAGTACTGCAAATCCATTGTGTATTCATGAGGAACAAATTCATTCTGTGAAAATAGGACTTTGGATTGTAATTTCTAGACATCGAGTTGTGGGTCCCATATTTTTCAACGAAACAATAAATGCACAACGATACTGCAGTGATATTCTGTACCCATTCACAGGAGATCTTGTGTTAAGTGAAATACTGAATGGTTATTTTCAACAAGATGGTGCAACCGCGCATACAGCTCACGTTTCAATGTCACTGCTTGCTAATGTTTTTGGTGATCGCATAATTTCACAGGGACTTTGGCCTCCATGATCGCCTGACCTAACATGACCTGACTTTTTTCTTCTGGGGTGCAGCAAAAGCAACTGTCTATAAAAACCGTCCAAAAACCATTGATGAATTGAAAACTGCAATATCCACTTTCACTGCATCTGTTACAGAAGAAATGTTATAGGTTGCGTTTGGATAGTAAGTAAAAATGAATATTCAATAAATTAATAACTTGTATTTCACCAAGTTTCATTTCGGTATATTCCCTGCTGCATACGGCATGCACGGCTAACAATCGTACGGAACTGCGGAGAGACTTTTTGAACACCCTGTATAAGTTTCACTGTGTTGGCTAACAGTAACAAAAAGAAAGAAATTCCATATTTTTTCATACTAGGAAATTCTCTTTACACTAGCTGTACACAACTCTTAAAAAATTACAGTACTGATTTGAAAAAAAAAAAAAAATACAATAAAAACTCTAGCTTCTGCTGTATCCCTGAAAGAAAAATTCTGTATGTTCACCATATGCCAAAACAGTCTGCTCTTTGTATGCTATCATTGGCGAAAATGTCATAAAATTTCTCAAACAAGTACAAGATATGAGGGATGTTATGAATATTTCGTTCCTGTGTTCATGCGATCAGAAATGAACATGCTGCTTAAAATCCATTTTCTCGAGATCGGAGACAGAGACCACCTCCCAAGTCTAAAGAAAAATTCAATGAGTAAATTTCATTCACAGCAACATATGGTGTAACATGTACCAAACACAAAGTCACAGCAGCCCCTATTTTTTGTTGCAACATTTTGAAACTTGTTATTTATATATGAAATATTTATATAGGAAATATGACAGTAACTATGACCATTAACAAAATGATTGGCGTTTCAACATGAAGCTGACAAAGCTTCAATCAACATATAAATCAAATTGTTTTACTGAATAGCTTTTGTCAAATTGTTTGAGAAAGGTTGCAGGCCATGCACCTTGATTCTGTCCGCACATTCCCTTGTCAAGCTTGACCTTCTCTAGGTGATATCACACCCAGCACGCCGTGGCCTTCTCTTTCTCTTTTGCACCATTAAACCCAGAAGGTGGTGGTGCAAGCCATTCCATGCCAACAACAATAAAACTCCACTAAGCTCATCTGGGTTTAGGCAGTCCGGCACTGGCTTACTAACTGCTCCACTGGACTGATTGAGGGGAGGGGTTGGGGGATGCCAAAAACCCAGTGTAGGTCAGTTGCACAGCACGAAGCTCAGGGTGAATAGTGAAGTGCAGTTCTGCATCAAGCCAAGCAGAAGGCAAGTAAATGCCTCTGAAATCAAATGAGACACCAAGCTTTTTCCAGGGGTTTTAGACAAAATGCAAAAATTCCCTGACTTTCCAAAGTTTTCAAAAAAACAAACCTCTTAGTTTTCCTTGTTTTCCAGGATGCTGCCCTGACAAGTTTTCTACCTGGTGAGCAAGATATAAGACATGGAAAATACCCTCAGACTTCATTGTAACTATTCCAATTCCAAAAAAGGCAAGTGCTGACAGGTATGGATATTACCAAACTATTAGTTTACCAAGTTATGCTTGCAAAATACTGACACAAACTGTTTACATAAGAATGGAAAAATTGGTACAGGCGGTCCTCAGAGAAGATAAGTTTGGGCATTGGCTGGGGAAAGATAGGAACTTATGAGGCAATGCTAACCGTAAGATTTACCTTAGAAGATACGTTACAGAAAGGCACATTCCTGGAGTTTGTAGTAGTAGAAAGCTTCTGACAGTGCTGAAGTGATTACACCATTTGAAACTCTGAAGGTAGCAGAGATGAAATACAGGGAGCGAAAGCTTATATACAGTTTATAC
Source organism: Schistocerca cancellata (assembly GCF_023864275.1). NCBI lineage: Eukaryota > Metazoa > Arthropoda > Insecta > Orthoptera > Acrididae > Schistocerca > Schistocerca cancellata. The sequence continues at coordinate 141,501,880 of NC_064626.1, forward strand.
AGACTACAGACTCCAGTTATAACAGTGGCAGGGCACAGAAGTGAGGCAAGCTATGAAGAAAACCAAGAAGAAATATGTGAAGGTAACTGATGTTCAGGCAGAATAAATAAAAACTTCGAAGTTTGTTCATGACACTAATTTTATCAGATGTCAAAAGACTTTGGAGAGTAGCTAAATGGAATGGAAAGCACCTTGAAGACAGGTTATAAGATGAACAGCAACAAAAATAAAACAAGCGTAATGGAATATAGTTAAAACCATTAGATGAGTTTTGTTATTTGGTGGCAAATTAACTGATGATGGTCGAAATAGAGAGGATATAAAACACACACTGGTAATAGCTACCCCAAGAAAGTACACCTGAAACTAGAAAACTGTTAATCAAATGTAAAGTCAAGTCTTTTCTGAATGTATATGTCTGGAAAGCAGCCTTTTACAGATGTGCAAAATGAACAATAAACAGTTCAGACAAGAAGGGAATAATAGCTTTGCAAATCTGGTGCTACAGAAGAATGCTGACAAGTAGATGGGTAAACTGGATAACTAATGAGGAGAACTGAAACACATGACACAACCTGATTAAAAGAAGGCACCAAGGAAATGGCAGTTTGGTAAAGGACGAAGAAAGAGAGCGAGCGAGTGAGTGAGTGAGTGAGTGCATGTGCAGGAGGAGCAGGTGTTACAGATCATAGAGGGGAGGTCAAGGCTCGAATACAGTAACCAGATTCAAATGGATATAGACTGTCTCTGTCCAGAAAGTTCTGAGACTGATTTTATTACTGGCATAATGACATCAGCATGGTAACTACAGTGGCAGCTGGAACTGACAACTGTAAACAACAGATGCATACTTTACCAGTCCGTTGTGAGCAGGCAGTGTTAAGAACGTGAATGTCTGCCACAACTTGACTGAAATGCAAAATATGGGCAATTATTTTCTGGAAAAAATCATCATGAATGACAAAACTTCTGTTATCAATACAAATCTACCACAAAGTGACTAACGCAGAAATTCACATGAAGGGTAAACACCCTGATGATAGATACAATCAACATTCAAGTCAATGTGATGCACAAGTTGAACATCTCAGATAAGGACTTTCTATGACAATGTTATGAAAAGTAGGCCTTGCACTAGGGTAGAAAACACACACACACACACACACACACACACACACACACACACACACACACACACATTCATACAAGCACAACACACATGGCAACTGTCTCTTTTCTGACAGTTTCACATGGATATATGAAAGTTCTGAGCATTGTACACAAACAGGAGAGACTAAGAAGGAGATCATCTGGCAATCAGACTTTTGTAATTTTTTTTTTTTTTTAATATTTATGGTATATGAAGTTCAGATCTCAAACATCAATCACTGAAGGTACTTTGATGTAACTCTCAAAACCAACTTAAGTTTTCCAGGAAACCTTAATTCACTAAAATTTATGCAATTTTTCATGAGAGGGTGGCTTAGTCGGCACCAGTGGAGGATGGCAACCAAATAATGAAAGCTAGTTTGAATCTCATTGTGGTATTTTTTTCCATTCAAAACTAATACTTCCATCATTTATATATATAAAATTCCTCAAATATATACTAATTAATGTGTATCTGATCATAACTTTTTATGAAAAATGCATGTCCTCTTGTTCCTAATGACATATTGCATGTAAAATTCCAGTTTTCATTGCAAATATAAATTCTTAATTATCAGTATTTTATAAAAGATCATTAATTAATTTAAACAATCTTAATTTACAATATTTTAAAAAATACCAATAATTAATAGTTTACATTAACTATGCGTGTTATATGAAATAGAAACTAGAAGATGCGCAATTTTCACATTGATGAATTTCATATTTAAATGATGCAGGTATTCAAACTGAATGGGGAAAGAAAACCATCATAACATTACCTCATTACCATTCTCTGATGTTCTCAAGTGAGCCATGCGTCACCTTGTAAAAATCACCTTTACTTTAGTGAATTAATGTTCATAGGAAATCTTCAAATTCAATTTACTCAAGATTTTTTCCAGTTCCATCAAACAATTTTTCAAGATAGGTATCTAAGTTCTGAATGTCGTGTAGCATAAAAAAAAAAAAAGAAAAAAAAACACTAGTTGTTAGTTGATCTCCTTGTAAGTAGAATCACCTGCAGCAGTAAAACGACCATCTAAACTTTTCTTTATTTTTTATTAATCCTGCCTCTAAAGTTTTTGGATAGATGGGGCAGTTGCAGCAGTTACGCAGTGGTGAAGAGGTACTTACAGGGTAACTATCATGGAGAGCTGCATTAAACCATTTTTGAACTAAAGATCACAACAACAACAGCATGGTTTGACACTCAACTGAGGGGAAAAAGGAGGACAAGAAAAGAAATTTCTTAGGCTGAAACTCAGACTAATTGAAACTAGATGAAACACAGAGTAATATAATTACAATAAATCAAATAGGATACAATACTCTGTATTTAGAAGTAGAAGAGCAAAACTGTTCAGTGACGGTGCATGTAATCACTGCATTGTTTATAATTTAGATAGCATTATAAGCAGTGTGATCTACATTTGCATAAATTTGCTAGAAGGCAGGCAGACATTCAGCCTATGTATTCACCCAAATATCCAAATGTGCAGCAATCCAAAGCATAAGTATGTGTGACAACTGTGGACACTGGGACTGTAAATGATTCTGAATTCATCTGCATGGAAACCATAGCTTTTGGAACTGAAATGGTTTTGGCATAAGTTCTTTTTTCTTATTATTTGTGTTCTACATATTAATATCCGAAGGGGGGACAAAAATTCAGACAAATTCATTTTTTGCTCGATTTTATGAATATTTCAAAGAGAATATTTATTTGATGAATTACTGATAATTATATCATTCATTACACATAACCTACGATGGAATAATACATAGTTATGTTTAAGAAACCATCTGGTGGAAGAAAAGTTAAAAGAGTAATACTCTGAGGACTGGACAGCTAGGGCATAGTTCAACTGGCTGATACTGTACTTTTTCATAGTTTTTCTGAATTTTGTGTGATAAACTCTACTGCAGAGGACTTAGCATTTGAAAGAGGGTTCTTCTTTGTATGAAATACTGTGAAGAAACAGACATACATCAGTGACAGCATTTTTTATACTGAAGTGAAAATGTGCTGTTCTCACAAAAATCTTTCTTCATCCTTCACTTCCTAAATGGAGACAGAAGTGGAAGCTGTTGGTACTAAAAATAAAACTGATGAAAATGTAGTTTTTTTGTTGAAAATTAATTACATTTGCCTTAGTACGGAAAACTTCAAAGGATTTTGGAAACCTAAATACCTATTTCACATTTTTCACAATAATAATAATACGTGATATCTTTTCCTGCACTTTCCTAGATCTTCCCTTCCTGTGTTCAGCACAAGCCTTACATTTTCTCCCAAGCTATTTTGACATTTCTGTAGCAGGAAGCAGTTTAGAAAAATGTTTTCCTCTAAGTCTGTCTACATGTGATCTACGAGGGGTGTTTGAAAAGTCCGTGCAAAGTCCGAGAGATGGCACCACCGGCACATATCGAGGTCATGTTTAGTTAGTAGCATCTTTGGAAAGAACGCACACCAAGTTTCAGCCATATTGGTCTATTACTTTGTGTTTGGCATTCGTGTGAATCAAGGAAGTTGAGTGATTGTCAAAAAATGGATGAAGAATAATTTTGTGTGGTGATTAAACATTCCTTTATGAAAGGCAAAACGGCTCAGGAGACTAAAGAGAAGCTTGATAAACATTACGGTGATTCTGCACCTTCGATTAGAACAGTTTGTAAGTGGTTTCAAAATTTTCGGAGTGGCCATATGGGCACAAGTTATGCTGAATGTTCTGGATGCCCTGTGGAGGTTACAACTCCAGAAATCATTGATAAAATCCCTGATATGGTGATGGATGACAGAAGAGTTATGGTGCATGTGATTGCTAGTGCTGTGGGCATCTCGAATGAACAGGTATGCATAAACATTTGGACATGAGAAAGCTATCTGCAAGATGGGTTTCGTAATTGGTAACGCTTGACCAAAAATGGAATTGTGTGAAGTGTTCCAAGGATGGTTTGCAGCTGTGCAGGAAAAATCCGCAGGACTTTAAGCATTGTTTTGTTACTGTGGATGAAACAGGGATACATTACTATATTCTTGAGACCAAACAGCAATCTAAACAATGGGTTACCATGGCAGAATCTGCAACAAAAAAGGTGAAGACCAGTCCTTTGGCCGGAAAGGTTATGGTGACTGTCTTTTGGGATTTGCAAGGGATAATCCTCATCAACTATCTGGAAAAGTGTAAAACTATTACAAACGCATATTATTCATCGTTATTGGACCGTTTGAAAACGCGCTGCAAGAAAAGCACCGGCGATTGCACCGCAAAATGTCCTTTTCCATCATGACAATGCACCAGCACACACCTCAGCAGTTGTGGTCACACAATTAATGGAAATAGGAATCCAACTCTTTTCACATCCCCCCTATTCTCCAGACTTGGCTCCCTCGGACTACTATTTGTTCCCCAATTTAAAGAAATGGCTGGCGGGACAAAGATGTTATTCAAACGAGGAGGTGATTGCAGCAACTAATAGCTGTTTTGCAGACTTGGACAATTCCTATTATTCGGAAGGGATCAACAAATTAGAACAGCGTTGGACGAAGTGTATAAGTTTAAAAGGAGACTATGTCGAAAAATAAAAAAGGTTACCCCAAACACGTAAGTAGCTTTTATTTTTGCACGGACTTTTCAAATGCCCCTCGTATTTTGAGTACAAGTTGATTCAACCAGACCTCTGCTTATCGTAGTCACTGTCAATTCAGTAATAAATTTAACAAGATGTTTGCAGTAGGCCTTGACTTTTTACATAAAACACACAAATTTGCTATAATTGTAATGAAAACGTGAAAAAAGCTTGCTTTTGGCACTGTATCGGCTTCCTCTCAAAAGGTTATTAGTCCATCAGCTGGTCACTGTGGTCTACATCAGTCCTTTTTTTTATCCAACATACAGGCAAGTTTCTTCATCGTTACCATTCCTAATTTTGTTCAGACACTGATATTGGATGCAGTCATATTGTGTTTTGTTGTCAAAAGCAAGACATTTCTAATGTCTTCCCATTTCACAAACATCTAATGCTCTTGTCTGCTGTCAAATGAAAGTTTGTTTTACACCCCCTCCCCTCCCACCTCCAGGCTTTTGGGCAATTACATCTATTTTTAAGTACTGTACTGTAGGGTCATCTTGAAAATGAACACAAAGCTTGTAGCAGACATCAATCAATGCCATTTGCACCATATGTGACCCTGTGAGGTGTAGGGTGTGGTAACAAGGGGAACGTAAATGCTGCGAAGCAACACAACGTTGTCTCATAAATAATGTTGTCTGTATTTCTTTCCAGCCAATGTGTGTGACATGTGGTTTTGTTTTGCTTTAGCATCAAAAACAACTAGAGTCATACACGCCCTTGTCAGAACTGTAGAACACGAAGACAAACAAAGCAGTTACAAATGAAGGCAATAGAGCGAGGCTGGAGTAGTGTCCTCAGAAAGTGAATGAAGGCCATGATGAACACAGGCCACCGTACGAAGTCAAGGTGGTGAAGGGTTCACACACTGAACTCCAGGAGGTAACAGAAGAGGGACACACCGCATACTGGCGATCAAAGGAGTCGTAGGATGGGTGGCCACACATGGCAGACAAACAGCATGCATATCTGCTGAGGAGAAACTCACAGAGGTAGGACAGCGATAGTTTGGCAGCTTCTGCATACAGACTCTACTGAGCTAGTGTAATAGGCACCGGTGCTCAAATGGATGCCACGATGCTGGATAGTATTAAGGCAGCATAAGACACATGGAAAGACCAAGGAAGTTTCCTATCAAACATGAGTCTCCAGGAATTTCGTAGTTTTAACGAACAGAAGAACAACAGGCCCAAGATACAAAGGTGGTGGAAGAAACCAATTGGGCTGCCAGAAATTCATACAAATGTTTTTGTCAGTGGAAAAACGGAAGCTATTGTTGATTCTCCATGAGTGACGGTGATTGAGACATCGCTGAAGATGCTGCTCTATGAGACAAGTCCATGGGGAACTGCACTAGATGGCAAAACTGTCAATGAAAAGGGAGCCGGAGATGCCCCACAGGAGGCGGGCCACAATAGGGTTAATGGTGATAGCAAAGAGGATGACACTAGGACGGAACCCTGATGCACACAGTTTTCCTGGATAAAGGTGTCCAACAAGGCAGAATGCACACGTACCTTGAAAACTCCGTCTTTTAAAAATTCCTGAAGGAAACCATGCAGGCAGCCACAGAAGCTCCACATATACAGAGCACAGATGATACCAGCCCTCCAGCAGGTATTGTAGTTTTCTCCAAATTGAAAAACACAGCCACAGTCTGGGGTTTTCGCAGAAAACCATTTGTGACGTGGCTGGATAGTGACGAGATGGTCAAACGCACAACGGTGCGCTTGAAATCCACACTGTGCAGTGGTTAGTAAATTGCAAGACTTGAGCCATCATAACAGCTTGGCGTGAATCATACGTTCCATCACATTGCAAACACTGCTGGTGAGAGAAATGGAGCAGTAGCTAGAAGGAAGGTGTTTGTTCTTACTGAGCTTAGGTATGGGTATAAAAGTGGCATCACGCCACTGTCTGGGAAATGTGCTCTCTGTCCAGATGCAGTTGTATGTTCAAAGTGCTTGACCACAAGAGAAAAGTGCTGCAACATCTGAATGTGTACATCATCTGGCCCTGGGGCGGAGGGTCAGGATGAAGTAAGAACATGATCTAGGTAAATTTGTAGCATTCACAATTCTGAGAAGAGAAGGATATCGCCCAAGCTCCCTCCACTCATTTCTGATGGAGGAAGGCAAGGTGAGAGTGGGAGGAGCTTGAAAACTCCGCAACATGGCAGCCCAAGGTGTTGGGGATAGCACAGGGTTCACTATGACATTGTTTGCTACTGTCAGGCCAGAAACTGGGGCATGGATCTCGGTCCCTGAGAGCCTCAAAAGGTTGGCCCATATGACAGAAGAGGGAGTGGAATTGTTAAAAGAACAAGTGAATGAAATCCAGCTAGCTTTTTTTGCTATCTGGAAAAACGCGACAACACTGTGCACGCAACTGCTTATAATGAATGCAGGTTGCTATCATAGTATGATGGTTAAAAACGCAGAGAGCATGTCTCTGCATGCGAACTGCATCGTGGCATCCCTCAGTCCACCGAGGGACTGGGACACGGCATGATAAAGAGGAAGTGCCAGGGATGGAATATTCTGCAGCAATAAGGACAACGTTTATAAGATATTCCACCTGGTCATCACATTTGGCAAAATGTTGTTCATCGAAATTCGCCACAGATGAGTAAAGCCTCCAGTTGGTCTCAGTAAGCTGCTGTTTGGGTGTGCACATAGGTGGAATAGGAGTCAGCAAGCAGATAGTACACGGGAAATTGTCGTTTGAGTGTGTGTCAGAGAGGACAGACAATGATGCGCAAGCTGGGCAATGCAGAAGAACAGGTTCAAATGGGAATACATGTGCAAGGAGTCAGAAAGGAATGTGGGTGCTCCTGTGTTAAGGCAGAAGTGGTTAAGTTGATTGAGAAGGTCAGGCAAGAGGGCACCTCTCTGACAGGTTCTGGGAGAACCCCAAAGGAGATGGTGCGCATTAAAGTCATCGAGCAGCAGAAATTGGTGAAGTATCTGTCCAATAAGCTGGATGAAGTCTGCCCTTGTGACATCAAATGATGGAGGGACAGAAAAGGCATGAAGGGAAAAGTTCAAGTGAGAAAGGAAAATGTGAATGGTGAACTGCAACAGCTTGAAGCCAGGAAGATGGGTTGATTATGAACGTCATCCTGTATGAGAAGCATGACTCCCCTACGAGATGGAATGCTGTCCTGGGGAGGGGGGGGGGGGGGGGGGGTGTTCAAAATGGACTGGGATGAAAAGCGAGTGCTCGAAGCAGTCGTGGGCGTGCAATTTTGTTTCCTGGACCCAGAGAACAAGCAGACAGTTCGATTCTAAGAGCAGTCATAAGTCCTCTTTGTTTGATCGAAGGCATGAACATTCCATGAAGGAGAGCCAGTATGAGGAAAGGGGAGGAGGGGAAAAATGAAGGGGTGTCACATTGGAGGCTGCTGAGTGCCAGCCTCTAAAGACTCACTGCTATGGGGTGCAAAAGCTGGAGGATCCTGCTTCATGAGATCTACAGGGCCATCGGAACTCTTCCTCTGTCAATCTCTGGAGTCCACGGCAGAAAAACGGTTGTGGTGCCCGCCGGTGACACAGAGGTCAGCCGGGAGGGGTTATCGCACCATTGAAGAGGATCTCTTGAGGCAGTAAAGGAGGAGACCGTTTGCCTTTGTTTGACTTTTTGGAGCCTTTCCGGTTTGCAGAGGAAGACTCAGATGTTCATTGGCTGGAGGCGTGCAGGAAGTCTTCTTAGGAGTATGCCTTCTGTCCTTTCTGGCCTGCTGGTTGTGAAGCAGGTGACTTCGCACTGGGAGGCAAATGTTTAGTGGCTTGTTGCACAGCTGGATGAGGAGACGGCGATGCTACCATGTGCTGGGCAATTTCACAACCTCACTGCTGAATCTGAGGTCACATGTCTGCATGGCCATGTCCTCCATCGAGCGAGATGTAGCAAGAACAGCACTGTAAGTGCCAGATGGTAGAACGCAGGGTTTGTGACTAGCCAATAACTTGCAGGCGACTAGGTAAAGCACCAGCCTAGTGTAAATAACGCCACAGAAAGAATTAAGAGTTGTATGGGCCTCAACATGAACAGAACAGCCATGGAAGAACAAAGCAGCAAGCAGTAGTCGTGCTTGAGAGTCCAAAAGCAAACAGCTATTGTGTAAATGAGAACAGGATTTTACAGGGCTATCAAGTACATTAACACCTTTCTGAATTAGAAATGGATTTACCGTTGCAAAGGACTGACCATCTTTGGTATGTGTAACCATGAGGAACCATGACGCAGCTGGGAAGGTCTTCTAAATGGGAGCTTCAAGCTGTTTACATTTGGTAGACGTCGACTGCAATAATGATGATTGGCTCATTGCGGGAAAATCCACCATGACTGCCAGCTTCTCCGATGGCATGCTCCTTCCAACTGCCCCCCCCCCCCCCCCCACCCCACTCCAGTTTGGTGTTCACACCTCAGGAAACACCTCCCAAACACCTAACGGAGGGACCAATTGGCAATTTGGGAAGCTAGCAGCTCAGGCAATCACTCCTCCCTGGGCCTGACCTGTACCAGGGGGTACATGCGAACCCTACCTGTCAACCTGGGCTGGGAATTACATGTTACCCAGTCACCAGTTACACATCAGATGCATGGGTCAGCCTTAAGGAGAGCACTGGGAAGAAGAAGAAAAAGAGGAGCCGCAAGCACCAAAGCGGAGGAAGGGTAAGAGAAGATAAATGAAGAGAGGAAAAAAGAAATGAAAAACAGTGGTGAGACTGGTCTTATGTCAGCTACAGAAAATGTAGAACATTCCCAAAAACACCCCATTCATGTTCCACAAGGGAAGGGAAAAATAAAAGCAAGAGGGTGGACATGCAGCACGGAAGGGAAAAGATGCTGCAAAGGCTGGGGCCATGTGGTTGCCAAGCAAGAACTTGCAAAAGAGCAATGAGCCCCCTGGGGGTGACATGTGGTGCCATCTTTGTTTTTTGATGGCAGTACAAACATCACAGAGCACTTTTATACCAGCAACAGACATAAGAAAAATGTTACAATAAATTTACAAAGCTGAGATATGTCTGTCATCTTTTCCAAATATAATCTGCATGCTGTAACAGACACGTCACTCATCTCCAAAGCACCAACTATATGTCAATAGGTGGCTATTAGAAACAGAGCACTTCAGTGGAGGAGTCATTCTGCCCATGCCAGAAATCATTTAGGAAAATCACAGGAGACTTGAAATGGGATGTTTATACACTGTCTTCATCACTGTGCCATTTAACTCAAAGCACTGGAGTGATTTAAGGAATTAAGTAACATCTGTTCCATAATCACAAAAACGGGGTGTAAACCAGTGGATAACAGTGTGCTGAATTGTGCTGTTCATGTGACTTTCCTGTACCAAATTTAGCCATGTGTCTGAATATATGGCACCAGAAAAAATACTGTGCATGTAAAAGAATTAGTAAAAAGATTGCTGTACTAGCTAAATTACAAGGGAGAAATTAATAAAGACTTATTTTTTAATCTTATTTCTAATGAAATCAAATAACTCGTGCAGCCTTACCTTGTATAAGAGTACTTGTTGTTGTGTCTATTAATCAACAACTTCACAACAGGCTGAAATAAAGAAAGAACAAATTGAAAAAAACCTAAATGTTTAAGTGAAATAAAAACAAAGAACTTTTTTAAGCTGTAATTATGGTACACACAGAATATACACAAACAATGGCAAATCCAGGATGGAATGTGACAATATTTCAAAAGGCACAACAGAAAGACTGTCAGAAAATAAGCTTTCGGCCAACAAGGTCTTCATTGGAAATAGAACGTGTGCACACTCTCTCTCTCTCTCTCTCTCTCTCTCTCTCTCTCTCTCTCTCTCTCTCACACACACACACACACACACACACACACACACGTGCGAGTTGTGTTTGCATTTGTGTGTGCATATGTACATTTTCTATTTCCAATGAAGGCCGTTGGCCAAAAGCTTACTTTCTGACAATCTTTTCGTTGCGACTATCTGCGAGCCAGAATATAAACAATAAGATAAATTTATTTAGGAAATGAGCAACATTACTTCCCAATACAATTCTTAATCAAAGTTCATATTTATTCAAGTATGTGCCAATTGTTATGATACCATACAGAAGTTTGTCACGTAAGTCTTCTCCGTTTGTAGCCTCAAAAGGTGTAATGTGTGTGTGGAAGAAGAGTAGCGACACACTCACAAGATACTCAAGATGCAGAAGGATCAGCCAATCTGTGTGTGTGTGTGTGTGTGTGTGTGTGTGTGTGTGTGTGTGTGTGTGCGCGCGCGCGCACATGCGAAACTGGTGGACACCAGTCCACTAGAGAGCACGAGCAGCAGTGGGTGGGAATAAAAGGACATGTGTAGCAAGCAGAAATGAGAGAACTTGTTGGCAGCAGTATGGAGATTTGGAGGGCTGATTTTATCTAAGCTGAGTGAGCAGTACATTGGGTGGCTATTGCACCTCAAGGCTCACTGTGTTTACAAGCCTGATATCCTGTATGCCAGCTGAGGTGTGCTTGGATGATAAAGCACCTTTGCTCATTGTAAAACTCATTCGCATGGTCACCAATCACTGGTTCTGTTATCATGTATCTGTCTTTCAGATTTTTTTTCCCGCAAAGTTCTATTCACTTAATATGATTGGTCATTGTTGCTGTAAGTGATCTTTAGGGGTGAGTCATCTTATTCCTTAATGAAATTTGTATGTAATATTTCATTACCCTAAAGGGCTTTGTAGTGTTAATCATTAATTATTGGCCCTTCAGCCATTTGTGCAGTTGCTAAGTGTAGTTATTTGTTTGGTCAGTTTAAGTTCTTGACCTGTAATTGTCTATTAATGAGCCACAGCACATAGCCATTAATAATTCTTGCTGCAACTGCTTAGTACTTTAAATTACTATGATAAAAAAGGAAGGCGATTTTATTTTTGCATACCCCAACAAGCAGTGATCTTTGCTTTCTAAATTATCATCTTACACCCATGCATTTTAAGGACTATTTACTGATGTGGTAAGCCTTGGGTTTACCTGCCTTATTTACTAGTCATCAGTGCTCCCACCGTTAAATTGTGTGTTTTGCTAACTGTAAAGTGTTAAATTATTTCTTGATAATATACTACTGCTCAAGTGTACACAATTTTGTTAACTGGCACCTTACCATTCCCCAATCAGATCTCCATTACCTCAAGAGCATTATACCTATTTCACATAACCAATAACTGCAGTAAAACAACTTTCACAAGGTGGCAAACTATTTAAGTATTCGAAAATCACTGGTTGAACTGAACTTGCTACGATAATAAAATGAAATGCTAAAAACTTGTGCACAATAATACAGAATAATATATGTTTGGTAATCTTGCACACGTGTGTGTGTGTGTGTGTGTGTGTGTGTGTGTGTGTGTGTGTGTGTGTGTCCGTCCAACTCTCACCAAATGGCATTCCTCAGCATTATTTAATCATCATGGTCAGTTTCTCTCTAGGTTACAAATCTGAACTACAGCAGAAGGGTTCTACATGTGTTACTTTCAAGGTTGAATGTCATTTCTACGGCATTCTCCAAATTGAATAATTTGAACAGCACCGTGCTATGAATTCTATAATTCAGTATAGCCAAGGGGAGAACACAGTACAAATAGATCTAATTATGAACCTGGATGCCTTCCTGCTGTTATTTCTTTAATTTCCAATAATAAGATAATTTACACACTCAATTTTCTATCACACATTTTCTCTTGTCATGACCCCCTTCATTTCATCTACAGAAAAATCCTCAGCACAATCATTTACACAACAAAACTAACCTTTTATTTGGCATTCAAATGCATAGTAGTAAAAGTTCTTTCAAAAATTGTGAAAGTGCACTTATAAGCACTTTAATTCACACTGGCAAGAACTAGTTGCAGTTTACAAGAAGCATAACCTTTTTGGAAAATAGGTCTTGGAATCATGAGCATCTCAGCATAAACAGAATGTAACTGTTTATAATAAGGTTGTGGAGGTCACTCAGTTTATAGTTACAACAATGAGGAAGAACTAGAAGCACATTCAATACAATATTCAGATGCTAACATGTAGTCATGACAATTTCATTTAATAAATAACTGTGCTGCACTGTGAATCGCTAGTTAGAGTCATTACATCTGGGTATCAACTCTCTCACCCAGTTTCCTAGCACGTCAATAGTTCAATTAATTCAAACATGAAAGAAAAGTAAGCTAAGGGATGTGAAGAAACAGCTACTACTGAAGCAGTCATGTTGAATGCCAAGTGAATGATTAAATCGAACTATGAGAACACCTACTATACTTTTGGGACTGGATTAGTGCTCATTTCTCACGTTATATGAAAGTCTTCATGTCAAGATGATGTCCAAAATTAGGAGAACAACTGCGGCAGGAAGATAAGACTCTGCATTTGGAGCTGTGTCAACAGCTTCATGGAGGGGTTATTTCTGCCATTTCATAATCGGTAATGACATATTCCATAGATGACAGTCTTGAGTTTGGATCCTCCCTAATTTCACTCAGCCATTGAAAAACAAACTGTGCATGCCACCTACAGTGATACCAGAACTGCACTATGCATTGCTATGTCAAATAAACCTGTTTATGTAGAAATACAGATATCTAGCGAACAATCACATGTGTGCAACAGTAAACTACTCTATGGACATAACAAGACAGAGGGGAAACAACAGATGACACAAATGAAATCACAAATGTGGATATGACAAAAAATGACTAGAAAAAGCTGGATGGAAAGTAGAAGCTTCTGAGGGATGTACAATGAATAAAGAATAACATTTAACATTCCATCAACGAAAGACGGAACTGCAGGAGAACAGAAGCCTGATGATAAAAACAAAAGTAAGAAGGGTGAAATTTGTAGGATATATCTTTGCCAACAGCTGTTTTCTCAGAACTGTATCAGACGGCAAGATATTTGGTAAGAAAACACTGGGATGACAGAGAAAAAAAATTGCTTTGCAGACATCAAGACCAGAACAACAGGCAAAAATTGTGGGTCGACCGAAGAATAGCAAGTTGCATTCAAATGGTTGCCTCAACAAAGGTAGTCTCTGGGAAGTTAATGAATGAAGGAGTGAGTGAATGTAATATTTCGGGCAGGAGTCATATTACAATATAAATGACTTATGATTTTATCATAAGCAACTGATGAGTTTAATGATTGTTTAAGAGAGACTATAATTATTCTCCGAGACAAATTTCTGAGTTCCAGATAATTATTTATTTGCATGTTGCATGGATTATAGCTGACTGACTTCACACTCAGTCAGTAACAATTATAATCCATCTTCTCAGTGGAAAATATGGTGACATGTTGAGACATTTATACGATTTTTTAAGAGAGAGTGAGTGTAATGTCACATGCAGTCCACTGTAGTCCCCCACCCTTTCTTAAACAAACACATCCACCCACCAACCCACCCGCCCACCCTTCCTCACTACCATTCACCCACCACACAACTAAACATTCAGAAATTCTTCTATGCAGTAGGAGCAGTTGTGAAACAGATATGATTTCAGTTTGTGTTACAAATTAATTTTATTACACATTAAATTTAGGGGTGACCACTGGTTTTCAGTAGGGGCAAAATATTTACATAGGATCTAGAGGTTTTGAGGAATTGTTTTCTGCTCATGTTTATATAGGGTCATGTTTCCTCTGGTGCTTCAGCATATACTTGCATTTTTTTTTCTTCAACATGTAGCTGGAGTCAGCCCACATAAATACTTCTCAACTCCTTCATGCAGCCACTAGTGTCAATGGAAAAGTGTGTGTCTCTTGTTACAAACAGAGCTGTTTTCAAAGTAGAATTTTGCGTGTTCATTCAATAGGTGTGTCCACAATTAATCCAGTGTGATCTTTGTTTTACAAATATGTAGTAAAATTGACATTAAGACACAAAGAATAATCAATACTCTAGCAGTGATGGCACTGCCCTGGCCTGCATTAACTGCTACTGCCATGCAGCAGCACTGCTCTGCCACTGCCTGAGGGCTTGTCATTCTTTATGTTTTACTTTATCAATAAAACAAATATCACAGTTGACTAATTTCAGACCACTCTATTAAATGGCCTTTTTTTGTTTGTGTAAAGAGAAACAAACTGATGTTTTCTATCAACACTTGGCGTCAGGTGAAACACATTATGTGCAATATTTGTTTGGGCTGACTCTTGCTATATATTGCAACAACTAAATTGCAAATATCTGCTGAATCACCAGAGAAAACACACCTGATGACTCTTAGGAGGGGCACCTGGTATATAGTAAAAACTGTTTTAAAAATTCCATGTTTTGCTTTTTCCGGTCATTTACTTAATTTTCTTTCGGTTCGATCATAAGCCTTATCCCATCAATAAATTGTTTTACTGCCATTACAAATTGTTTGCGCACATAAAAACAATTTTTATGTTTATTTTGCATAATATTCACCGCATATGCAGAGAACACAACTGGACTTAAATTAATAGTTTGAGAAAATGCAAGGCATTATATTCAACCCTGTAAAGTTGGTCAAATTTACTTTCATTGCAGTGAAAGCTTCATGGAACACACCCAATAACGGTGCTGTATAATTATGTTTTGCTATAACTTTGAATGAGTGTATCAAGTGATATCACGTCATTCTGGAGTTATTGGGTTGCAAGTGAGTCTACGGTGTTTCAGACAAAATACAGAAGCTACAAGTGCTACAGAACACAGCATTGTAGTGAGCATTCCATTCCCTGTCCTTCATTAGAGTCAATGTTGCATCATGAAGTGGGCTTCCCACCCTTCTTCCAGCTACACAGGACACTGGCAACCAATGTTTGTGTTTCCTGTCACACACCTCGAAGACGGCACTTCCAGAGCCTTGGGATGTATAACAGAAACAAGGCCTGGGAACACAGGAGGTCATTGTTGCTGCTAAGGAACTGAGAACATTCATACCAAGTCATTATCATTTCAGCTTATCACATGCAAGTCATCATTATCTCAATAATCATCAGTCACTAATCAATTACTACCGTGCCATATTTGATCCACACGTTTTTGGGTGTAAAAACAACTGAGGTCATAAAAGCCCATGTCAAAACATTGGAACACTAATGAGAAAACATAATTGAAAACAACTACACATTAAGTCTAATCGACTGAAGAAAAGAGCTAAAAACGGGGATCTCATCTTTGAGAAAGATCCATGAAACGCACCGTAGAGACAGCAGAGGTCCCAAACCAAAGATTACATGTCCTTTGCCATAGTGCTATGGTGGATAAACAGCCCATGTGTCATTCTCTAAAACATCCAGTAACTCAGATGGCAAACATACACTACAACGTTAGCAGTTAAAAAAGGGCATTTGGTCAGGAAATGGTGAATCATCAAAGACTGACAATAATGAGCATGAAGTGGTGGGGGATCATCACCATTTAACAAGTGGAGACAGCAAAAAAGACAGTGCCCAATCCTCAACCTAGTTAAAATGATCCCCTCATGGCAAGAGGGCTGAGAGGAGGTCAGCCTAGCTGCTGAAAGAGCTTTAATTCCCCGGAGCAGAAGACCGTGGTGATGTCAAAGTGCACCACCCATCGACAGACAGCAACATTGAGATCATCCAAAGGAATGGAAGAGTTAGCAGGCCAAGTTAGGAAGACTGCAACCTTGGATGCAGTGTCAGCAGCCTCATTTCCCGTCAGACCGACGTGACCACCGAACCCACATGGACATCACGGTGGCTCCTCCAACAGCGAGCAAGTGGAAGCTTTTTTGGACCTGTCACACTAAAGAATGGACTAAGTACAGCACACGGAGGCTATGAAGGGCACTGAGAAAATCGGAGCATCTGACACAATTAAAAAGCCTGTGCCACTGTATGTACAGGATAGCCTGCCATAGGACAAGGGGGTTTGCCATAAATATTGAGCAGTGTTCTGGAGGCTGATACTGAAAATGGTCAGTGCCAATGATGAAGGCACACCCAACACCATGGTCAGTCTTAGAGTCATCAGTGTACACAAAGGTGCCTACGCTAAGTTGCTTGTGAAGATTGAGAAACTTAAAGCGATAGATCAAATCCAGAGTAGTTTCCTTGGGAAGTGGATGAAGTCCAAGATGAACACGGGCCACTGCACAAAGCCAAGATGGTGAATGGGTCACACCCATCAGGAACATGGAAGGTAGTGTGAAGTACAGCTGCCAGAGCAGTAGCCAAAAGTGGAGGTAACAGAGAAAAGGGCGCGCCCCATACTGGCAGTTGAAGGAGTCTTTGAAAAGGAGAGACATAGGGATTGGTGGCCAGGCATGGCAGATAAATGGCATGTGTATCTGCTGAGGAGAACTCACGTCGGTATGACAGCACTAGTTTGGCAATTTCTGCATAGAGACTCTCAACCAGGCTAATGTAAAATGTGCCATTACCCAAACAGATTATATTTGGACAGCATAAGATTGACGAGCATGCAGATGCATAAACGAAACATGATCTGTTCCCCAGGAAGTCCTGCTGAGAACAGGTAGGACATTGAGGGTCCTGGTACAGTAGGCAGCCACGTAAGACAAGTGATTGGGTTTTAGTGTTGATTTGCTTTAGGGCACAAAAAACAACTGGGGTCATACGCACCAGAGTCAAAACTATGGAACACAAAGACGGAGAGGAGTTACAAAATGACTATATGTCAGTCCCAATTGACATAATAGAAGACAGCTAAAAACAGGCACATGGGAAAAGGCCTAAAAAAAAGACACCATACACAGAAAGGAGGTCCAAAAATAAAAATTAAATGGCTTTTGCCATATAAGTAAAACTTAGTCAAGAGCACGCATGTCATTTGCTAAAATGACCGATAAATCAGAGGGCAAATCCAACTGGAAACGTAAACAGCTAAAAAATGGGTATTCCATCAGGAAGTGGGGGACAGTTAAAACTTGGTTGCAACGTGCACAAAGCGGTGGGGTAGTGCCACTTAGCAAATGACAATGGCTAAAAAGGAAATGCCCAGTACGCAGCCTAGTTAAAATGACATCCTAGCAATGGGAGGGCCGAGAGGAGGTCGTCCAAGCCAATGGTAGAGGCTTAATATGCCAGAGCTTATTTCCGTGAAGGGAAGACCATTGGTGATACCAAAGGGACACCACCTCCTGACAGACAGCAACACAGAGAATCATTGGAGGGAATAGGTACTCACAGGCTGAGGTACGAGGACTATAGCCTTGGCAGAAGTGTCAGCAGCCTCGTTTCCTGGCAGCTGACATGACCAGGAACCCACAGAAACATCACACTGGCTCCACCAAAAGTGAGCAAGTGACAGTTTTCCTGGACCCGCTGCACCAAGGGATGTGCAATGTACAGTGCACACAGACTTTGAAGGGTGCCGAGTGAGTCTGAGCAGAAGACCCAATTGAAAAGGCTGTGTCACCGGATGTTCTCTGTGGCCTAATACAAGGCGAAGAGCTCGGATGTAAATATTGAGCAGTGTGCCAGAAGCTGATATCAAAAGACATGGATGCCAATCACAGAGGATCACCTGATTCCACGGTCAGTCCAAAAGCCATCGGTGTATACTAAGGTACCATCGCGAAGTTCTATGTGAAGGTCATGAAACTGAAGGCGATAGACCGAGGCTGGAGTAGTGTTCTTAGGAAACGAATGAAAGTCTATGTTAACATGGGCCGCTTCACAAAGTCAAGCTTGTGAAGGGTTCACATCTACCAGGAAAGTTGCAGGTAATGTGAAGTTAAGGCACTGTAGCAAGTGCCGAAAGCGGACTCCAGGACGTAACAGAGAAGAGGGACGCAACCCAAACTGACGATTAAAGGAATCATCAAAGATGAAGGCATAGGATGGGTGGCCAGGCATGGCAGATAAATGGTATGCATACCTGCTGAGGAGAATGTCATGGCGGTAGGACAGTGATAGTTCAGCAGCTTCAGCAGACATACTTTCAACCAGGCTAGTGTAAAAGGTGACCGTGGCCAAACTGACGCCACAATGGAGCATAGTGTTGAGAATGCGTAAGAGGGATGAGCATGCAGATGCATAAACAAAGCACCCATAGTCGAGTTTCAAATGGACAAGGGACCGGTACAAATAGAGGAGGGTGGTATGATCGGCACTTCAGGAAGTACCATTCAGGACACGTAGGACACATTGAGGAACTGCGTACAGTGGGCTGCCAGGTAAGACACATGGGGAGACAAAGAGTTTCCTATTGAGCATGAGCCCCAGGAATTTTGTAGTTTCAACGAACAGAAGGGCAACCGGCCCAAGATGTAAACATGCTGGGAGAATCCACTCGCATCGCCAGAAATTCATACAGACAGCCTTGTCATTGGAAAAGCAAAAGCCATTGGCAATGCTCCAGGAGTAAAGATGATCAAGACAGTGCTGGAGGCACTGCTCAGTGAGACAGGTCCCCGGAGAACTGCAATAGATGGCAAAATCATCAAAAAACAAAGGGAGCTGGAGATGCCCCGCAGGAGACAGGCCATTATAGGGTTAATGGCAATAGTAAAGAGGACGTCACTCAGGATGGAACCTTGACGCACACCATTGTCCTGGATAAAGATGTCCGACAAGGCACAACCCAAATTTACCTTGAAAACTCGATATTTTAAAAATGCCTGAAGGAAACAGGGCAGGTGGCCACGGAAGCCCCACGTGTAAAGAGTATGGAGGATACCAGTTCTCCAGCAGGTGTCATAGGCTTTCTTCAAATCAAAAAACACAGGCATGACATGGGTGGACAAAGTAACGAGATGGTCAACTGCAGAACGCCGTGCTCAAAATCCACACTGTGCATTCATCAGTAAACTGTGGTACTTGAGCCACCATACCAGCCGAGCATGAATCATACATTCCATCATCTTGCAAATGCAGCTGGTAAGAGAGATGTGGCGGTGCTAGGAGGAGGATTTTTGTCCTTACCCGGCTTAGGTATGGGTATGGCGGTGGCTTCATGCCAGCGCCCTGGAAATATGCCCTCTGCTCAGATGCAGTTGTATGTGTTAAGCATAAATTGCTTGCCTGCAAGAGAAAGGTGCTACAACATCTGAATGTGGATGGCACCTGGCCCTTGGGCGGAGGATAGTGATGAACTGAGAGCATGATCTGGCTCCCTCACAGTAAAGGCGGCATTGTAGCACTCATGATTCAGAGAAGAGAAGGATATTGCCTGAGCCTCCTCTGCTCATTTCCATTGGAGGAAGGCTTTAAACTCCCGCAAAATGGTGTTCCAAGGTGTTGGAGATAGCAATAGGGTGCATGATAACATCGTCTGCTACTGTCAGGCCAGAAATTGGGGAATGGATCTAGGTCCCAGACAGCTATCGGAGGTTGGCCCACACAATAGCAGAAGGGGTGGAAATAATAAAATAACTAGTGAATGAAAGCCAGCTAGCTCTTTTGCTATACCAAAGAATGCGATGACACGTTGCACGCATCTGTTTCTGTTTATAATGAATGCAGTTTGCCATTGTAGAATGGAATGCAGTTGGCCATCATAGGATGATGGTTAAAAACACGGAGAGCATGTCTCCATGCGTGAATTGCGTCGTGGCACACCTCAGTCCACAAAGGGACTGGGACACGACGTGGTAAAGAGGAAATGCGAGGAATGGAATGCTCTGCAGCAGTAAGGATAATGTTTGTGAGATATTCCACCTGGTCATCACAACTGGGGAAATCTTGTTCTTCGAAGGTCACCAGGAAGGATTAAAGCTGCCAGTCAGCCTTAGTAAGCTGCCATTTGGGCATGCACACGGATGGGGTAGGAGTCAACAAATAGACAGCACACAGGAAATGGTCGCTCGAGTAGGTGTCAAAAAGAATGGACCACTCAAGACAATGGGCAATCTGGGTAGTGCAAAAGAATAGGTCCAAGTGGGAATAGGTGAGTGAGGACTCAGAAAAGAAAGTGGGTGCTCCAGTGTTAAGGTAGAAGATGTTAAGAAGGTCAGCCAAGAGGGCACCTCTCTGACAGGTCCTGGGAGAACCCCAAAGGGGATGATGTGCATTGAAGTCACCGAGTAGCAGAAATGGGGGACATAGCTGCCCAATAAGCTGAAGGAAGTCTGCCCTGGTGATATCGAATGACAGAGGGACATAAATGGAACAGAGGGAGAAAAGTCAGGTGGGGAAGGGAAAGGCGAACTGTAACAGCTTTAAGATGGGTAGTCAGGGAGATGAGTTTACTATTAACACCAACCTCAGGGGGAAGGTCAAAACGAATCGGCAAGTAATGTGAAAGCTCCAAGCGGTTGTGAGGGTGCAATTTCGTTTCCTGAAGGCAGAGTACATGGGAGTGCTGCAATGCTAAAAGCACCCATAAATCCTTTTTGTGGGACTGAAGTCTGCGAATGTTCCATTGGAGGACAGTCATGATGAAGAGAGGGAGGGGTGTCAACTCAGTGGCTGCCGAGTGACAGCTAGTGTAGAGTCACTACTTACAGGGCTCAGAAGCAGGAAGTGCCTGCTCCATGGGTCCACAGAAGAATTGGCTTGCTTGTGCGGTCGGTCCATGGAGTCCAACACAAAAACAGATGGTGGTGCACACCGACGATGCCGAGGCCAACCAGGCTACGGTACCACATGGCGACACTATCGAAGAGGATCTTCGAATTGGCAAAGGAGAAGACCGTTTGCCTTTGGTGAACTTATTCGAGCCTTTCTGGTTCGATGAAGACTAGGGTGTTATATGGCTGGAGGGATGGAGGAAATCTACATAGGAGTACTCCTTCCGGCCTACTGGTTGTGTAGCTGGTGGCTTCGCCCCTTGAGACTAATAGAGTGTGATGGTTTGTTGCACAGCTGGATGATTGAATTTTGATGCTACCTTAACACTAAGTGATTTAACAACCTCCGAGCTGAATTTGAGTTCGCATGTCTGCGTGGCCATGGCCTTCATGGAGCGAGGGATAACAAGAACAGAACTATGGGTGCCAGATGAGAGAACACAGGGTTTGCGACTAGCCAGTAATTTGCGAGCAACTGGGTAAGGCACAGTTTTCTTCACTCGAATCTCTTGGACAGCCTGTTCATCAAGATACATGGGACAATCCTGAGAGGAGGCAGCATGGCCACCACTGCAGTTGATACAGCGGGGAGGAGGAGGCGGACAATTGCCCTCGTGTGCATCCCTACCACAGGTTAAGCATTTGGCAGGTGTCGACAAGTCGTTCTAGCGTGGTTGAAATGATGACACTGGTAGTAGCGTATCAGGTTCAGAATGTATGGGCAGACTCTGATAATTTCATAGCCTGCTTTGATGTTGGAGGGCAGCACCACTCTATCAAAGGTGACAAAAAGATGGCAATGACACCCTGATCAGAGATGTAAGATTGGATTTTGGCCTCTGTTAGACCGTCGAGCAGCCTGGTGTAAATTACATCACGGGAAGAATTCAAAGTTCTATGGGCCTTGACACAAACAGGGTAGCCATGGAGGAATGAGGCAGCAAGCAGTAGTTGTGCTTGAGAATCAGAAGTAGTCTCCAAAAGCAAAGTGCCATTCCATAAATAACAGCAAGATTTCACAGAGCCAGCAATTGCATCAACACCTTTCTGAATAATAAATGGATTTACTGTGGCAATGGACTGACCATCTTCAGTATGTGGTGAAGCGGGAAAGGTCTTTGGATTATTAGCCTCATTACGTTTACATTTCATAAACATTGATTGGGAAGACAATTGACTCATTGCGAGAAAATCTCTCATTATTGCCAGCATCTTCGATGGTGTGCTCCTTCCAACTGGGGACTCCCTTCATAAGGGGGTGCACCCACCTCGGCGACTGCGCAAACCTTCCAAAGACTTGACAGAGGGACCAATCAGCAATTTGGGAAGTCTGCAGCTCAGGCAGTCACCCCTCCCTGGGCCTGGCCTGTACCATGGGGTATGTGCGAACCCTACCTCTTGACCCGGGGTGGGGATTATGTGTTACCCAGTCATGTGTTATGCATCAGACACATGGACCAGCCTTCAGGAGTGCACAAGGAAGAAGAAGAAAAACAGGAACTTCAAACTATGAAGCGGAGGAATGAGAGGAGAAGGGAAACAAAGAAAGGAAAAGAGAGCGAAAGGCAAAGGTGAGACTGTCCTTACGTCAGTAACAGACAATGCAGAACATTCCCAATAACACCCCAGACATGTTCCCCAAGGGAGGAGGAAAAGGAATAGCAAGAGGATAGACATGCAGCACAGAAGAGAAAAAATGTTGCAAAGGCTGGGGCCCCATGGCAGGCAAGCATGAACCCACCAAAGAGTGGCGAGCCCACTGGGGTAAGATAAGTGGGAGGACCAAGAAAGTTTCCTATCTAGCATGAGCCCCAGGAATTTAGTAATTTCAGCAAATGGAAGATCGACAGACCCACGGTGTAAAAACTGTGGAAGAAACCCACTAAACAGCCAGAAATTCATACAGACGGTTTTGTCAGTGGAAAAGCGAAGGCCATTGTTGATGCTCCACGAGTAAAGAGAATCGAGATATTACTGAAGATTCCGCACAACGAGACAAGTCCATGGAGAACTGCAAGAGATGGCAAAATCACCAATGAAAAGGGAGTCGGAAATGCCCAGCGGCAGACAGGCCATAATAGGATTAATGGCGATAGTAAAGAGGACAATGCTTAGGGCAGAGCCCTGAGGCAACCAGTTTTTCTCGATGAACGTGTCCAACAAGGTAGAACCTACGTGTTTGCTGAAAACTTGGTCTTTTAAAAATTGCTGAAGGAGACAGGGCAGGCAACTTCAGAAGGCCCATGTCTACAATGCACGGAAGATACCAGTCCTCTAGCAGGTATCGTAGGCTTTCTCCAAATCAAAAAACATGGCCACAGTCTGGAATTTCTACAGAAAGCCATTAACGACGTGTGTGGACAAACTGACAACATGGTCACCTGCACAACAGTGTGCTTGAAATCCACATAACATCGCTGGTGAAAGAAATGGGAGAGTAGCTAGAAGGAAGGTGTTTGTCCTTACTGGACTTAGGTATGGACATGACAGTGTCTTCATGCCAGCAACTGGGAAATGTCCCATCCTACCAGGTGCAATTTTATGTATGAAGGACAAAATGCTTTCCCACAAAAGAAAGTTGCTGCAACATCTGAATGTGAACACTGTCCAGCCCTGGGGCGGAGGATCGAGATGAAGTGAAAGCATGAACTAGTTCCCTCACAGTAAAAGTGGTGTTGTGGCACTGATGATTCTGGAAAGAGAAGGGTCTTGTCAGAGTCTCCTCCACTTATTTCTGATGGAGGAAACCAGGGTGTTAGTAGTTGAAGCTAGAAATCTCTGCAAAATATCGGCCCAAGGTGTTGGAGTTAGTAAAGAGATACACAAAGACATCATCTGCTATGCTCAGGCTGGAAATTGGATAATGGACCTTGGTCTCAAATCCAACTAGCTTTTTTGTTATCCTGAAGAATGCGATGACACAGCGCACACAACTGTTTATAACTAGAGACCGGAAAAATTTGTTTAGACAATAACGCGACAAATAACGCGAATTTGGTGGTTTTTAAGGAAATAACACGAATTCAACAGTTTTTAAGGAAGTAACGGGAATTAAGTGGTTTTTAAGGAAGTAAAATCGGCGTTTTTCAACAAAATTTCTTTGTGTCTTCGTAAGAAGTGTCGTAAATCTAATGATGTCAGTGACATATTTAATGTTGAAATGTTCCACATTCAACTATCGCACTACTTTTAGCAGTTGTGACATCACTAGGGGCCTTTCAACTATCAACTTCTGCGAGTGCGTACGAATGACCACTGTGTGATTTTAGATTATTTATTTCTTTTGTAGTGTGTGTGTGTGTGTGTGTGTGTGTGTGTGTGTGTGTGTGTGTGCGCGCGCGCGCGTGCGTGTCGCAGTATGCCATTTCAAAGCAATGGTGGCGGTAAAATCTATCACAAAAACATCATCCTGCACATTAAATGCGGTTAATAATGCAGCAACGATATAAAGCTTGAAGAAATGTGATCATTTAGACAGTAGCCTATTGAGTAAGCCATAATGTAACGGATATTTTTATGGTTTACGATATGAATGGATGTAGGTTTGTGTCCCACTGCATGCTACTACGTATAATTTTTTTTTTTTTTCCATCGTAGCATTGTCAACATGGTCTGGTCTTTTGTTATGAATGTAATGCAAGTATTTGGAAGGAGGTGGGCGCTAACACTGCCAACACCGTCATGAATCATTTGGCTTACAACTCTACCACTTTTTACAGTAAAAGTAAAGAAAAAAATCCGAAAGTGTAATACAAGTATGTTCTGCAATGAATGGTGTTAACGTTTCCATCTGATTAGAGATCTAAGAATGAAATAAATATTTGGATGTTTGTTTCCGAATATGTGATGACTTCCGAATGGTTGGTATGGCAGGTATTCTAAAAAAAAAAAACCAGCCAAAGCTGCAAAATTCGGATACTTTTGTTAAATTAATGACCACTTTTTCAAATTCTAAAGGTAGCAGGGGTAAAATACAGGGAGCGAAAGGCTATTTACAATTTGTATAGAAACCAGATGGCAGTTATAAGAGTCGAGGGACATGAAAGGGAAGCAGTGGTTGGGAAGGGAGTAAGACAGGGTTGTAGCCTCTCCCCGATGTTATTCAACCTGTATATTGAGCAAGCAGTAAAGGAAACAAAAGATAAATTCAGAGTAGGTATTAAAATCCATGGAGAAGAAATAAAAACTTTGAGGTTCGCCGATGACATTGTAATTCTGTCGGAGACAGCAAAGGACTTGGAAGAGCAGTTGAACGGAATGGATGGTGTCTTGAAGGGAGGATATAAGATGAACATCAACAAAAGCAAAACGAGGATAATGGAATGTAGTCGAATTAAGTCGGGTGATGCTGAGGGAATTAGATTAGGATATGAGACACTTAAAGTAGTAAAGGAGTTTTGCTATTTGGGGAGCAAAATAACTGATGATGGTCGAAGTAGAGAGGATATAAAATGTAGACTGGCAATGGCAAGGAAAGCGTTTCTGAAGAAGAGAAATTTGTTAACATCGAGTATAGATTTAAGTGTCAGGAAGTCATTTCTGAAAGTATTTGTATGGAGTGTAGCTATGTATGGAAGTGAAACATGGACGGTAAATAGTTTAGACAAGAAGAGAATAGAAGCTTTCGAAATGTGGTGCTACAGAAGAATGCTGAAGATTAGATGGGTAGATCACATAACTAATGAGGAGGTACTGAATAGGATTGGGGAGAAGAGGAGTTTGTGGCACAACTTTACCAGAAGAAGGGATCGGTTGGTAGGACATATTCTGAGGCATCAAGGGATCACCCATTTAGTATTGGAGGGCAGCGTGGAGGGTAAAAATCGTAGGGGGAGACCAAGAGATGAATACACTAAGCAGATTCAGAAGGATGTAGGTTACAGTAGGTACTGGGAGATGAAGAAGCTTGCACAGGATAGAATAGCATGGAGAGCTGCATCAAACCAGTCTCAGGACTGAAGACCACAACAACAACAACAACAACAACAACCAGTTTCACGTATCAGAACCCATTTTCAAACCATCCAAACTCTGTGACAGAACACAAACCATTTTAATATTCTACATGCTTGTGTTTAAGTCATCAGTCAAGTTTACAGAGACCATTCATTGGCAGGACAACTGTTTTGCATATGCTCGCTGCCAACCCTTGCAAATAAACAATATTGTGCACAATACCAATAGTATTGCAGTTTTCAAAGCAGAGTGCATATTTTTCTACATGTATTAACTTAGCACTCTTTAAATTAATATTGATAGGATTGTTTTTTAATTTCATTGAAATAAGGTTCGTTTAAGGAGTTTTTCAATCGTTTCGAAGCTATTGCAGTTCTACTCTACATCTACATCCATACTCCGTAAGCCACCTGACGGTGTGTGGCGGAGGGTACTTTGAGTACCTCTATCGGTTCTCCCTTCTATTCCAGTCTCGTATTGTTCGTGGAAAGAAAGGTTGTTGGTATGCGTCTGTGTGGGATCTAATCTCTCTGATTTTATCCTCATGGTCTCTTTGCGAGATATATGTAGGAGGGAGTAATATACTGCTCGACTCCTCAGTGAAGGTATGTTCTCGAAACTTCAACAAAAGCCTGTACCGAGCTACTGAGTGTCTCTCCTGCAGAGTCTTCCACTGGAGTTTATCTATCATCTACGTAACGCTTTCGTGATTACTAAATGATCCTGTAATGAAGCGCACTGCTCTCCGTTGGATCTTCTCTCTCTCTCTTCTATCAATCCCATCTGGAACGGATCCCACACTGGTGAGAAATATTCAAGCAGTGGGCGAACAAGTGTGCTGTAACCTACGTCCTTTGTTTTCGGATTACATTTCCTTAGGATTCTTCCAATGAATCTCAGTCTGGCATCTGCTTTACTGATGATCTACTTTATATGGTCATTTCATTTTAAACCACTCATAATGCCTACTCCCAGACAATTTATGGAATTAACTGCTTCCAGTAGCTGACCTGCTATATTGTAGCTAAATGATAAAGGATCTTTCTTTCTATGTATTCGCTGCACATTACACTTGCTACATTGAGATTCAATTGCCATTCCCTGCACCATGCGTCAATTCGTTGCAGATTCTCCTGCATTTCAGTACAATTTTCCATTGTTACAACCTCTCGATATGCTGCAGCATCATCCGCAAAAAGCCTCAGTGAACTTCCGATGTTAACCACTGTGGTGTCACCGCCAGACACCACACTTGCTAGGTGGTAGCCTTTAAATCGGCCGCGGTCCGCTTGTATACGACGGACCCGCGTGTCGCCACTGTCAGTGATGGCAGACCGAGCGCCGCCACACAGCAGGTCTAGAGAGACGTTCTAGCACTCGCCCCAGTTGTACAGCCAACTTTGCTAGCGAAGCTACATTGACAAATACGCTCTCATTTGCCGAGACGATAGTTAGCATAGCCTTCAGCTACGTCATTTGCTACGACCTAGCAAGGCGCCATACCATTTGATAATTATTATTGTGAAGCCTGTACAGTAACGAGAGATGTTCACCAATTGTGGATTAAAGTTAAGTATTCCAGCAACTATGTTCTTTTCTTACTAGACTCAACTACTTTACTGTTCCAGACCTCACGCCAGTCTGCGTGAGCTTAACGCGTGCTTTTCGGCACCCTCGCATAGTGACTTGGCTGTCTTGCCAAATCACAACAACCACAAGGTCATTTATGTATATTGTTAATAGCAACGGTCATGCAACACTCCCCTGCAGCACACCTGAAATCACTCTTACTTCGGAAGACTTCTC
This sequence comes from Schistocerca cancellata, assembly GCF_023864275.1. NCBI lineage: Eukaryota > Metazoa > Arthropoda > Insecta > Orthoptera > Acrididae > Schistocerca > Schistocerca cancellata. The sequence continues at coordinate 141,529,938 of NC_064626.1, forward strand.
TCCATTGAGAATGACATGCTGCGTTATGTTATCTAGGAACTCTTCAATCCAATCAAACAACTGGTCTGATAGTCCATATGCTCTTACTTTGTTCATTAAGTGACTGTAGGGAACTGTATCAAATGCCTTGCAGAAGTCAAGAAACACGGCATCTACGTGGGAACCCATGTCTATGGGCCTCTGAGTCTCATGGACGAATGGCGCAAGCCGGGTTTCACACGATCATCTGTTTTGACACCCATCCTGATTCCTACAGAGTAGATTTCTAGCCTCCAGAAAAGTCATTATACTCTAACATAATACATGTTCCAAAATTCTACAACTGATCGACGTTAGAGATATAGGTCTATAGTCCTGCACATCTGTTCAATGTCCCTTCTTGAAAACGGGGATGACCTGTGCCCTTTTCCAATCTTTTGAATGCTATGCTTTTCTAGAGACCTACGGTACATCACTGCAAGAAGGGGGACAAGTTCCTTCATGTACTCTGGGTAAAATCGAACTGGTATCCCATCAGGTCCAGCAGCCTTTCCTCTTTTGAGCAATTTTGTTTTTCTATCCCTCTGTCATCTATTTCGATATTACCATTTTGTCATCTGTGTGACAATCTAGAGAAGGAACTACAGTGCAGTCTTCCTCTGTGAAACAGCTTTGGAAAAAGACATTTAGTATTTTGGCCTTTAGTCTGCCATCCTCTGTTTCAGTACCATTTTGATCCCAGAGTGTCTGGACATTTTGTTTTGATCCACCTACCGCTTTGACATAAGACCAAAATTTCTTAAGATTTTCTGCCAAGTCAGTACGTAGAACTTTACTTTCGGATTCACTGAACGCCTCTCGCATAGCCCTCCTCACACAAGATTTCGCTTCGCATAATTTTTGTTTGTCTGCAAGGCTTTGGCTATGTTTATGTTTGCTGTGAAGTTCCCTTTGCTTCCACAGCAGTTTTCTAACTCGGTTGTTGTACCACGGTGGCTCTTTTCCATCTCTTACGATCTTGCTTGGCACATACTCATCTAATGCATATTGTACGATGGTTTTGAACTTTGTCCACTGATCCTCAACACTATCTGTACTTGAGACAAAACTTTTGTGTTGAGCCATCAGGTACTCTGTAATCTGCTTTTTGTCACTTTTGATAAACAGAAAAATCTTCCTACCTTTTTTAATATTTCTATTTATGGCTGAAATCGTTGATGCAGTGACCGCTTTATGATTGCTGATTCCCTGTTCTGTGTTAACTGTTTCAAAGAGTTCGGGTCTGTTTAGTTACCAGAAGGTCTAATATGTTATCGCCACGAGTCGGTTCTCTGTTCAACTGCTCAAGGTAGTTTTCAGATAAAGCACTTAAAAAAATTTCACTGGATTCTTTGTCCCTGCCACCCGTTATAAACGTTTGAGTCTCCCAGTCTATATCTTGCAAATTAAAATCTCCACCCAGAACTATAACATGGTCGGGAAATCTACTCGAAATATTTTCCAAATTTTCCTTCAGGTGCTCTAACACAACAGCTGCTGAACCAGGGGGCCTATAGAGACATCCAATAACCATGTTTGAGCCTGCTTTAACAATGACCTTCACCCAAATTATTTCAAATTTCGGATCTCCGTCAATTTCCTTCGATACTATTGCACTTTTTATCGCTATAAACATGCCTCCCCCTTCACTGTCCAGCCTGTCTCTGCGGTATATATTCCAATCTGAGTTTAGGATTTCATTACTGTTCACATCTGTTTCAGCCAACTTTCTGTCCCTAGCACTATGTGGGCATTGTGACCGTTTATTAATGAGAACAGTTCTGAGATCTTTCTATAGACACTCCTGCAGTTTACTATTACCACATTAATATTGTTATTCCCTGTTGCGTTTTGCCTACTACTACCTTGTCGCGTCTTTGGGAAGTCTCTTGTCGAGCCTAGGGAGCGAATTCTCTAACCTAAAAAACCCACATGTGCACTCCACACGTACTCCGCTACCCTTGTAGCCACTTACTGCGTGTAGTGCACGCCTGACCTCTTTAGGGGGACCCTACATTTCTCCACCCGATAGTGGAGATCGAGAAATTTGCACCCCAGATCTCCGGAGAATCATCTGAGCCTCTGGTTTAAGCCTTCCACTCAGCTCCAAACCAGAGGACTGCGAGCGGTTCTGGGACCGGTACTACAAATAGTTAGCTCAGATTCCACCCCGCGAATGAGGCTTTCCACCTTCACCAACTCCGCCAACCACCTGTATGAACTGAGGATGACCTCTGAACCCAGACGGCAGGAGTCATTATTGGTGGCGACATGAGCAACTTTTTGCAATTGGGTGCACCCAGTGCTCTCTATCGCCGCCGGCAGGGCCTCCTCCACATCTCTGATGAGACCCCCCCGGCAAGCAGACAGAGTGAACACTGGCCTCCTTCCTTGACCTTTCCACTATTACCCTAAGGGGCTCCATCACCCGCCTAACGTTGGAGCTCTCAATCACTAATAAACCCCTCCCCCAGTGTGCCTGCTCGGACCTTGCTGAAGGAGCGGCCACATGTCCACTCACAGGCAGAGCGGGCGATGCCACACAGCCAGCCTCCACATTGACCCTCCACCCTGTGCGACGTGAACACTGTTGAACCCGCCACTCCCCTTGGGGAGAAGGTGGCCCAACCATGCCCGGTACCCGCGAAGATGTCTCGCCAGAAGGGACTGTGGGTGAAGCATGTAACACCTGGGGTGTACCATGTGCCTCACCAGACTCCCCACTGCCGCTACACTCCAAGGCAGCAGCCTGAAGACGGCTGACCGCGGCCATCAACACGTTCAGCTGTACGCGAACATTGGCCAGCTCCTCCTGCGTCCGTACACAGCTGTCACACATCTTATCCATCCTAAGAAATCAACAATTTACCCGCATTTGGATACTTCTTATTCTAGTCTCGGCGACGAACACATGTATTCTGTGAAAATGCTGAAGCCTACAGTAACCGCTGATGAAAGGGTGCGAGAATTTGAAATTGATGGTTTATATGCTCCCGATAAGTTAACAGTGTTGTGTAAGTTCTGCAATATCAGAGTTTCATGAGAGCGTAAAGATTCTATAATGAAACATGTGCAGACCGAAAAACATAAAGGCAACAAGTTGAAGCAGCCCAATTTGCCAATAAAACGGCAGTCTACAATTAGCAGCAGCTTTGAAATTGCAAAAAAGAAGAAGAGCGGTTGTGAATATCTGGCTCAAAGGACTGTGGAAACATTTTTGAAGGCCAACATTCCACTCCACTAACTGGAGAACGAAGTCTTTCGGCAGTGGATGAATGAGTTCATTGAAGGTGAGCAGTGGTGTTACTTCTATATATATATTGTGGCTACAGCCTGCCTCAAAATTATTTTGGTAAATCTTCACTTTACATGTACTCTCGATCAGTTCACAACTGAAGTCTGTAGCTCTCATCTTTGATAAAAATATAGGGAGGACCTGGGCAACTAGAACAGAAATTAATATTTACTTATTAAATACTTGCAAGACTACAGAACAAGGCAACCTAGATATTTCAGTTAAATTTTTTATTAATGCTTAGACTTTCCCAATTTTCTCATCTTTGTATCTTATGTTACGGGCAAATCATTAATAGTTAAAAAAATAATAATGTTAAGTCTGCAACTGTAAATTCTAATCACCACATCTGAGGTACTGGAACAGTGTGTCCCACTCCTTCACACTTATAATGAATGAATGTATTGTAGGGCTGTTAGGAATGTACCCAACCTCAGCACTACATACCCTGAAATAACCAAAAACTAATTAGTGAATCTTAAATAATGGTATTAATTTAGGCATAAGAGCTGATTGTTACAAATCCACATCATCATCTTGGTATCTTTAACTTGCCTGATCGACTGTTCTAATAACCTGCTGTTCCAATTAGCCCAGTTGCCGCCCCCCCCCCCCCCTTCCCATTTTGCTCTTATTATTTTAAAGGATCAAATAACTAACAGACTGTTCTTTTTAGGAGCTGGTAACATCCCATGTGTTAAAACAATGAGACAGACTATTGTGCCTTCAATACAACAGCAAAGGAAAAGTGAGGTAATTAAACAATTAGCAGGGAAAGATGATGTTATATTAGCAGACGAGACCACTGACAGAAGAGGCCGTTGTGTTTTTGCTGTTTTGTTGAGAACTATTGAAGCTTGGAATGAGCAGAAACTTTTTGTGGCAAGTGTGAAAGTTCTCGATGCAGCGAACTCGATACAATGTACTCATGCTAATTTGGGAGCTCTTCAAAGATATAATATACAGTATGATAATGTTAAGGCAGTAGTGAGTGACAGTGCTAGGTATATGAACACATGTGTCGACTCCTTGAAAACAATAATAGGTTATAATTTAATCCAGGTTCAATGCTGGGCTCATAAAATTAATCTAATTGCTAACATTTATTCCAAGGAACTTACTAAGTTAAATACTACAATCAGTCATTTTTAGAGAGCTTTTTTAAACACCAGAAAGAGGCAACATTTATATTTGCAGTTTCTTAAAGAGAAAAATAGAAATCCAAAGGTTTTTCCTCTTCCAGTTTTAACACGATGGAACTCTTGGCTCTCCACAGCCATCTACATAGCAGAATATTTTGAGGTAACGACTGAATTCTTCCGCAGTGATGATATGCAAGAGCTGTCGAATGCAGGCATTGAGTATATTATTTCACTGTCAGATAATGATGTAACTAGGATTCTTTCAGAGGCCATGTTTGTTAAAGGACATGCCACAGACTTTACGAGCATGGCTGTCTTTTTAGAGACTTCAAAGCATCCAATTTCACATGAACTTCATTCAAAGTTGAAGCATCTTGAAGTATGCTTCAGTATTGTGGCAAAAGGAATGTTTGTCAATGAAACCAGTGAGATTTTAAAAACGATAAAGAGGGAAGTGCTTCAGGCAGAAAGTAAGGAGGGATTGAAGCAGACTGGACTGAACCTCCAAACGAGATTTTCAACTCTCATGGCCACAGATCCAAGTAGATCAGTTTTCAAAGCCTTGGATTCTTGTTTTGATCCAAGGACAATAATTCTCAAGCCTATTAATTCCGAAATGGCCAGGATCTTGCAATCCGTACCTGGGATGACTGTTCTTAGTACTGCAGATATTCTGAAGTGGTATCAATCTCTCCACAATTTTGTTCAAAACCAAATGTCAATGCAGTCGGAACAAGTTGACATAGTGAAATGTCTGCCGGCAACTGCAGTTGACAATCAGCAATTTGCAGCTGCAGCATTGAAAGCTGTTCGGTTCTAGTGTTCCAATGTTGACAGCGAGAGGCTGTTTTCAAACTATAACAAAGTACTGACAGAAAGGTGGCACAATCTCTCTGAAGACAACATTGAAATAATGATAATGGTGTTATTCAAAAAACTGTCTAGAGTGATGACTTAGTGCTACTGTAGGCCTATCTTTCTTAGCTTGTTTCCTTATTCTTCCCTTTTTTTTTAAAAAAAAAATGCATATTCTCACTTTTTCAAGTGTTTACTACTTTTTACTTCTCTGGTGTAAGGATGAACTATGCTTCTTTTGTTCGAGGATGGATTTCTGTTTTTACCCAATTTGTCCAGTTCTTGGTAAAATCAGCTGAAAATGCAGTACATAAATGAGCCTTACTACCAGTTGTATACATTTGCTATGTTAAAGGAAGTATTTTTGTATTAAAAGACTGTGTTACTGATGGGAAATAGAATTTAAAACACAAAACTTGTACTGAAACATATTACAAACTTTGTTTCCATGCAACATGTGAGTGAACATTAAAAAAATTACGAAAATTGAATTGTGTCTTATTTTTAACCCAAGTGAAATACCTTTCGTAAATGTTTATAAATATTTTGATGATAACCATACAGAAAATCTCTTGGGGATGTAGCCAAGACATTTTATTTATTAACGATAACGCTGCAGGGGCAAAGATTTTTCTTTACATTAAGAGATTTTATTCAAAGTTTCATTATTGCTATTCCGTAAGAAATTTCAACTACGTAACAAATATTTAAGTCAGTGAGAAAAATTGCCTACTGTTATTTTCATTTTTACCTTTAGTATTTGTTTTTTAATAATTAATTGTGTCAAAATTTTTTGTTAAAATAATTTTTCTCTACACTTGTCTCATGTTAGGCCCATCCTATCTTAGGGATAGTTCTATTTTCAACATAGCATTGAAAAATGGTTAAATATGACAAAAATAGATAATTGATAATAGAAAATGCTTGCCAGAAAATAACACCGATAAATAACACCGAAAAATGCAAAAAATAACACCGATTTTGGCCATAAAATAACACCGATTTTTTCCTGTCCCTATTTATAACTATAACATCACAGCATATGGTTAAAAATATGGAGAGCATGTCTCCACGTGTGAATTGCATCACGCCATGCCTCAGTCCATCAAGGGATAAAGGCATGGTGCGGTAAAGGTGAAGTAAAAGGAACGAAACTTTGCGGCGGTAAGGATAACTTTTATAAGGTATTCTACCTGGTCATCACATCTTGGGAAATGCTGTTCATCAAAGGTTGCCAGGGAGGAGTAAAGCTCCCATTCAGCCTTAGAAAGCTGCCAATTGGGTTTCCACATAAGTGAGGTAGGAGTCAGCAAATGGATAGCACATGGGAAATGGTCAGTGGAGTATGTATTAGAGAGAATGGATCACTCGAGGTGATGGGCAAGCTGGATAGTGCAAAAAGAGGGCTCCAAATGCGGATAGTTGTGCATGGAGTCTGAAAAGAATGTGGGTAATTCGGTGTTAAGGCATATGAGGTTGAGCTGATTGAGAAGGTCAGCCAAGAGAGGACCTCTCGGATAGGCTCTTACGGGCCCCACAGGAGATGGTGCACATTGAAGTCGCCGAACAGCAAAAAGGGGTGAAGGAGTTTACCTATAAGCTAGAGGAAGGCTGCCCTGGTGAGAAATGGTTATAGGCTGGAGGGACGTAATAAGTCTTCACGGGATTATTCCTTTCATCCTACTTTAAGTTCTGGATGGTTAAATGCAGGGCTTTTGACTAGCCAACAAGTTGCGAATGACAGGATAAAGTACTTTTTTCTTCACTTGGATCTCCTGGATGGCCCTCTCACTGAGATCCATGGGACATTCACGGGAACAGGCAGCATGGCTGCCATTACAATTGATACAGTGGGGGAGGGGGGGAAGGAGAAGAGGGGGAGGCAGGCATTAACTGTCGTGAGCATCGCTACCAGAAGTAACACCTATGGCCATGTTTTGACAGGACATGCAAAAGGACATGCAAGTGTGTTTGTAATGCTGACACTGCTAGCAGCGGTCTCATTGCCAGACCATGACTACTTCATAGCCTGCTTTGATCTTCAATGTAAGTGCTACTCAACCAAACATGAGAAAAAGAGTGTGTGTGTGTGTGTGTGTGTGTGCGCACTAAGGTTCCATCAACTTTTTTCATTACCTGATGGACCAGTGATGCCCTGATCAGGTAGGTAAGTTTGGATTTCTCCCTCAGTCAGACCATCACACAGTCATGTGTAAATAACTCCACGCAAAGAATTCAGCGTTCAATGTGCCTCAATGTGAACGCGAAAGTCATGGAGGAGTGAAGCTGTAAGCAGTTGTTGGGCTTGAAAATCACTATTGGTCTCCAGCAGCACAGTCCCATTATGTAAGTGAGAGCAGGACTTCACAGAGCCTACAACTGCATCAACACCTTTCTGAATAATAAACAGAGTGAAAACTTAAAGAACTGACCCCTTTTGATACACATACCACGAGGAACTGAGGTGCAGCTGGGAGAGTCTTTGAATCTTTAGCCTCATTCCGCTTACATTTAGTGGAAGTAGACTGAGATGGTGACTGGCTCAATGTGAAAAAATCCCTCATGATTGCCAGTGTCTGTGACTGCATGCTCATTACAACTGGAGGAGGAAGGGGGGGGGGGGGGGGCTCCCTCAGAGCTCAGGCAATCACCCCCCCCTGGGCCTAGCCTCTGGTAGTAGGGGATGTATGAACCACTACCTGTCAACCGAGGGCTGGTAATTACGCATTACCCAGTCACCTGTTACATGTCAAAAGCATGGCTTGGCCTTCAGGAGAGCACAGGGAGGAAGAATAAACAAAGGGAAACTTCAAACGCTGAAGCAGAGGAAGGGGAGGAGACGGAGAACAAAGAAAGAAATAAAAGTAAATGAGGGACTGTTCTGACACTGGGCTATCGAAACTGCAACATTTATTCCCAAAAATACCCAAGACAGGTTCCCCAAGGAAGGGGAAAAAAGAATAGAAGGAGAGCAGACATGCAATACAGAAAGGGAAAGGTGCTGCAAAGGCTGGGGCCTCGTGATGGCCAAGCACGAACTGACCAAAGAGTTAGAGACCCCTGGAGAGTATTTGATCACTGTCAGATAGTTAAAACCCTGTCTTGGCCAGCAATATTGAAATAAATGCCAAGCGGCAATAGCCATTCGAGGTTTATTTAGATATGCGAACCTAGTAACATGGAAACTGGGAGGGTAACTTTCATTCCCAAGGAAGGAAACATTTCCGAGACAGTATTCTCATCATGCAAACCATTAATGGGACCACATGCACATGCAGTAGTTTCATCGTTCAGTCAAATGACAGCTTCATTTCATTTATTACCATTTATTAGTAATGCTTGGAGTTTGTTGACATGTAATCTTTCTTCCATTATGACCTATGCATTGTTTGTAAGTAATAAAATACAAACCTTAGACATCTTTGTCTAATTTCCTTTAAGATGCAACAAATCATTCTTTTAATGTCAGCAAGAATGCACAAGACACATGTCTTTAGAATACATGCAATAATGTTGCTCAAGGGTATATTCGAACAGTTGACAATACACTCAAGTGCAAAACTTATGACAAAAGTAACTTTTGCATGATGTGTCACTGCCAGGTAACACAGCCCAATGAAACTTCAACTATACACACAGAGAGAACTACTATGATATAGTACAGAACATAACAGAAAGAAATATGTAATGAGATGAGTAGAAATGGCACCTTTATTCATAAACAATAATTGCACTGATGTCACCCTCGACATTACAAAAAATGGGACATGGTTTGTAATAGAGCGTGTGATTACCACGGATGGCAGTGGCCATGCTCTGCGAGGTGCTCCCATGCCGGCCATGAGGTTGATAAGGAATTCTTGCGGTAGAGTGGTCCACTCCTCCACCAGCATGGCTGACAACAGCTCGATGGTCATTGGTGCATGTGGACATGTTGCAACGTTATTTATTGTCATCCATAAAAATTAAGTCATGGCTGAATGCATCCCTGGAAATTTGCACATGGCGGAAGGAGTACAGTATCACAATAACGTTGACTGGTGTGCGTGTATCAGGTTCAAAGATTTGAAGGTCAAGATGGAACATTATGGGTCACACCATAACACACAGTCACTGAAACAATTTCCCAGCATGGTTCAAAATGATTGTTTTGGTTGTCGAGGTCATGTGTGTGGGTAGGTATGATGTTGCATGTGTGTACTAACATCCAAATCTTTGAACACAGTACATTCAAAGGTCAACATTGTTACACTACTCTTCCCCTATGAGCATCTTTTCAGTGGCACATTTGCCCTGACCTCATTTTTAAGCTTGACAATGTGTGATCGCATTAAACAGCTTAGGTGGAGGAGTTCTTGGAATGAGAGGATATGTGGTAAATGGGCTGGCCTGCCCGTTCCCCCAACTTAAAGTTCCATTGAGCATATGTAGCCCAGGAAAATTAGCCCGAAAAAAATCTGTACTGGACAATAAACAGACACAAGCTGGAAATAATTTTAATCCGCATTGTTGTTGTTGTTGTTGTTGTGGTTTTCAGTCTTGAGACTGGTTTGATGCAGCTCTCCATGCTACTCTATCCTGTGCAAGCTTCTTCATCTCCCAGTACTTACTGCAACCTACATCCTTCTGAATCTGCTTAGTGTATTCATCTCTTGGTCTTCCTCTACGATTTTTACCCTCCATGCTGCCCTCCAATGCTAAATTTGTGATCCCTTGATGCCTCAGAACATGCCCTACCAACCGATCCCTTCTTGTCAAGTTGTGCCACAAACTCCTCTTCTCCCCTATTGTATTCAATACCTCCTCATTAGTTACATGATCTACCCATCTAATCTTCAGCATTCTTCTGTAGCACCACATTTCGAAAGCTATTCTCTTCTTGTCCAAACTATTTATCATCCATTAGGCATCCCAAATAAGAGTCAAATGATTTTGTGATGGTTTCGGGATAGTGCTAAAATTCTGAACAGCAAAAAACCATGAAATTTTTGGATTCTTTGTTTTCCAGTAGTAATTTGGAAACAATACATCCCACAGGACATTTTCAAAACAACAAAATGAAAGGTCATAAAACTTCATGCTGAATGACTCAATCAAGAGTTAAAATTAGTCCAGTTGTTTAGCACAATCAATCATCAAATACAGGCAATTTTTACCAATTTGGTGTAAAATGAGTTATGCTCTTATTCCAATGTCTAAGTCCAAAATGGCTACTCCAAATAAAAAATTGTCACTCATGAAAGTTGTAGACCATCAAATTATGCTTCAGAGTGGCTACTCTAACTCCAGAAAAAAAAAATCCGTGTGAATTCTGGGTGTTAGGAGGAAGATAGTGTCAAGAAGTTTCTGATAAATTATTGGTGAGAGGAAGGTGGGGGCAGCATACCACAATAATGACTTATTTCCTCTCAGCTGGGCTATGTAGCAGTCATAAGCAGTATTTCAATCACAGTTTTTAAAACATTGATAACTTATATGAAATAATATTCATATAAAACTTCCAGGCAGATTAAAACTGTGTGCCAGACCAAGACCTGAACTCCACTTACTGAGTTCAAGTCTCTTTCCGGCACACAATTTTGATCTGTCAGGAAGCTTCATATCAGCACACATACTGCTGCAGAGTGAAAATTTCATTCTCGAATCTTCATATAATTAGTACACTTTGAGATATTAAATACTTTAAAATTTCTGATTTATAAAACTCAGTGGCACTCAATTATAATGGTAGGTTAAGAATGCAGAATTCCCAGAAATTTCCTGAAATTCCCCGATTTTTCCAGGTAAACTGTAATTCCCTGCGAATTCCAGGTTTACCCAGAAGAATCGTCAACCTGTGCTTAAAAAGAGCTCCTAAATTTTAAAATTTACTCACTACTCTGCAAAGATACAAATAAAAACATGAAAGTATTCGTGACACTAAATTCCTGCTAAGACTCTTTTATGAAGTCAAAATATGCAGATTTAGGGGTGATTTATTTAGGTACCTACCTACTTCAGTAGTTAGCTCTATTTATTAATTTAATGATTCAAATAGGTAATTTCTAGTGTTCTGCATTAATTACCTGTGCTTATTGTAAGCCTGTAAAGAGCACCTAACAACAGGGGAAAAGTATGGAATATATTCAAGGGAAAAACTTTAAGAAGGCGAGCTGTTAAGTGTACAGTCAAGATGAATGGTGAACCAATCTCTGTCAGCTCTGGTACAATTTTCTGTTTAATCCCTTTTGACATCAAGGCATCAAAACAGTTTTGCCTTTGAATTAGTCCCTTATCCATTAAATATTTTTGATAACCATGGAATAATGTGCCTGACAATAGAATCAGACCTCTTTCAACTGGAAAATCCAGTCAAAGCTAAAATCACAAGGAACACAGACTTCATCCTTGATGTTTTGTTTTGTTTTAGGGCACAAAACCAATGAGGGTCACAAACACCCATGTCAGACATATAGGACACAAAGACAAAGAGAAAAGTTAACAACAACTATGTGTTAATCCCAAACGATGGAAGAGAAGACAGCTAAAACCAAGGATGGGGAGAAAGGTCTATAAAATACATCATGGAGAAATGAAGGTCCTGAACTAAAGATTAAATGGCCTTCACTATATTGCTACGACAGATAAAAAGTAAAACGCGGTCGACAGCCCACGCGCCATTCACTAAAACGGCCGATATCTCAGAGTGCTAACACAAATGAGAATGTAAGGGGTTAAAAAAGGCCATTCTGTCAGGAAATGGCAGACCATCAAAGATTGAGAGCAGTGAGTAAAAAGGGGTGGGTGAGCAGCCATGACTGAAACGACAGTGCCCGAGGTGCAACCTACCTAAAATGATCTAACGGTGAGAGGAGGTATCCAAGCAACTGGGAGAGGCTTAATAACCTGGAGCTGCTTCTTGTGAGGGGAGGACCAGTCGTGGTGCCAAATGGACACCAACTGCTGACAGACGGCAACACAGAGATCATCAGAAGGAATGTATGAACGAGTAGGCTCAGGTTCGAGGACTGCAATCTTGGCAGCAGCATCGGCAGCCTTGTTTCCTGTCAGACGGACACGACTAGGAACCCACATAAGCATCACAGTGGCTTCATCAAGACAGAGCAAGTGACAGCCTTCTTGGACCCGTACAGCACACAGAGACATTGAAGGGCACCAAGAGAGTTGGAGCAGATGATGCAACTGAAAAGCCTGTGTCACCAGATGTAATGTGTGGGCTGATACAGGGGCGAAAAGCTCTGCTTTATATACTGGGCAGTGTTCCAGAAGCTGATGTTGAAAAACTTCAGTGCCAATGACACAGGCACACCCAACACCGTGGTCAGTCAGAGAGCCATCAGTGTACACAAATGTACTATTGTGAAGTTCCGCGTGAGGGTCTTGAAACTGTAGGTGATAGAGTGAGGCTGGAGTAGTGCCTATGAAGGACAAGGTGAACACGGACTTCTGCACAAAGCCAAGGTGGTGAAGGTTTCACATCCACCGGGAAAGTGGCTGTTAGGGTGAAGTAAAGCTGCCGGAGGAAGTGCCGAAAGTGAACTCCAAGAGGTAATAGAAAAGAGGGACGTGCCCCATATTTGTGATCAATCTGCATACAGACTCTAAACCAGGCTAGAGTAAAAGGTGCCAGTGGCCAAACGAATGCCACAATGGTGGATAGTATTAAGACAGTGTAAGAGGGCTTGGGGATGCATAAACAAAACACCCACAGTCTAGTTTTGAACTGGCAAGGAACTGGTACAAATGGAGGAGGATGGCAAGATCTGTTCCCCAGGAAGCACCAGTGAGGACACGTAGGACATTGAGGGACCGCATACAGAGGGCTGCCAGGTAAGACACGTGGGAGCACCAAGGAAGTTCAAGAGCCCCAGGAATTTAGTAGTTTCAACAAACGGAAGAGCAACAGGCCAAAGATGTACAGCCAGTGGAAAAAACTAATTTCACTGCCAGAAATTCATAGAAACAGTTTTGTCAGTGGAGAAGCTAAAGCCATTGTTCATGTTCCGTGGGTGAAGGTGATTGAGACACTGGTGAAAACATCACTCAATGAGACAAGTAGTCCATGAAGAACTGCAATAGATGGCAAAATCATCAATGATAAGGGAGCTGGAGGTGAACGGCGATGGTTAATGGCGATAGCAAAGAGGACTATGCTCAGGACGGAACACTGATGCACACAATTTTTCTGGATAAAGGTGCCCAACAAGGCAGAACCCATATGTACCTTGAAAGCTTGGTCTTTTAAAAATTCCTGAACGAAATAATGCAGGCGGCCACAGAAGCCCCATGTGTATAGTGTACAGAGGATACCAGTCCTCCAGCAGGTGTCTTGATTTTTCTCCAAATCAGTAAACGCGGCCACAGTCTGGGATTTCCACAGAAAACCATTTGTGATGTGGGTTGATAAAGTGACAAGATGGTCAACTGCACAATGGTGTGCTCGAAATCCACACACTGCCACTGTTAGTAAATTGCGAGACTCAAGCCACCATACCAGCCAGGTGTGAATCATGCATTCCATCACCTCGCAGACACCGCTAGTGAGAGAAATGTGGCAGTAGCTAGAAGGAAGGTGTTTGTTCTTACTGAGCTTAGGTATGAGCATGAAAGTGGCATCACGCCACTGTCTGAGAAACGTGCCCTCTGTCCAGATGTGGTAATATGTATGAAGCAGAAAGTGCCATTCCTACAAGAGAAAAGTGCTGCAACATCTGAACGGGTAAGGATCACGATGAAGTGAGAACATGATCTAGGTCCCTCATACTAAAGGCGGCAGTGCAGCACTCACAATTCTGAGAAGAGAAGGATATCGCCCAAAACTACTCCTGTCATTTCTGATGGAGGAAGGCAAGGTGACAGTGGAAGGATCTTGAAAGCTCCATAACATAACAGCCCAAGATGTTGGAGATAGCAATACGGTCCGTGATGACATTGTCTGCTACTGTCAGGCTGGAAATTGGGAAATGGATCTTGGTCCCAGAGGGCCATCAGAGGTTGGCCCACACAACGGAAGAGGGGGTGGAACTCTTAAAAGAGCAAAATTCAGCTAGACTTTTTGCTATCCCGAAGAACACAACAACACTGTGCATGTTTCTGTTGTTGTGGTCTTCAGTCCTGAGACTGGTTTGATGCAGCTCTCCATGTTACTCTATCTTGTGCAAGCTTCATCACCTCCCAGTACTTACTGCAACCTACATCCTTCTGAATCTGTTTAGTGTATTCATCTCTTGGTCGCCCTCTACGATTTTTACCCTCCACACTGCCCTCCAATGTTAAATTTGTGATCCCTTGATGCCTCAGAACATGTTCTACCAACCAGACCCTTCTTCTTGTCAAGTTGTGCCACAAACTCCTCTTCTCCCCAGTCCTATTCAATACCTCCTCATTACACTGTGCATGCAACTATTTATAATGAATGCAGTTTGCCATCGTAGGATGACAGTTAAAAACACAGAGAGCACGTCTCTGTGTCAACTGCGACGCAGCACAGCTCAGTCCCCCAATGGTCCGGGACACGGCTTGATAAAGAGGAAGTGCGAAGAATGGAATGTTTTGTGTGGGAAGGGTAACATTTGTAACGTATCATACCTGGTTATCGCAACTGGGGAAATGTAATTCACCAAAGGTCACCAGGGAGGAGTAAAGCCTCCAGTCAACTTCAGTACACAGCCATTTGGGTGTGCACGTAGGTGGGGTAGGAGTCAGCAAACTGATAGCACACGAGAAATGGTTGCTCAAGTATGTGTTAGAGAGAACAGATCACTTGAGACAACGGGCAAGCTGGGCAGTGCAGAAATATAGGTCCAAATGGAAATAGGTGTGCGTGGAGACTGTGTTTAGGCAGAAGAGATTAAGCCGTTTGAGAAGGTCGGCCAAGAGGGCACCTCTCAGACATGTTCGTGGAGAACCCTAAAGGGGATGGTGCACATTAATGTCACTGAGCAGCAAAAAGGGTGAGGTAGCTACCCCATAAGCTGGAGGAACTCTGCCCTGGTGACATCAAATGATGGAAGGGGTGCAAATGGTACAAAGGGAGAAGTTCAAGTGAGGAAGGAAAAGGCAAATTGCAACAGCTTGAAGGCGGGCAGTCAAGGAGATGGGTTGACTATAAACGTCATCCTGTATGAGCAGCACGATTCCTCCACAAGATGAAATGTCGTCCTCTGGGGGTAGGTCAAAATGGGCTGGAAAGAAATGTGAGAGCTCAAAGCAGTCATGAAGATGACATTTTGCTTCCTGGACACAGAGAACTAGCAGACGCTGGGATTGTAAGAGCAGCGGTAAATCCTCCTTGTTTGATCGAAGGCCATGAACGTACCATTGAAGGAGAGCCATAACGAGGAAAGGGGAAGAGGGAAAAAATGAAGGGGTGTCACCTCGGCGGCTGCCGAGTGCCAGCCTTCAAAGATTCACTGCTACAGGATCCTGCTCTATGAGATCTACAGAGGCGTCGGCTCTCTCCCTCTGTTGATCTGCAGAACCCAGGGCAGAAAAATGGTTGCAGTGTGCACCAGTGACACTGAGATCGACCGCCCAAGGGTATCGCATGGCGACACTGTCAAAGAGAATCCTTGATGCTTGATGGTGGCTTCTCTTATATCAAGTTGTGTGTAATTCTGATGAAGTGTTCTCCTCCATCCTTGAAAAGTAACCATACTATGTCAAGCACCACTCTGGGTCCTGTTGCACCATAGTGTATGTTGGACATCCTCATGAGGGAGCTAAAAATAACATAAAATCTACTGAAGGTGCCCTAGAGGCCCGGAAATTTCATTCTGGGAACAGTCTTCCACGCTGTGGCTCTGCAATATCTGTTCTTCCAGGAGTGCTAGTCCCACAAGTAAGGCAGGAGCACTTTCATAAAGTTTGGAATGCAGGAGACGAGGTACTGGTAGAAGTAAAGCTGTAAGAACCAATTGTGAATCATGCTCAGGTAGATCAGTTGGTAGAGAACTTGCTTGTGAGAGGCAAAGGTCCCAGATTTGAGTCTTGGTCTGCCACACACATTTAATCTGGTAGGAATTTTCTTTTTGATGTCATTTTACTGATATTTTCAGGTCATTTTAATGACAATTTTCAAAGTATTTTTGGTCATTAAAATCTGGGTTCTGCCATTATGGGTCCTTTTTCATACTTGTAAACTTAATGAATTGTCACTAGGGGCAACTGCAGGTGCGGCTGATTTGTATCGCAGGCTACGTCATCAAAGATTGTTGACTGAGTTCCTCATTCCCTTCTGTGTCACTTTAAGGCTGAGTGATTAATATTGTAAATTTCTTCACCTCCTAGTATTTATTACAGTTGTGTTTAAACTGTGACTGATTCTTCACAACAAACTTCCGAGAGAAATAAATGCATCTGAGGCTGATTTCAGTACGCCCAACTAAAGAACTGCCTACAAGAGGTTCCAGAGTGTACACCACACATTATTATTATAGCATGCTCCTGTGTAATAAATAATTTTTTCCCTAAGTGACAGATCATGCTAGAATATGACACCAAGAGTCAAGGGAAAAGGGAGGGAGGGGAGGGGGGGGGGGGGGAGGCGCAGGGCGTCAACTTTCATCTCCAAAATGTTATATTATCTGTAACACAAAAGCTGCAGAGTTTAAACATTTAAGAAGATATGTAACATTTGACTTCCAGTTCATGTTCTTACCAATATAAGCACTTAAGAATTTAGAATATTCTGTTTCGTTTCCCGATTTATCCTCATGCATTATTTCTAATGGTGTGATCAGGCCCTGAGTAGTACTGAACTGCAAATATTATTATAATTGCATAAGCTTCTGTGTCCCAAGTGTATTAACATAAAAGATTTCCGGCTATTGTACAGTGTCATATTGTAAGTAACTATCACAAATGTTTTGGCCACAGTTACAGTGGCCTCCTCCTCGGTCTACTGGTCCCATAGCCAGTAGACCCAGAAGCTGCAATGTTGGAGACAGTGATTTAAAATATAACATGATACAGTTTACAGAAGCCTTGTTAACTGTGTGCGTTGTGTTTTAATAAATTCAGTGACAATCCACTTGCCGAGACCAGTTATTAATTTTCCGGAAAATAATATTTACATATTCATGTGTTGAAGTTACTCCATTAGGCTTGATTATAATACTCCCATTGTCAGGAAAGAGAACTATTTTTTGTTTCTTGGATGTGGCAGATGATCATTATCATATAACAGGAACAAGAGCACACCCAACACTGATACGTGTGGTATATTGTAGTGACCACTCCCCATTCTGAGGATGCTATTTGATTGTGTACACTCCACGGGTTTCTTAATGCTACACTCTGCATCCTTTTAGTTAGACAGTTACCCGCAAGACCTGGCAAGACAGTTTTGCTGGTGTCAATTTGGCCTATTCCGAAGTGAAACGGTCGACTATCGTTGTATCTGCAGAAAGGTGATGGATGAAAAAGTAGCATATCTGTAAATTTTAAATAATAAAAAATTTGCACATTTGGGAGCTGGGGCACCCTGTATATGCAGAAAATACCAGTTGTCAATTTTTTATTCAAGTTTTGCATAACTTGAATTGTATTGCTCTGTCCCATGAACTAGCCCTGCCAATCTTCTGAGCTACTTCCAGGAAGTGATTACTAAATATGATGGACACCTGAATGCTATCATTTATTATTTTTCAGTTTTCTTTAATAATGAAGCCCTCATATTTCTCAACCGATTTACTGGTTTTTCTTTCACCTATTGCAGATACACATTTAATTTCATTATATGAATTATTCATTTCCAACATTTAGAGAGATTTTTTATCACTTTCCTTAAGACAGTTAAGTATTTCTTGTAATATGTAATTAGCCTTACTTCTCTCTTTGCTCTAACTATTTGAAACACTTTCCTTTTCCTTGCACATTTTGATACCTTTTGTAATAAATGGCTGTTTTTATGACTTGTTACTTACTACTTGTTTTCTTCAGAAAGCAACTGTTAAAAATAGATAAAGCCCCATCTATAAATACATACAATTTAGAATTGATATCCGTCATACACAACACCATAGTCAGTCTCCTGTAATGCTGCTTAGAACCTTTATTGTCTAAACATTAATTACAATATCACAACATGTAATCAGGTGGTTTTTTTTTTACTGTGGGTAGTTGTGCATCAGAGAGGCCATTCACTAAAGAACTGTACTGCTTTCCTGTGTAATGCTGGTGGGAAAATTAACAACGGATCACTTGTAAGTGGTAACTACCGTTTCCAAATTGTTCCCGAAATGAATTACTTCCACAACCTTAGTTAAGTGCACACTCCATTTGCAGAAAATACAGACCTTTGATGTTGAATTAATGAGCAGCTGTTCCTCTTTTTGTGATGTTATAAGAGGAACCCTGCAAATGGGTTCAGTGTCTCGCTCCTTCTTCATTAGAGCTTGCTCGCAGGATTCCGCCAGCTCGGCAATGCAATAATACTTGGCCTCAGCCAGCAGCTCTGCCATCTGCTTACTGCTCTCCGGAAGTGGAACAGTTCCGTCGCGCAGGAAGTTCAATATTGTTCCAAAATGCTTTCCGCAGCGGTCTATCAATATCCAACCTGGAGTAAATATTTCAATATTAAAATCATAGAATGCACAATGATGGAAAGAAACTGAGTATTGCAATATGAAATACACATTTTATCAACAAATGGCAATGTTTTAAACAGACAGGAAAATAAGTAATGTAGCCATATTTGTCACACAAATGTACAAAGACTATTCAATAGAAAGGAAGGGAAAGAGATGATGAGCTGTGGACAGAGCAAGTATACAGAAACTGTGAAACTTCCTGGCAGATTAAAACTGTGTGCCAGACCGAGACTCGAACTCAGGACCTTTGCCTTTTGCGGGCAAGTGCTCTACCAATTGAGTCTCGGTCCGGCACACAGCTTTAATCTGCCAGGAAGTTTCATATCAGTGCACACTCCGCTGCAGACTGGAAATTTCATTCTGTAAACATCCCTTAGGCTGTGGCTAAGCCATGTCTCCACAATATCCTTTCTTTCAGGAGTGCTAGTTCTGCAAGGTTCACAGGAGAGCTTCTGTAAAGTTTGGAAGGTAGGAGACGAGGTACTGGCAGAAGTAAAGCTGTGAAGACGCTTGCCCGTGAAAGGCAAAGGTCTGGAGTTCAAGTCTTGGTCTGGCATACAGTTTTAATCTGCCAGGAAGTTTCATATCAGCACACACTCCGCTGCAGAGTGAAAATCTCATTGTATACAGAAACTGTGCTAGACAGGCTGGAAAGAAGATCATTACAGACGGAGTACAAAGAGGAGGAAGGAAATTGGCCACCCCCTTTCAAAAGAACTGTCCTTGCATGTGTGTCAAAATATTTAGAGAAGTCACAAGAAACTTAAATCTGGATGGTTGGACGTGGATTTGAACTGTTGTCCTTCTGAGTGCAACTCGTGTGCCATATAACTCAGTACGGCAGGATTGGAGCAGCAATAATTAAAGAAGTGACATGGGATTTTTATATCATATTAATTAAATGACACTACACACACAGTGCAGAGAAAGCGTCTTTCGGAAGCTGGCGGAAGAGGCTCCTTTTCTCTTTGGGTACAAAAAGAGTACAAGCGACTGTACCCCAGAGGGGCGGCTACAGACAGCGTCTGACTCATAGTGAGCAGCTGATTTTAGGCTGGGCATACTACCGCCTATGTGGAAAGTAACAGGAAACTACCACATTACATTCCCAAGCAGTACATGGTATGTCTCTCCATGTGAAAGATCCGGAATTAAAGCTTCCCCTCATTCGGATTTCTCTCCATGTGAAAGACTTGGAATTAAAGCTTCCCTCATTCGGATTTCTGGGAGGGGAACACATTGAGAGTAGACATATTTGATGAGAGTAGACATATTTGAAAGGAAGAAAGGGACAGTGAAGGAAGGAAAGATACGGATTGGAACATGGGATGTGAGGACACTACTGCAAGCAGGAAAGCTAGAGAATGCAAAACGGGATGAAAAGGAACAGATTAGATGTCCTCAGTTTGTGTGAAATGAGATGGGGAGATAAAAAGGGGAGATTATAAGCTCTTTTACTCAGGGGAAATCAAGAGTGGTGAAAATGGAGTAGGAATATCGATAGTGCAAAAGCTGAAAAATAAGGTAATGAAGGTACAATATATTGATGGAAGACTGATGATGATATGACTGAGGGGCAGTTCAAAAGATTTGGTGTTAATACAGGTATATATGCCAACCAGACAGCGTAGAGATGAGAAAGTGGAAGAATATTATGAGAAAATACAAGAACTCATCGAGAAAGAAAATAGAAATGCCTGCATTATCATCATGGGGGACTGGAATGCAGTGGGGGGTGAAGGAAGAGATGAAGATACAGTAGGAAAATTTGGATTAGGAATAAGAAATGAGAGAGGTGAATGACTAATTAGTTTCTGTAAAGAAAATTCTTTAGCAGTGAGTAATACATTATTTGAACACCACAAAAGGAGACGTTGCACATGGATATCAAATTTGAATAGGGAAAGATATCAGTTGGACTACATCCTGATACAAAAAAGGTTTAGGAACTGTGAAGAATGTCAAAGCTTATCCAGGAGCAGATATAAATTCAGACCACAACCTAGTAATGGGAGAAATACAAGTGAAGTTGAAAAAAGTCTGGAGAGGTAAAGCAAAAGAAAGACTAAACATATACAGACTCAAAGAGGTAGGAAAGGCAACAGATTTGGAAAACAGATTTATGGAAAAATCGGAAAGAGGTAGTGTTGATGAAAGTGTTAATGACAAATGGATAAAAATAAGGGAAGGGCTCATGGACTCTGCCAAAGAAGTACTAGGAATTAGAGTATCCCAAAGTACCAGGAAAGAATGGATAAGAGAAAACATGTTGAAAAAGATGGAAGACCAGAGAAAGTGGAAAAATGTAGAAACTGAAGAAGGCAAAAAAAGGTACAGAAAACTGAATAATGAATTAAGAAGAGAAACTGAAGAAGCAAGTGAAAAATGGATGAAACAGAAATGCGACGAAATAGAGAAAATGGAGAAAGAGGGAAAGTATGAAATGATGTATAGATTGGCTAGTGAGATAGTTTTTGAACATAAAAGAAAGAGGAATAACATGTGAATAGAAAGAGCAGATGGTACTCTAGCAGAAGAACCACAGGAGGTTTTAAACAGATGGCAAGAATACACTGAATGTCTGTACAAGGGGGATGGAATACAAAGTGAAATTAAGGTTGAAGAGGAGCAATATGTGCCGGAAGATGGAAAGGGATTCACCATCTTGGAAAGGGATTCACCATCTTGGAAAGGGATTCACCATCTTGGAAGTAGAAGTAGAAAAGGCACTGAAGGAGATGATGAATAGGAAGGCATGTGGAACTGATGATTTGCAAGCAGAACTGTTAAAGAGTCTGGGAAACAAGGCAAGAAAAGGAAAGAAATAGTCTACCTCTGTAATGAGATATACGACAAAGGGGAATGGCCTGAGGACTTCCTTGCAACAGTTATGATACCAATAGAGAAAAAGAGAAACACTAAAAAATGTGAAGAGCATAGGACCATCAGTCTAATTTCTCATGCAGCTAAAATCTTGCTGAGAGTGTTGAATAGATGGCTATATGGCAAGCTGGATAGATGGATTGCAGAGGAGCAGTTCGGATTTAAAACAACAAGAGACACTATTTGCCTGTTAAGAACTATAGGGAAAAGATATATGGAAAAAGATAAAGAAATCATTGCTGTTTTTATAGATTTAGAAAAGGCTTTTGACAGAGTTTAGTGGAACAAGCTGATGGATATTTTGAAGAGGAAAGGAGCAGATTGGAAAGAGAGACAACTGATACAGAATCTATATTTACACCAGAAAGTAAGGATAAGGATTGGAAATGAAATGTCAGAAGGAAGCAGAATTGGACGAGGTGTTAGACAAGGTTGTTGCCTTTCCCCAATGTTGCTTAACACATACTTTTAAGAGATTATTGCAAAAGGCTTATATGGAAAAAGAGAAATATGTATTGGTCGAAAGAGAACAGAATGTATGACATGGTTTTAGTGGCAGAAAGTGAGCAGACAGTGATTAACATGCTGAAAGATCTGAATGACACTTGTGTGGAATATGGGATGCAAATAAACACAGCAAAAACAAAGAGTACGGTCATCAGTACAAGATGCAGACTGTCGAATATTAAAATAGCACAATCTACCACTAGCCAAGTAAGTGCATTTAAATATCTTGGAAGCACAATAATTGAAGACTTGAGATGTCACCAGGAGGTGAAAACTCGAATTGCCATAGCGAAGGAGACATTCAACAGAAAGAGGAGACTCTTAGGTGGCAAATTAGATAAAGGTCTATGGAAAAGGCTTGGCAAATGTTTTGCTGGTGTGTCACACAATATGTGCATAAACAAGGGCACTGAGACAAGAGGACGAAAAAAGGTTAGAAGCATTTGAGATGTGGATGTGGAGGAGAATGGAGAGAATAAGCAGGATGGAAAGAGTGAGTAATGAAAGAGTATTGGAAAGTGTTGGTGAGAGAAGATGTCTGCTGAAGGTTGTAAGAGAAAGGAAAAAGAACTGGTTCGGACATTTATTGAAGGGAGTGCTTGCTAGCAGATGCTTTGGAAGGATTGGTTTGTGGGAGAAGACAGAGGAAGAAGGAGATACACGATGACAGATGACATAAACGGAAGATGAAATTATGCAGACCTGAAGAGGATGGCAGAAGACTGGACAGCCTGGAGAAACTACCATGTGAAAACCTGCCCTTTGCCAGAACACTGATGATGACACATACTGTTGAACATCTGTAATCCCAATGAAGCCAACTGAGGTTTGACAGTACCCAAAACTGTTTTTCATGTCATATTAAGTTACAATTGCTGTAAGCCATCATCACAAAGTAACTAAGCCATTTAAGTGTGCCCCTATTTGGGTTTACAACTTCCGACTAAAGAACAGAAACCAAAACTTGTGCAGTTTACTGAAAGACTCTTAGCAATGATTGTGGTTGAAGATGATGCATACTTGAGCCATGCAGTAACTTGTGATGAAACTCTGGTATACTACTATGCATCTGGAGCAAAACAAACCAGCTGTGTGTGGCAAAGAAAGTATGAGGAAGCCCCAGTGCTGGCAGACAAGGTGCTTGCAACTGCCTTTTTTTTTTTTTTTTTTTTACTAGCATAGCTCTTTGTATATTCATTTTTTATACAATTACCACACCATACTGGTGTAACTTTCTGAGTAAGGTTAGGCTTACTTATCACAGCAAACAATGTGACCAAATAATACAAAAAGTCATTATCATTCATGACACCTGCACCTGTACTGCAGCTCTCACTCATCAGAACTTAGAAGAAACAAGACTTGGAAGAAACAATAACCCTTCTTACAGCCGATACTTTTCATCTTTTGATTTCCTAGGATCACTCAAGAAGGAACTTGATGATGACACAGGTCTGGAAGACTTCATGGGCAATTGATTAGTGATACATCTACAGTCTTTTAACAATGATGGCATCAAGAAGATGTCGACATTTTGGGATAAATGAATTTTTAAATTAGTTCAAATTCAAATTTGTGTGAAATCTTTTGGGACTTAACTGCTAAGGTCATCAGTCCCTAAGCTTACACACTACTTAACCTAAATTATCCTAAGGCCAAACATACACACCCATGCCCGAGGGGGGACTCGAACCTCCGCTGGGACCAGCCGCACAGTCCATGACTGCAGTGCCCTAGACCGCTCGGCTAATCTCGCGTGGCTCTAAATTAGTTGATTATGTTTAGAAATTATGTACACTTGCTCATGCTGTAACAACAAAATAAAAAATTTAAAAACAAATGTTTTGTTCATATTTGATGTGCCCTCATAGTACTGCATCAACGGCTAAATATTTCAATGTTTTTACTAAAGTAATAACACTGTCCTTTCTTTTTACACTTTCCTTGAGATGTATACAAACTAGGTGTAATTGCAGGGAATATGAACTCTACCTTCATTGATAAACTATTATCCTTGGTTTTGTATATGATCATCAATACATTCCTCATGGATGTGTGTCAATAAATAGTTACAATACCTTCATTTCTCTTGGCTAAGGGAAACTTACACAGTGAATATTCCACTGTATTTCTCCAAATTCCAGTATCACATCAATCCTTCAATGTAGGCCCAGAGAGAGAGAGAGAGAGAGAGAGAGAGAGAGAGAGAGAGAGAGTGGGGGGGGGGGGGGGGGGGGGAGGGGGACTTCAGACATATCAAAACTGACACTAGCTTAACAGAATGTACACTTTTATAACTGGTATAGTTCCCAAGTGCAGCACTGTCTGTGGAATGTATTGCTCTCTAGATCAAAACAGATCTGCTCATAAGTAAAAGTACATCAATAATTGTAGTTATACCTTCCAACTACACTGCAAACATAGTCTCCAAGTCTGTTTCCTGTGGCACCCCAATGTGTTATCTGTCTGAAACTGCCCCCTTTTTACCCTTCTTTTTATGTGATTTCACAAATAATTTGTTATACAATAGTACCTGCCAAATCGCTTTTTACTATTATCCTCAGATATTTAAAGGATGTGACATTCTCTAGATATAGAGATCTTTTTATTGGATGCTCTCATGATCTCTTTCTTTGTTATGGGAATTATCCTGTGTTTATTTACTTTTAATGAGAAGTGTCACATATTAGACCAAGGGAAAATTTTAAATAATTATGCATTGCCTGAGATGATCATCCAAAAGTTATATTTTCCTTTGGACAACAAATGGTTCCAATGGCTCTGAGCACTATGGGACTCAACATCTTAGGTCATAAGTCCCCTAGAACTTAGAACTACTTAAACCTAACTAACCTAAGGACAGCAAACACACCCATGCCCGAGGCAGGATTCGAACCTGCGACCGTAGCAGCCTCGCGGTTCCGGACTGCAGCGCCAGAACCGCACGGCCACCGCGGCCGGCTTTTGGACAACAGCATTGTCAGTTGCTGGCCCAATTTGATAAATTATTTATGTATACTGACAACATACATGGTCCTATTACGCTAGCCTGGGGCACACACAATGTTACTTTCAATTCTATAGAACAACTGCTATCCAGTATGACAATGAGTTCTATTAGTAAAATATTCTTCACTTCTGACTGCATATCTGGGAAAATATTTCATATAATCACATGTTGTGAAGTAATTAATAATGCTGTACAATGTTCATTCATACTGAAAAGCTAGGATGATAGGATCTGTTCATCTGCACATACTATTTGCAAGATACAATGAGTGAATAAAGTAAGCTGCATTTTGAATGAGTGATTTTCTCTGAACCTGTGTGGATTCATAGAGAAAAGCTTATTTTTCTTCAGCAATATTATAATACACTTAAAATATGATCTAGGTTCCAGCAGCAGTTGACTGTTATTAGCACACCTCATTGTAATTTATAACAGCATACTAGATCTGCAATGTCTGTTATGCCATCACAATTAGCAGGAACAAAGTAGTATCCACTGAAGACAAGATAAAATATTTTTTGGCTAGATATTTTGCACGTCCAAAGGGCCATGAATATCAACAGCACAAATATGTAAGACAGTTTAGAAGATACCAATAAGAAGAGCAGAGCACAGCAACAGATGTAAAACAACATTTCTCTAAGTCACCTATTTCTGGAACTATCATCAGGCAAGTCACTCACATTTTTAATACAGAGGATTTTTCAAATTTCACACAACTTGTGATTTAAGACTGCATCATCAAATTCAGTTGACTATGACAATACTATAGGAAGGTGAAAGAATAGTCACACTTTCTAGTAGTTCATAAAAGTGGTGGTTGCAGGGGGCAAGTAAAGAGGTTATTCCCCCACCTTTACTACATACTGCCCCTACTGTCAAGTTCTTGTCCTGACACTTAGTTGGCATTAATCTGAAGTCTGTGGGCAAATAGCATATTTACTTCAGTATGCATCTGTCACCATTTTCAATCGAACAATATTGTAAAAAAGAGTAGCCTTAGTCCCAATGTTGAAAATAAGCAAGCTGTGCTAGTATAAACCATGCAGATCAAGCATGGTGTTACTAAATAAGTGACATGTGTGAGACATGTGTTAGGTAACTTGTTTCTTTATAGTTTCTAGATGGTACCTGCATTAGAATTAACCCTAGTAAGACAGTATGTTTACTATTGTTGGATGAGGGAAAAGTATTGTATTGATAGTAAATGTAGGGTACAGGAGGCGTAGAACTGATGTTACTCTTTCAGCTGTGACTTTGGCTGTTCTGTAGTCTAGTTCTGTTTCTGGATATTAACCCTAGTCTCTACCTCTACATCCATATTCGAAAAACCACCGTGAGGTACGTGGCAGAGAGCATGTCCGATTTTACCTGTTATTAGAGTTTCTTCCTGTTCCATTAACATATGGAGTGCAGGAAGAAAAACTGTTTGAATATCTCTGGCATGCAGTAATTATTCCACTCTTATCCTCAAGATCCCTGTGTGAGTGATATGTAGGAGGTTGTAGTATATCCCTAGAAAAATCATTTAAAGTCGGTTCTTGAGAATCTTCATTAGTAAGCTTTCTTGGGATACTTTAAGTCTATCTTCAAGAGTCTCCCAGTTCAGTTTCTTCAGTATCTCTGTGACACTCTCCCACAAATTAAACAAACCTGTGATCATTCATGCTGCTCTTCTCTGTATACGTCCAATATCCCCTGTTAGTCCTACAGCATATGGGTCTCTCTTTGTGGACAGAATGTGGATTTGATGCACATCACTACCTTGTCAGCTTCCAAATGAGTGCACTGCATAAACAGTCTTCCTGTACAAATGTGGAGTCTACATTACATCCAAAGAACACATGCAGGCAACTGCACTGCATTGTTTAATGGCAAGACAGGTATTGCACATTCATTTAATTCTTATGGGAATTGATTGTGCAATAACAGTATGCGTTGTAGCACATCAATGTCATCAATTGACATGTAGCTAGTCCTTATAACATGGAACGCATGGAACATTATGCAGGGATATTGGGCCACCTTTCTGCATACCTTAAGTCTTCAGAACCTCTCTGGTTGTCACACAAATGTTTGATTTTATAAATGTCAACATTTTTGGTTAAGTCTGCAGATAATGGTAATAATTTTCTGTAATCTGATATCCTGTACAAGGAATGCGAAGGTTCTACTTAATCACAGTGTATCCCACTAAAGATAGTCACAGTATTTCACAAACAGTCTGTGATATTTTAATTAACTTTCCAAAATGGCAGTACACAATGGAAAATTATTCTGTTGTAAAGAAAGCACTCAAAACTTTATCTGCAGAAATATTTAAGTAACTACATTTTTTAAAGGGAATATATCAGTTACATGAACCATGGACCTTGCCGTTGGTGGGGAGCCTTGCGTGCCTCAACGATACAGATAGCCATACCGTAGGTGCAACCACGACGGAGGGGTATCTGTTGAGAGGCCAGACAAACGTGTGGTTCCTGAAGAGGGGCAGCAGCCTTTTCAGTAGTTGCAGGGGCAACAGTCTGGATGATTGTCTGATCTGGCCTTGTAACACTAACCAAAACGGCCTGCGAACGGCTGAAAGCAAGGGGAAACAACAGCCGCAATTCTTCCCGAGGGCATGCAGCTTTACTGTATGGTTAAATGATGATGGCGTCCTCTTGGGTAAAATATTCCGGAGGTAAAATAGTCCCCCATTCGGATCTCCGGGCGGGGACTACTCAAGAGGATGTCGTTACCAGGAGAAAGAAAACTGGCATTCTACGGATCGGAGCGTGGAATGTCAGATCCCTTAATCGGGCAGGTAGGTTAGAAAATTTAAAAAGGGAAATGGATAGGTTAAAGTTAGATATAGTGGGAATTAGTGAAGTTCGGTGGCAGGAGGAACAAGACTTCTGGTCAGGTGAATACAGGGTTATAAATACAAAATCAAATAGGGGTAATGCAGGAGTAGGTTTAATAATGAATAAAAAAATAGGAGTGCGGGTAAGCTACTACAAACAGCATAGTGAACGTATTATAGTGGCCAAGATAGACACGAAGCCCATGCCTACTACACTAGTACAAGTTTATATGACAACTAGCTCTGCAGATGACGAAGAAATTGAAGAAATGTATGATGAGATAAAAGAAATTATTCAGGAAGTGAAGGGAGACGAAAATTTAATAGTCATGGGTGACTGGAATTCGACAGTAGGAAAAGGGAGAGAAGGAAACGTAGTAGGCGAATATGGATTGGGGCTAAGAAATGAAAGAGGAAGCCGCCTGGTAGAATTTTGCACAGAGCATAACTTAATCACGGCTAACACTTGGTTCAAGAATCATAAAAGAAGGTTGTATGTATGGAAGAATCCTGGAGATACTAAAAGGTATCAGATAGATTATATAATAAGACAGAGATTTAGGAACCAGGTTTTAAATTGTAGGACATTTCCAGGGGCAGATGTGGACTCTGACCACAATCTATTGGTTATGAACTGTAGATTAAAACTGAAGAAATTGCAAAAAGGTGGGAATTTAAGGAGATGGGACCTGGATAAACTGACTAAACCAGAGTTGTACAGAGCTTCAGGGAGAGCATAAGGGAACAATTGACAGGAATAGGGGAAAGAAATACAGTAGAAGACGAATGGGTAGCTCTGAGGGATGAAGTAGTGAAGGCAGCAGAGGATCAAGTAGACAAAAGGACGAGGGCTAGTAGAAATCCTTGGGTAGCAGTAGAAATATTGAATTTAATTGATGAAAGGGGAAAATACAAAAATGCAGCAAGTGAAGCAGGTAAAAAGCAATACAAACGTCTCAAAAATGAGATCGACAGGAAGTGCAAAATGGATAAGCAGGCATGGCTAGAGGACAAATGTAAGGATGTAGATGCTTATCTCACTAGGGTAAGATAGATACAGCCTACAGGAAAATAAAAGATACCTTTGGAGAAAACAGAGCCACTTGTATGAATATCAAGAGCTCAGATGAAAACCCAGTTCTAAGCAAAGAGGGGAAAGCAGATAGGTGGAAGGAGTATATAGAGGGTCTATACAAGGGCGACGTACTTGAGGACGATATTACGGAAATGGAAGAGGATGTAGATGAAGATGAAATGGGAGATACGATACTGCGTGAAGAGTTTGACAGAGCAATGAAAGATCTGAGTCGAAACAAGTCCCCGGGAGTAGACAACATTCCATTAGAACTACTGACGGCCTTGGGAGAGCCAGTCATGACAAAACTCTACCATCTGGTGAGCAAGATGTACGAGACAGGTGAAATACCCTCAGACTTCAAGAAGAATATAATAATTCCAATCCCAAAGAAAGCAGGTGTTGACAGATGGGAAAATTACCGAACTATCAGTTTAATAAGCCACAGCTGCAAAATACTAACGCGAATTATTTACAGACGAATGGAAAAACTAGTAGAAGCCGACCTTGGGGAAGATCAGTTTGGATTCCATAGAAATGTTGGAACACGTGAGGCAATACTGACCTTACGACTTATCTTAGATGGAAGATTAAGGAAAGGCAAACCCACGTTTTTAGCATTTGTGGACTTAGAGAAAGCTTTTGACAATGTTGACTGGAATACTCTCTTTCAAATTCTAAAGGTGGCAGGGGTAAAATACAGCGAGCGAAAGGCTATTTACAATTTGTACAGAAACCAGATGGCAGTTATAAGAGTGGAGGGGCATGAAAGGGAAGCAGTGGTTGGAAATGGAGTAAGACAGGGTTGTAGCCTATCCCCGATGTTATTCAATCTGTATATTGAGCAAGCAGTGAAGGAAACAAAGGAAAAATTAGGAGTAGGTGTTAAAATCCATGGAGAAGAAATAAAAACTTTGAGGTTTGCCAATGACATTGTAATTCTGTCAGAGACAGCATAGGACTTGGAAGAGCAGTTGAACGGAATGGATAGTGTCTTGAAAGGAGGATATAAGATGAACATCAACAAAAACAAAACGAGGATAATGGAATGTAGTCGAATTAAGTTGGGTGATGCTGAGGGAATTAGATTAGGAAATGAGACACTTAAAGTACTAAATGAGTTTTGCTATTTGGGGAGCAAAATAACTGATGATGGTCGAAGTAGAGAGGATATAAAATGTAGACTGGCAATGGCAAGGAAAGTGTTTCTGAAGAAGAGAAATTTGTTAACATCAAGTATAGATTTAAGTGTCAGGAAATCGTTTCTGAAAGTATTTGTATGGAGTGTAGCCATGTATGAAAATGAAACGTGGATGATAAATAGTTTGGATAAGAAGAGAATAGAAGCTTTTGAAATGTGGTGCTACAGAAGAATGCTGAAGATTAGATGGGTAGATCATATAACTAATGAGGAGGTATTGAATAGGATTGGGGAGAAGAGAAGTTTGTTGCACAACTTGACTAGCAGAAGGGTCTGGTTGGTAGGACATGTTTCTGAGGCATCAAGGGATCACCAATTTAGTATTGGAGGGCAAAAATCGTAGAGGGAGACCAAGAGATGAATACACTAAACAGATTCAGAAGGATGTAGATTGCAGTAGGTACTGGGAGATGAAGAAGCTTGCACAGGATAGAGTAGCATGGAGAGCTGCATCATACCAGTCTCTGGACTGAAGACCACAACAACAACAATATCATCATCTTTGAATCCAACTACGGACATGTTATTCCGTGCAAGAAAATGAGGCAGTGCCAGAGTAGTGTTTTTTGTGATACAACAATTTTATACCAAATAAAAATATACTGCTGTAGTACTAATAATTTTAGTGAAGCAGAAAAGAAGCTACCATGTGAGACACTGATGATCAGTTTAGAAGTTATATAAAACTGTGTCTTATAGGGAGGCATTCCAAAAGCAAGGCCAGCCAGGAAAATGTGTGTAGACCTGCATATAAAGAGAATGTATTTCACTTAACGGAGGAAGACTCAGTATAGTTTCTAAACTCTTAGTTACATGTTCCAAGCAGTTCAGTCCGAAAGCCCTTTTGCCTGCCACTTTATTTACACTACTCCAAATTCCATCTGGAAATAAACTCTCAGTTTATCACACCTGTGGTATTCAATATCACCTAAAACCAATATTGTACAAAAGTACACGCAGAGAGAGAGAGAGAGAGAGAGAGAGAGAGAGAGAGAGAGAGTCTCTGGCAGCTGATGCCAGACTGCAAGGAACAGTGCATGATGGGAGAGGCAACCAGGTGGGGTAAGGAAGAAGGGGAGGCAGGATGGGGGAGGGATAGCAGGGTAGGAGTGGGTGGCAGTAAAGTTCTGCTTATGGAGGCAAGCAGGGTCAAGGTGGAGAGAGGGCGGGGCAGATAGATAGTTGGGAGGTTAGACAAAGGACGGGGAGAGGGAGGTAGCTGAAAAGGAGAGAAGTCAAAAGATAGTGTGTTGGTGGAATAGATGGCTGTGTAGCACTAGAATCTACATCAAGTATAGATTTAAGTGTCAGGAAGTCGTTTCTGAAAGTATTTGTATGGAGTGTAGCCATGTATGGAAGTGAAACGTGGATGATAAATAGGTTGGATAAGAAGAGAATAGAAGCTTTTGAAATGTGGTGCTGCAGAAGAATGCTGAAGATTAGATGGGTAGATCATAACTAATTTGAACCTTGAATCTCCCATGTACGAGTCCAAGGTCTTAACCAGTGTACCATATTAGTCACCTGAAATCTACACTTCTCATCCCAGCTAATATTCTTCTTGATTTTTTTTATGAAATTGTTTTCTATAACAATATTTCATACATACATGGCTTGTGTACTTCAAAACATGTGTTCCTATTATAAGTCACTGTCATTAATTTTATACTGAAAGACAATTAATTCACCATTCAAGGAAAAGCTTATAAACATATTAGTGGTAGAGTCTTGAGGAACAGAACTGCTCTGTTTTATATAAGCTTATCTGTGAATTACCTAGAGATTGTTTGAGACCTCGGATTGAAAGCCTCTGATCTGGTTCAGTTTTATACATGGGTGACATGTTTTATCTGCAAATTCCTGGTGAACCAGAACTTCCTAATTTTTGTGAGAAACTCAACTCTCTTCTGTAAAGTTTGCAACACCTTTCTCTTAACAAATTCTTTTTTCTTATTTGGTATTGCCGTTCACATATCTGATGCTTACTTTAACACTTATGTATACACTAAGCCCACCACAAAAACTTATGTCTTCGCTTCAATAATAGACCTACCTTTCATATTAAGTAACCTTTCCCTAATGATTTTGGAAGTAAAAATTCATCTTTACTATCAAAGGTAGTCTCTGAATGTATTGCATGAAACTTGAAAATATATTTGCACCTTACAATCACTCTGAAGAACTTTTAAGCTTGAGCTATTGTGTTTCAAATCAATCAACTTAATGATGCTCCTCCAAAACAATATTCTACAAAATATCATACTGGATTTGAAACTAAAAATGAGTTCTTACATCAAATGAATTCCTTAAATTGGGTCTTGAAATGAGATCAACAATGTTAAAAAGTCTGCGACAGCAAAACCACAATGGTGATGGTTCAATGTGCCATATCAAAAATGATGTGACTGTGGCATCATAGAGGAGGAGATTAGTGTTTAACGTCCCGTCGACAACGAGGTCATTAGAGATGGAGCGCAAGCTCGGGTGAGGGAAGGATGGGGAAGGAAATCGGCCGTGCCCTTTCAAAGGAACCATCCCGGCATTTGCCTGAAGCGATTTAGGGAAATCACGGAAAACCTAAATCAGGATGGCCAGAGACGGGATTGAACCGTCGTCCTCCCGAATGCGAGTCCAGTGTGCTAACCACTGCGCCACCTCGCTCGGTGTGTGTGGCATCATGCAGTGATAGTGGTTGTTTCAGGGTAGTACTAAGCAGACAGTGCCATCCCAAGTGGTAACAACATCATCACAGCAGTAACAAATACAATATTTCTACAACAGCACAGTCTTTAACACACAGTGAAAGATTCATTCTATGAAAAATTTCACGTTTATTCAGTCATGAACTGCCATCTTTACATCTATTCCTTTCCACTGTGTCTAATGATATGAAACCTGTATCTGTCAAAAACCTACATGAGGTTCCTGTTATTCACAGCCAATGGAGCAGTCACTACAAAACATACATTTACAGTTTTAAAGTTTATATAAAATATCTAGTTGCTTCCCCAGCCCACCAAGTTGCACACTACAGTAATGTGGGGTCAGCAGGTCGTCTCTGCTGTGTGATGGTCAGCTTCCACCTGCAAAGCCCTACATTTATCGTCCTCTACTATTATTCAAATTGACTCTGCACCAGAGCTTTTTCATTTTCAATAGATATTAAGATTACACACTTCCCTGTAGCTCCAGCTTTTTATCTCCAGCCAATTATAATATCTGCAAAGAACTTTTGGGTCAAGACAAATATTAGATACAAGTCTTTGGCTTTGACCACTGACGATGTTAATGCCTAGATCAACAGAAGCATCCGATTCCACCAGTTGGCTTTGACCCGTGACATTGGGCTGTTGTGGTGTGTGACGTCACGATGGCGCGGAGTTTAGTTTGTGAGAGTGGCGTGTTTGTAGATGATGTATTGTGGTTGATGGTTCTCTCTGGTGGTGTGTTTATGGGTAGCATGTTATGTGGCGTATGGGGTTCATTTGCATGGTAGCATTGCATGTGTGTTGTATCGGTGGTGACTGTGCTTTCAGTGGAATATTTTTCAGTGATTTAACGATTTTGGTTTTGTTACATCGACATTATTGTAGTTCTTTTTTTCTATTTGGCGTGTGTGAATTTTGGTAAATTGAATTGTTTATGACTTTGGTAGGTATGGATATGACTGACGAGGTCAACAGTTTTCGGATGTCGGTGATGATGGGGGACAGTGCGTTGTCTCTAATAAAATTTCTTCATCTATTCGGCCTGTTGGCTAAAGTCATGAAGTGTCCAGTGTGTCGTGAAGTGTCCAGTGTGTCGTGAAGTGTCCAGTGTGTCGTGAAGTGTCCAGTGTGTCGTGAAGTGTCCAGTGTGTCGTGAAGTGTCCAGTGTGTCGTGAAGTGTCCAGTGTGTCGTGAAGTGTCCAGTGTGTCGTGAAGTGTCCAGTGTGTCGTGAAGTGTCCAGTGTGTCGTGAAGTGTCCAGTGTGTCGTGAAGTGTCCAGTGTGTCGTGAAGAAATGAGGCTTACTAAAGTTTTGGCGTCTCGGACCTGGGCAGCTATATGTGGAGATGTCTTAAGGATAACAGGTCAAGGGAAGTGTTCAATTCCAATTTTAATTTTCTAGGTTTTTTTCTTTTTTGGTAGGATTAAGTGTGGTGGTGAAAGTTTTGAGATTTATAGTGCGGTATTGGTAGTTGCTGTTGACCTATGTAGGTCAAGGAAAGTGTTTGATTCCAATTTTGTTGTTTTCTTGTGTTTTTTGAGGTAGTGATGATTGTGGACGTGGTTGTAGTTTTGGGTTTTAGGATTTGTTATCGGTAGTTTCTTTTGACCTATATAGGTCAAGGGAAGTGTTCGATTCCAATTGATATTGTTTTTACTTGATTTTGCCACACTTTCCCCTACTTGTCCCGTTAGTTTCATTATATTTTTGGAGGAATATGTGTGATGGTTTTTCCAATCTATTTTTGTGTTTTTTGTCATGTTTACGTAATGACGTCATAGTCGTGATATGGGAGTTGCCCTGAATGGTTGTTTCTGCCATATTGGTGACGTCATTCATCAAAGAAGACGGGTGGAATCTGATGTTTCCGTTAACCCATCATATTTTGGTGCGTATATTCATATTACTGTTGCTAGTTGGTGGAGCCATTGGATGTGAAAGCAAAATACTATGTTGTGATGACAGATTGATCTACAGTACAACCCGAGGTCTAGATTAGGTTGGAATGTTAATCTGGTTGCAAGTTCGCAAAGTTAATGAATGTGAATACCAAATAAAGTTTTTGATGACAGATTATCCTGTAGCATAGCCCAATGTTTACATCTGTGTCATATTTAAAACACCTTTTGTCATTAAATCTAAAGCTGCAAAGTAACTTCAGAAAAAAAGGCTTCGGCCAATATTTTCATGCATACTATTTACATATTCTTCTATCAGAAATGGAATGGGGAGCCTACTCCTGATCTACTAGCCCGCAATCCTGATGTAGTAGACTGGACTCAGCTCTCCATTCCGGCGAGCTAGGCTGTGGCCCTTATGGGACAAGGTGTGAAACAAAATCTGAGTAGTGCACTGTGCATTAATATTCACAAATAATGAAACAGTGTAATACTGAATGCAAATTTTTCTGATTGGCATTTTACAGGAAAATATTAACATTAAGTGAAAATGATGCATTAGTTTTATGACTTACTGATTCAGTGTCAAATATTTCATTAAACAACTCTTATATTAAATTCATTCAAACACAGTACATACAAATAATAAATTGCATAACAAAAGTTCTTGGATGCAAGCAAACCACTCAACTGTAATTGACTGCTGTGTGGCACATACACACATGAAGCAGGGGAGAGAAATGACTAGCTCTCATATTTTTTACAATTTAAGTAGG
This sequence comes from Schistocerca cancellata, assembly GCF_023864275.1. Taxonomy (NCBI): domain Eukaryota; kingdom Metazoa; phylum Arthropoda; class Insecta; order Orthoptera; family Acrididae; genus Schistocerca; species Schistocerca cancellata. The sequence goes on from NC_064626.1 coordinate 141,565,743, forward strand.
TGTTCCCTCTCCCTCCCTCCCCCTCTCTCTCTCTCTCTCTCTCTCTCTCTCTCTCTCTCCCCCCTCCCCCTCTCTCTCCCCCCCACCCCCCCCCCCCTCTCTCTCTCTCTCTCTCTCTCTCTCTCTCTCTCTCTCTCTCTCTCTCACACACACACACACACACACACACACACACACACACACACACACACACACACACACAAACGAGCTGCCCAAACCCTGTTCGACAGGATATGTTTGGGTACCTATAAGGTTGTGTGTATGGTACTAAGTGCACTTAAGCCTATGTTATGAAACCAGTGATTGCTGTAAAGGTAGTAAAGTATGTACTGATTCATGTTTCTGTCTGCCACGCAACACTTATGGGCCACATTCTCTTTAATGTGAATGGACACTGACAAAATATTTCAGTTCAATACTGTAAAAAAATTACTATGGACCATTGTTAACTTGGCTAAACTGCTAAGCATTAAAAATCTCATACTCTTAGTGTTACGCCGGCAAAACTAGTCAATAATTTGCAGTCTGCAGAGCCACCAGGGCACAGACTGGGAAGTGACCACTATAAGACAAACTGGAAAGTAAACTGCTACATATTGGCAACAAGTCTTGTATGATGAACTGTTACTGATTCTAAAGCAACACAAACTGTGTTGAGAGCACAGATGTAGCCGATGAAGTAAGGTGAAATGAGACAATTTCAGAATCAGAAACAACACAAAGGAGGAAGACTAGGAAGTGTGACAGAAATCAGCTTCAGGCACTTTGTATAAGAGACACTCTGAGGAGAAACAACCTTTAGTGAATTATTGCCCTAAAGGTAGCTAGTTTGACATATATGCATACCCCTCAATTACAAAATAGTGACATGTTAAGAACTAAAACTAGCATCAGACAATGGGCATGATGCTCAATTAGGCTATTATTTTGGAGTATAACAAGTTTGCGTTAGTGTTAATGTACTTCTGTGGGCAATAAGCAGCACTCACAATTCTCTGATAATGACAAGTAGTTCACCAATCAGGTTTTTAGGTTAAACTGACACGTATGGTGCAAATGCTTTAAAATTTCTTACCCTCAGAATCTGTCAACACTTCCATACGGCCACTAAACATAGCTCTCAGCATAGTATCGTGTTTGGTTAAAGTTCCAATGGTTGTATAATGAAGGGACCCTCCAATGTTAAGCTTAACATACTGGGATGGGTTGCCTTTGATTACGGTTTTATGATCACCAGACATTTTTGATAAGCCTAATACTTAATGGAGTTTTAAAGTATCCCTTACTAGTCAGATATGAAACCAATCTGAAGGCGTGAATGTCATTCCAATCAAGTTAGCGAATGCAAATGACGGCATTAATTAGCATCTGTAGGTAATGGAACTTTGGAAATATAGATGCGTCTCACTAGTTCCTCTTCTTATCAGTTTCGCACTACACTAACCATTCTATACACTCATAACCCTAATCTTTCACGTAGCGGCAAACTGTACCCACAACGATAATGAAATCGAAATGACAAGTTTTGCAATATGAGTTACAACCATCGATACGGTGAATTGCTCTCGAGCGTGTAATGCGACTGTTCGTCCAGAATCTGCGACGTCAGATACTCAGATACTGCAAAGTACGCATCTTTGGAATAGCTCGTTTTATATGTGAAAAGCTGCGCACCTTAGTTTATGTCAACTGTAGAGTGTATACAATCTATACATAAAGGGTGGTTGTGTTTGCGGTATTGAATATGACAGAAATGCTCGCAAAGCTAGGAATTTATTTCGATGACTTGACCAAAATACGAATTCTCGAACCGGAAGTAGCCGAACAGACAAATGAGCTGAATGAAGAATGCAAAACTTTTGTGGAAAGTAACTATATTTCATTCATTTTGTATAGCGTGAGAACATTTAACATGCGGTATGCATTTGGTCGATTGAAGGTGGTATAAAGATAGTAAATTTTGGTTCAGTGTGTGTCCACAGCCCCAAAAAGTTTTACAAATGAAAACATGTACATCAATGTTCTTTACTTCAGTAAGTAAAAATTTTAAATAGAAAATAAAGAACATTAATGTATGGCATACAGTGGGCCTTGTTTTCATTTATAAGGTTCATAGTTTGTGCCAAAAGTTTTTGATTTGCTTGGAATTTAGTAGGTACAGAGTTCGACACGTAATTTGGTATTTTGGTTAACTCCCAGTGTTGTTTATTTATTCATCCTTAAGACTATTCAGTACAGCAGTGTCTGAAACCCGTTGTTTATATTATAGGATTAAGTGAGGACAGGGGGGTGGCAACGGGGCGCGGTGGGGCATGGGGGCTATAGCCCGTCCATAAAAGTATCATATTACACCAGATAAAATGACTTAAGAAATCAGCGAATAAATTAATGCAACAGATTCAATCATTTTTTTTATAATTATGTAGCAGTATAGACTGCAGTGTATTCCAAACACATTTTAACAGAAGAATAAGAGGGGCAGATAGCTTACTACCTAAACCAATAAATATCATTTAACTTAAAATAGGCGTTTTATTATTTATTAATACAAATTTTATACCCTGAACTCCAAAACAGTTACCAAAAACTACTTTAAGCAGCAACAAATTTTACCAATTTGTCGGTAGAGCACCCCAACTCTCCTTTTGTTGAGCCGTATTCCATTCCCCCAACCCTCCCCCCCCCCCCCCTGACAAACTTATAGAATTGCCCCCCCAGTGAGGATAAGACAGGATGTTCGCCATGACCTATTCAAAGGATCCATCCCAGCATTCACCTTAGCAACTTGGGAAAACCTAAGTGAGGATGGCCGGACGGGGAATAAAACCCACTCATTGCGAATTTTTTGTGAGTCCAGTGCATTAAGACTGACATAGCAACCTTACTCAGTACATGACTGGAAGGATAATCTGAAGCACACACTGTATATTGGAATTGTGACATGCCCAACAAATAAATCAATGATGTAATTGCAACATGAAGTTTTGATATAAAAAAACTACAGAAAATGAATGAACATGTTTTGTACTGTTGGAAAATACGATATGCACAAGAAATAAATCGGTGCTATAACTATAATTGAACCTTTGATATAAAACACTTCTGAAAAAAGAAAAACACACAAACGTTTTTATATAACACTGCAGAAAAGTGTAACACACAGAAACACAAAAACCTACTGATTCTATAGGCATCACAGCTAGTCTAGCACCATATCCCTTCTCTGAGCGTGTGTGTGACACTACATCTGAAGCAAAAAAATCCACAGCAGAAACATTACATTCAGCCCCAAGATGATCATTAGCAGAAACATTCTTTTGCAAAGACGAATTAAGCGTAGATGGTACATCTGTTGACAATCAAAAAAACTGAGCAGTAAGTAGGGCCTAATATTCCAGTAAGCTAATATATTCACACTTATCAACAGAAATGATTTTAACTCTGCTTTAAAAGGTGTTTCGTTCACCAGTCTCTTTATGTAAGTTGGCAGCTTGTTATAAAGAATGACGCCAAAGTGGGGTCACATATCTTTGAGTGTGAGTTGTTCTTACTTGTTTTATAAGGTGGATCGACAGTTGTGAGTGATGTAACTGTGGTAGGTGCGATTGGCTTACAGGTCACAAAGTCAGCTCTTGTCATCAACACATATTTGTATATGTACAGAGAGGGTACAGTAAGCAAACACAACATTTTAAATAGGAGCTTGCAGTGGGCCCTAGCAGAGCTATATGACAAGATTTGGGTAGCCCTGTTCTGTAACAAAAATTTCATTTGATCAGCTATAAATTTTACCTCAAAACACTATCCGTGAGCTACAAGGGACTGAAAGTAATCAAAATAAGCACATCTAGCACCATCTAAACAGCAAACTTTAGAAGTAATACTCAGAATGCAACATGCAGAACTGAGTCTCTGGGAGAGTTTAGTTATGTGGTCTTTCTAATTTGTCTTGATCAAAAGTTTCATGTCCCATACTCCTAACTCATTTCTGCGCAGTACCAGCTGGAAATCTTACTTTTGATTCATCTTTCCAAATTGAATACAATGATTTTCTTTCTTTTTTTTCACATTAAGGGTCAGCCTGTTGGCATTGAACCCTGAATCCAAGGACTTGAGGGCTTTATCAGTTGTTGTGGACAGATTTCTTAACATTGCTCACTAGTAAACTAGTATCATCTGCAAACAACATGACCTTGGCTGCAGTTTCTAAGGTGTGTACGTCATTTAAATAAATAAGGAACAGAAGGTGACCTCACACACTACCCTTCAGTACACTTATTTTGACTTACTTTGCATCAGATACTAGTCTGATTTTATGGTTACAGTGAGCTGATATGAGTTCCACAACCTGTGATCTGTTTTCCAAATATGATTGAAATCGCCATTGCGTCCAACTTATCTAAAAGAATTTCATGACTAATAGTATTGAAAGCTTAAGAAAGATCTAAATTAATTCCTGTAACACTACCATTGTTATTGAAGTTTCTGACTGTTTCATCTGTGCAATCCATTATTGCTGTTTCTACCTGTTTGAAAGCCATATTTATTATTATTCAGTAGATCATGATTATTTAAGTATAGTATTTGGCAATTCATTGTTTCATTAGTCTCTAGTAACTGTAGAGAATGCCAAGAACAGTGAATAGGTAAATAATTTTCAGTTTTATGCCTCATACCACTCTCGAATAGGGGTATCACTTTTGAGATTTTTAATCTGTGGGGTAAATGGTAAATTAACAATGTGAGTCAAGGGTTTTGCAATTTGTGAAGCAGTATGGATTATAAGTGATACTGGTCCATTACTACTTCATAGTCACTCGTTGGAACTAACCTCATGCTCTATGCAGATGTGTGATACCTAAGTTTACCCTGATAAGCTAAATTTAGTTTCATAAATGTTTTGTTAAGCATGTATAAAGTAATCATTTTGTTAGGTATTTTTAGACGGTATTGATATTGTCAGCATTTATAAGAGTAATTTCCCGTTCTTCATGTATCTTCCCTGTTTCACTTTTTAAACTCTCCCATACAGATTTTGACTTACTGCCTGACATTATTATTATGATATTGTTTCTTAGTTGTTTTCCTTTACAATTACCTGTGTGTGCATATATATGTGAAGGCTGCTGAGTATATTCATTACTGGGATACTGTGAGTTTACACTAAGTTTCAAACATCGTATATTGCCTTTATCACCACTAAAAATCTTGTACCGGAGAATCTGTAGCGTGAGCATTACAGAAATGACTTATTTTATAGCACCATAGAATCCAAATGTGCTGAAACATTGGTTAGTGCTTATATGCTTACTGTACGGGGAATGTTGCTTATACAGTCGAAACTACTACAATTAAATGTTTTGAATTCCTATTACTCTTATTATTCCTGTTAACTATTTGCCATAGAATAATATGTTGTACCATACAGAATGCATAACTTATCCACCAAGGTACGTAGAACACTGCTTTTATTTCAGAAAAATCTATACTTCGATGAAAGTCGACTGTGATTTACAGCATTATCTAAATGCATATTATCCAGTGCTGCAGATAAGGGTCATATATAAAACACATATGTAGTAGGGGGTGCACTGAAAAGTTGGGTTACTTCTATCTATTCAGCTAGAATGCCATAATGCATGTATGTGACTATAAAAAGCACTTTGTATTGTATTCACAAACAGCACATTGGTGTTAATAATGCACACACACCAGAACCAATACCTTAGTGGTTGAACTTAAACTCCTAAAGAATATTTTTGAAACTATTTCCAATTTCAGAAATAACAGAATTTCAAAAACTAGTTGATGGTTTTATATCAGTGATGGAAAATTTGGCAAAAGAAGTGGAAAGGGAGAAAATGAAAGCAATTGGAATAAGAAATATGCTTAAGTCTGTAGCAAAACAGAGGGAGTCTGAGCAGCAACAATTACAGGTAACATTAATAATGATTCTTTCAAGAATATTTCACATCTTACAATAATTATTTTTAATAATATTCAGTAGTTGATGGTCGAAGCAAAACTTAATATATCCAGATGGGAGCCTATGATGAGTGATTATTCCACATGACATTTTTAAATATGAAACATTTTATTTATTATTTTCAGTTGTATCACTGAGAGTTTGTTTCTGTAGACTTCACAGTTGCTACTTGGTGAAACATTATGATTACAAGAAAAAACAAATAATTTTATGCCACTGTTTCAATAATTATTTATTGCATTTGCATACAGCAACTAAGTTTTCCATTGTCTACCATTGTTGGTGAAGATTTTATAATAAGTGCTAACAGCGGAGTCTACAGAAATAAAGTTTAATTGAAGAAATGTAAAATTCTGCGTTTTATGGAAGGAATTGTGAGTTACAAATGAGAAAGTTTGAAACTCGGAGCTTTATTTGTCAATTTTTTTTTTTTATTTATTTATTTATTTTTTTTTTTTTAAGACAAGAAAAGCAGTGAACATTTCTTCATTGTTAAGTAAAAGTCTGTTATGTAGACTCTTGAGATGACATTGATGTGGATAAGACACAAAAATTATAATCAAAAGAGGAAGATTTTAAACCAATTTGGCTATTGTGATTTTGGTATTTCTAAAATAATTTTGTTTGTTCAAGGATAGTTCGCTCAAAAAGCATTAATAATTTACTAATAACTGGACATCTGGCTGGGAACTGTTACAACAAAAATTAGTATGCAGGCATACTGACATTTGATTATGCTCTGGCCATGGGGGAAATTTTGACAAGGGATTGATTGATGTATTTTACATGCCTGATAATCCTGCTAAAGGTGTGTAATGTCCTCATCTGTTTTTGGGCAAGAAGCATATTTCCTAGCAAGATTTTTCATCATTATAATTCCCTGGTACAGTTGGTGAAGAAAGTTCAAGTTACGTTATTGCAGGAAGGTTGGACATGCATACATGTACACTTTTGAAAGCTTGTAATTGTATAATATTGATGATGATGGATGTTCTGTTGTCAGTAGAGCAGCTAGCCACCATTCTTATTATAGCATAATACTTTGCTGAGAATAGGATTTTGCCTTGTAGCTTTTGCTATGTCCTATGACATGATGGGGAATTCGTTCAAGGTTTGGATAATGTAATGGTCTATTTGAGAGCAAATCTTTCTTGGGTATTGAGCTCTATATCCAGTTCATAGACATTCTAAAGTGCTCAAAAGTAGTAGTTCATCACCCCTATGACTCCATAGTTTGTCCTCTTTTGGTTGGAGTTGGGTTGGGTTGTTTGGGGGAAGAGACCAAACAGCGAGGTCATCGGTCTCATAGGATTAGGGAAGGACGGGGAAGGAAGTCGGCCGTGCCCTTTCAAAGGAACCATACCGGCAATTGCCTGGAGCGATTTAGGGAAATCACGGAAAACCTAAATCAAAAGGGCCGGACGCAGGATTGAACCGTCAACCTCCCGAATGCGAGTCCAGTGTGCTAACCACTGCGCCACCTTGCTCGGTTTTTGGTTGGAAGCCTGTTGCTTAATATTCTTTTCACCACACAAAATCTGCATACAGCCACGTTTTTAACACCACTTATCACTGCAAGGGTAATTTGTGAGTTGTGCAGTACTGAGACAGTATCCTTGAAACAGTTGCCCAGCCCTGCACTACAGCCAAGGGAACATCTGTTAAGAGGAAGATGCACGAGCACACTGTAGCCACCTTGTGAACACCTCCCTCCAGGAAGCAGGAATCAAGCCAGTAGGTAGGTGGGCCTATTGTACCTGCTTGCACAAACCAGATTAAACTAGCTTAGAACCAGTTAAAACATGCAGTAAATCATCATAAGAACTATCCTTGTGCACTTGATGATCTCAAGAGGACAGTTGTTTAAACGCAGGACAGGCAGATATGCTAGTAGTGGGAAAAAAAGAAGAAAAAAATTGGAGTGGTTTAGAAAATCACCACCATTTGAATTTTGTTGAGGTTGACAGTAATAAATTCAAAATTGAAAATTTGAAAATTGTGAAGTCCAGTGCTGGAACTGGTCCTCAGTAGAATTGGGCAGTATGGCTTTTGCACCAAAGAAGAAAAGTAGATGAGTGGTCAGTAATTAGGTGCAATTTGTTGCCATATAAAAAGATTGCAACTTTCTGTACACCAAAAATAATCAATAGGATCTCTTTTCATATTTAAGAATATTGTTCTTGTGTTGATGACAACATTTGTTATGCAAAAACTGAAGGCCTCCTGGAACCATTTGAAAATTTGTGATGAATCTGTGCCAATTTCTGTGGGCAGAAGCATCTAAAAGAAGTTAGGACCAGGTGCTATCTTGATTGGTATGCTGCTCAACGGTGTATGCTGATTTGAGCTTGCTTTTAATTGAAAATTCGCCTGGGATAACTCAACATTTGTGCCATACCCATAAAGCTTCAAAAAATGAGTGACGTAGGATACTTGAGGGGCCAACAGTCTTGCTGCACTGGTAGCACTGGTTCCAGTCAGGTCACTGAAGTTAAGCACTGTTGGGCTGGGCTAACACTTGAGTGAGTGACCGTCTTGTCTGCCGAGCACTGTTGGCCAGTGGGATGCACTCAGCTCTTCTGAAGCAAACTGAGGAGCTCTTGATTGAGAAGTAGTTGCTCTGGTCTCGTAAACTGACACACAACGGGGAGATTGGTGTGCTGACCATATGTCTCTCCATATCCCCATCCAGTAACGTCTGTGGGCTGAGGATTACCACAGAGGCCAGTCAGTACCTTTGGGCCTTCATGACCTGTGCAGGTGCAGTTTAGCCCCCCCCCCCCCCTTTTTTTAAGGCTACTTGAGGCAATAATTGATTTTGCCTTGGAACACTTGCAAATTCTTAAGGGTACCATTCTGAACTGGAACAGCTGAACCTTATCCTTCCTAAGCGCTTTGATTACCTCTCATTATGATATGAAACAAGGGATATCCTACTCTAGATCCTTCCCACCCCTCCTAAAATGGTGTTCTGCCATCCACCCAACCTACACAACATCCTAGTCCATCCCTATGCCTCTCCCAACCCTTTCCACGGGGATCATATCCCTGTGGAATACCAGGGTGTGACACCTGCCCAATCCACCCTCCCAGCAATTCCTACACAAGTCCTGTCATAGGCTTATCCTACCCCATCAGAGGCCGAGCCACCTGTGAAAGCAGCCATGTCATTTACGACCTCTGCTGGAAATGCTGCTGAGCCTTTAATGTTGGTATGATTACCAAACAGCTGTCCACAGGAAGAATGGCCAATGCCAAACTGTTGCCAAGAAAAAAGTTGACCACCAAATGCACAGCATCCAGCTGAGCATAACATGCTTAATTTAAGTGGTTGCTTCACAATCCAGGCCTTCTGTTTTATTCTCTCTACCATGTTTCCCTGAACTACACGGTTGCAACACATCCCTTGCTCTTATAATCATCTTGGCCTCAGTCTCTGGTAAACATCTACATCTATTTACTGATTGCACAAGTCACTGTAGGATTCACAGCTGCGAGTACCCTTTACCACTACTAATCATTTCCTTTCCTATTCCACATGGAAAAAGAGTCGGGAAAAAAGACTGTCTATATGGCTCTCTATGAGCCCTAATTACTCATACCTTATCTTCGTGGTCCTTATGTGAAATTTGTGTTGGTGGCATTAGGAGTGTTCTGCAGTCAGCTTCAGATGCCAGTCCTGTAAAATCTCTCAATAGTGTTTCTCAAACAGAATGTTGCTTTCCCTTCAGGGATTCCCATTTGAGTGCCCCAATATCCTCACCACGTCGCCACTTCCCACCGGCTCCAACAACCATGAATTACATGCCTAGCCCATGCATGCACTTACTGCCCCTCCCTCCCACATTCCTAGCCAGAGAACGAACTGACTCCCTCTGAGCTGTTAGCCTTCCATCCCCAACCTCCCTTCCTCTCTCTCCCTCCAACAACCTCATACGACACAACCCACACCTCAGCCTTGCTCATCTACCGAGATGCAGCACAGGCACTGTCTATCCAACTGGCATCATGTACAGGCCTAGAGGAGAGAGCAGTTCGAAAAATTATTACTCTGAAAGCTAGCAAGTTTTCTTTCTTTCCTTTTTTTGTGTTTACCTGTTCTCTACTCAACACTTCTGGTTTCAGTGAGCACCTCCTTTACTCCATAGCATTTATGTTCTACCAGAACCTCTCTACAAAATAATATGGAAATGATACATTGCTACTCACCATATAGAGAATGCATTGAATCCCAGACTGGCACAATGGAAAAGTGCCAAAATATAAAGGTTTTGGAACAGGTCTTACACACACACACACACACACACACACACACACACACACACACACACACATGGCCACTGTCACAGTCTCTAGCACCCCAAGACAATGACAATGTGTGTGTGTGTTTTACTGCAGGAGGAAGACATTGTCCGAAAACTTAAATATTTCAGCACTCCTTCCCATTGTGCCTGTCTGTAACTTAGTGCCTCCTCTGTATGGTGAGCAGGTATCTATCCCTTATAACATTTAGAAAGGTTAGATTTAAGGTCATGGTGTGAATGTGTCTGAGATGTTTAGCATTTGTTGAATTGTGACAGTAATACCATTTGGGTAATTTACAGATTGTGGAATATCTGTCATGAGTTGTTCTAGGTGTTATTGCAATATTGCAGGAGCACTGGGGGCAGAAACTGAGGCCAGGTAGATTATAGGAATGAAGGATGTGTTGGAAGGACAGCTCCCATTTATGTTGTTTAGAGAAGGGGGTGTTTGGGGATGGGGTTTGATACAGATGGCATTGTTTGTGAAGGAACTATTGTTATCAAGTGTGTTGTGCTCAATAATGTGTTTTACCACTGGGTGATCTACTTTCCTTTTAGCCACAGTTTGCCAATGGCAAACAGATTGCTGGTAGTCATGGCCACATAAAATGCTGTGCAGAAATTCCAACAGAGCTGGTATATGACATGGCTGCTTCCAAAAGTGACCCTACCTCTAAGAGCATAGAATGAGCCTGTGACAGAGAAGTAGAGTATACTGGGTGTGTGTATCATACAGATCTTGCATCTGGATCTCTCTATCACAGATATGACCCATGTGGCAGGGGTTGGGAGTGCTGTGGCATAGGGATTGAATAGACTGGATGATTGGTGGAATACTTTTTCGAAAAGGGTGGGTAGAACGTTCCTCATTTCCAGGCGCAATGATAAATAATCATTCTCAAAGAATATAATTCAGTTGTTTCAATCCAGGATAATATAGGGTGATGATGGGTACACTTTGCAGCTGGTTCTTGGCAGTGGGAGGATTAGGGTTGCGTGAGGGTATGATGTGGGAAATCTGTCTATGGGCTGAGATTGGAGACGACTGTCAGTGACGACCTTAAGGAGACATTCGGCATACTGGGCAAGGTAATTTTCATTATTGTAAGTGGCCAAGGGAGGCCAGACTTTGTAGGAGTTATTCTTTGGTGTGAAAGAGATGCAGCTATCAGAATGCAGGTACTGTTAATGGTTAGTGAGATTGGTATGCACAGAAGTATGAACAGAGACATGGAAGTCAATGTCCAGGAAGGTAACACATTGGGCCAAGGAGGACCAAATTAAGCAAGTAGGAGAGAAGGTTTTGAGCTGAGGAGGAATGAGGATAGGATGTCTTGCCCTCGATCTAGATCATGAAGATGTCATCAGTGAACCTGCCCCAGACAAGGAGTTGGGGTGGCCGGGAAGATTTCTGTTAGGTGACTCAGGTGACAGGTTGGTATTGGAATGTGTCAGATGGATGCCAGTGGTCAGGCTCCAGATTTCTTTGTATGTATGGGGTGGTCAGAAACAGTCTCAAAAGCTTGTAAGGGTATTGGTGGGTTGGTTGTGCTGAGAAATAATTGGACAGTTTCCACATCAGTTGACCAAGTGTCAAAACTTGATTTTGAGATATTAATCAATATGTGAAAGTGTAATATGAATTCAACATCTGTACCAAATCTAGTTTTTTAAGAAGTAAAATAATAAAACTGAATTAAATTTACATGCTCATATCTTAAAATCATGTAAAATATAACATACTCTGATTTTATATAGAAATGGTGCTTGGTCACGTGATACTTTTATATATGATGTTCTTTCCTGCATTTTGCATTATCTGACTTGCAAGTTCAAGCATACCGCTTAGTCAAGTGATGCAGACTAGAGAAGAATGTACTGTCATTGATTTCACAAAATACAATATGATTCTATTAGCTCAGGCTATATTTAATGATATTTAACTGATACATGAGGAAAATAGCATTACTATTCTTGGTTTATGCATGATATTTGCCTATTTATTGAAATAATACCTGCATATATAACTTGAAGAAAAACCCTCCTTATATATCCAGAAAGTAATGTATTCTTTCTGATGTAATTAAAAAACATATCTAGAAATAAAAAAATTATGACAATAAATAATATATTTTAATGAGTTTGAAGATGTAAATATATTTTACTGTTACTAACATTGATTCTTAACATTTACACAACTGATTTGAATACATCAATACTTGATAGCTTTTGCAACATTCCAAAACTATTGCATACATTTAATTTAAATAAAGTTAAGCTACTTCATTTTTATTATAAATTATAATAAAAGCTCTTACATCTTACAAAGGTTCTAGAAACTGCATGAGCAGTTGAAGCCATCAATGTCACCCTCGAATTCAGGGTGGGTGAAGAGTTTGCGGTAAAAATCTTGTGCATAATTTGGAATAACATCCATTAGAGATTGAATATCTTTTAGCTTGACTTCAAAAATTGTCTTCCTATTTAGCTATAGAGGTGTTAAGAGGGCATGAAAATTAATTGTGTTCTGCATTTGAGAAGATCGATCAGCTGATTTCTTCCCAATGTCAACTTAAAATGGTTCACCATTAAATTCAGTTTTGAACAGTATATTGAATGGTTTGTCTGTACAACAATTCCATGTCTCTCACGTACAACAAGTTTCTTTTCTCATTCTGGGAGTTGGTTTCATGAATTACTATGCTGTTTTCTATATTTGACATACCCTTGAAATATTGAACTTTCATTCTATGGACAGTAACAGGATTTCTTTTGCAACACATTTTCGTGACATTCATGTAATTGCCTGGTGTATAAAGACTCTTTTGCAGTGTGAGAGTGTATTCTATGCCTTCAAAATCAGTCATTTGGAAGAAAGCAATGTGAAGGTATAAGAAACCTCTACCTTATTTTCTGCAATGCAGGATGCTGATCTAAAACTGATTTTAGCATTAGAACCATCGTGATGTTCGTATTCTGTCCACCTCATGAATCAGACCACAAAATTACTTCTTTGGCTGTCAATACGTGTTCCATTGACTGTTTTAATAAACAGGATGCTGCTTCCTGTGCTCCACATTGTGCCTCACTCTCTAACCAGATATAGTAGTATCCTTTGTCATTATTAGCATTATGAGTAACTAGGTTATATAGCCACAGCTGTCACTTGTAGAGCAGAATGTTCGTAGGAATTTGTGGAAGCGGAAGTGTTTTTTCGAGGTCAAAACAAAGAATTGTTTATTCTCATCTTCTTTTACTCTGAAAATATCCGAAGATTTCAGATCATGAGCAGCCTTCGCTATATTAAGGTGAGTATTTTTTGTTGCTCTTATCGTTTGCTGCCACTGAATCATCACAATTTTTTATGAGACTGTCAGATGTGTCACAAACATTACATGTTTATTTTTTTAGCTTCTTTCTTCATAAATTAAATTTTAACAAGTATATTTTCTTTTAAGATGCCAGTTATACAGGGTCTGACTATTCTTCTTTGTACAAACTGTACATGGCATTGAGTGTAATTTCTGGGGTGAGGAATTCTCTACTTGTTTTGTTTCTTCTGTAGTGAGATTTGTATTTAGATAATTTTCTAATGTGATTTATTACTTCTTCAGGAAGCGTGTTTTTTCTGCCACCCACTCATCGTAGGTCCCTAATGCTTTGTGGTGATTTAATTTTCTTTAGAGCCAGATGTATCTTTCCACTGGATATTCTAAAAGTCTGGAGAAAGAAAGTGTTACATATAGGTATCCCACATATTTTGTACATCCTTGGTTTCGTCGTTATCTGTGAATTCTTAACGTTCTTCCTTTTTGCTTCATTTTCTGATACCATAGTGCAAATAAGTGCTGTTTGAGCATCATGTAAGTCAGTATTGCAGAATTTTCCAAACTTTTCTTTTAAAGTATCCTTTCCTTACTTAGTAAAACATTTACAGGGGCAGAGATATCCTCTGAAAACTTTCTTTTCTTTACTTTGCCACTTTAGGTTATGTATGTCTAATTTCTAATGTATTTTGTCATCCTTATTTGTCTGTTTTGTGATGGGTATTTTCTTGTCTGCCCCTTCCTTGGTCTCTCATTTGGGGAGACTCCCATGTCTTCGGAATTTGACATTTCATGATCTAGTATTTCTTCACAGTCCACAGAAATTTCAGTTGGGCTCACAGCACCCAAATTGGAAACATTACTTCTTTCATGATATGACTATACGGTAGTTACGGGCCTTAAATTAGACCTTACTGGACTCAGGGAGATCAAGAGCTAATTTATATGAGTGATCAAGTACTGTACCTAGTGTTGCAAAGGTAGCTGACTGGGGGGCCTGCTGCAGCTTCAAGTTCCTGTGTATGGAAAACCAGATGCTTTATTAAACGTAGTAACGCAGAAGGTCACTTTCATGGAACATAACTAGAACAACCTACAAGTAATATGCAGTATTACACTACAAATTGCCAATGTTATATTAAAGAAAGTAACATGAGTTTCGAGTTTCTTCTTCTTCTTCTTCTTCTTCTTCACAATTCTGTTATACATTCTGTTCATGGTTTATACATTTCCATTTTCCAGACAGTGCTTAAGAACAGTGAAAACTATAAAATATGTTATTAGAGGTTTGTCTCACAATCACAAACACACAACCCACAGGAGAGAGAGCCAAAGAAAGTGTGCAGACAAAGCATTAATGCACCATGTGACAAAATGACACTCATTTGCCGCATAGCTAACTGTTCAAAATAAAGCTAAGATTATGTGATTAGTCAACTGATACAAAATATAATAATTGAGGTGGAATATTTGGCACTTGGTTCAAATTAACTTCCTGTTGAAAATTCAACCATATTGATGTCAACTTTCTTATGAATAGTTTACTCCTCCGCACACGACTGGGTGCAAAGCTCTAAAAATGTACAAAATGGTGCTTGGTCGGTTGATGCATAAAACCATCCAATTGTTAAGAAAAAATCAGTATGTTGTACCATTTCTGTGTTAACTAGCATTGAAGTTAGTCAATCAGGCTGTTGCCCATGCAAATTCAAATTGGCTTAATGATAAGGAATGAGGTCGTGGGTTTGCCATCTGAAGGGTGTTGGGAGAGGTAGTGTTCAATAGTGGCAAGGCCATGGACATGGAGGATGTTGATGTGTAGGGAGATGGCATCAACAGTAATGAGTAGAGATCTATAACCAACCATAAATAAACCAACAGTTGTATTTTCATGTCTGATTTATTTAAGAGGTAACTGGTTTCTGTATCCACCATCAGGCCCTCTATGATAACATTATGCCTGAGTTTGTATTGCCAGACAATATATCATGCAAAAGCAAATCAGTATCCACACCAATGTATGTAACATGGCTACACACTTGTAAACAATCTGAGCATGACTCAGGTGTTCGAGTCTACAGCTGTGTTACATGTGCTGGTGCAGATACTGGTTCACTTTTGCATGATATTTTGTCTGGCAATATAAGCTCAGCCCCTATGTTACCATAGAGTGCCTGATGATGACATAATGAAATGCCAAAGCCTGTTGCTTAAATCAGAGATGAAAATACACATATTAGTTTATTTATTGCTGGTTATATCAATACTGGTTGTCAACCCGCTTTGTAAGGGTAGATGAAGTGAAAGTAGAGATGTAGATAGTATAGCAGCAGCAACGGTTGAGGGTCAGTGAAGGAAGTCTGGTGGACGTCGGTACGCTGGTTAGCTTTATGTGGGTTCCTGGCCATGTCGGTATCCCTGGGAACGAAGCTGCAGATGCCGCGGCCAAGGCTGCGGTCCTCCAGCCTCGGACAGCTTCTTGTTGTGTCCCTTCGTCCGATTTTAGCAGGGTCATTTGTCGGCGCGTCGTGTCGCTGTGGCATGCCGATTGGGCTGCACTTACCGACAACAAGCTTCGGGCCTTAAAACCTCTTCCCGTGGCTTGGACGTCCTCCTCACGCCCTTCTTGGCGGGAGGAGGTCGTTTTAGCAAGGTTAAGAATTGGACACTGCCGGTTCAGCCATCGCCATCTGCTGACGGCTGCGCTGGCGCCGTTCTGCCCATGTGGGCACTTGCTGACGGTTAGGCACATTTTAATGTCCTGTCCAGATCTTACCACACTGCGCCTCGATCTTAACCTGCCTAATACTTTTGATGCCATTTTAGCGGATGACCCACGAGCAGCTGCTCGTGTTCTTTGTTTTATCAATTTGACAAACCTCGCTAAGGACATTTGATGATGTTTTTTAATCCTCTGCCTGTCCGTCTGTCTTTTATTGTGTTTTCCCTTTTAGTTGTTGTTGTCAACTTGTGCCTTGCGGTGCATTTTTAGAGTAGTCAGGGCGCTAATGACCATTGAAGTTGTGCGCCCTAAAACCACAAAAAAAAAAAAAAAAAAAAAAAAAAAGTGAAGGAAGTCATTTGTGTCATTAATATGAGAGGTTAGGCTACAAACTACAATGAGACATCCAGGATTGTTGGCTTTTTGAAGTTTGGGAAGTATGTAGATGGAGAGTGTGTGTGGTGGTGGTGGTGGTGGTGGTGGTGGTGGGTGGGGAGCGGTTGAGGAGGGAGAGAATTTAGGTGAGAGATTCTGGGATGGGCCTAAGGACTCAAGTAAGGATTGGAGCTTACGCTGGACTTCTGAGCTATGATAAGGCTTGTAGGTGAAAGAGTCAGACAGTTGGCGGATGCCTTCTGTCACTGGTTCATCGTGATGGTGATGGAGCATTCGTATGGAGGACGATTAAATCAGGGTCTGTCTTAAGGTTTGTTCCACTGATTGGTGTGTGTTCTTAGCAGGGGACCTGGAGAAGGAGGATGATGCTAAGTTGAACATAAAGAGTTCCTGGAAGGCAGCCAAGGAGTGGTTAGGTGGGAGAGGTGGAGCGACATGGATAGTGGACTGTACTGGCAAAGCTATGTTCACTGTTGGGATTAAGTTGGCTTTTGTTTGCTGGGGTGGTAGCAGAAAAGTGTTTCCACTATAGGTCTTTACCTACAAGTCCAGCATGGTTGGATTCATATGTAAAGCTGAAGGTGAGAAGATCGAGGCTTTCGATGGACAGGTTGGCAACAGTTTTCTGGGTCTGTTTAAGTTCTGGGTTTTGTGGGATGTTGGAAGGGAGTTCCTGGGAATGTGGCAGATTGAAAAGGTCAGCAAGGCATGGTCTAAGTGCTATGAGGGCTTCAGTAGTAGGATATTATAGGTGTTCAATGTCATTAAATTTGAGAACTTCTTGAAGTGGTGTCTGGTGTGCTCTTCCAGGTGTTGGAGGCCAAGAATTTTAGTTTGGGAGATATGGTGTAAGCAGTTGGGGTTGCACAGTAACGGTATCCTGTGGAGGGAGTAAAGTGTTTCAACAATGTGTGCACTATGGAAATTTGCACCAGATTTGGACCTTTGCGCCTGAATATAAAACTCCATTTTGAACCTTAGAGGAGGATGCATACTTTATATCTAGCTGCCAAGATTTGCGTTCCTAGCAAGTGCTCATGCAGCTTAGTCTGTCCAGTCCTCCAGCACCACTGTGCTGTTCTGAGCAGGTGTTTGTGTCAGACTGCTATGTGCTGCCCAAGCAGGAAATATAGAAAAATATGCTCGCATTACAGTGGTACCATGTCTAAGAGGCGAATGTTGCAGCATACTTTTATAAGCAGTATTTTATCACCAGTGGTTTTTTTTTTCAACTTATTATTCTTCTGCCAAAGCAGTAACTTTATTGTCTAATTATGTAAGTGCTCTAGATAGTATTTATACAATGAGAAGAACCACACATTTTTTACACCCCCCCCCCCCCCTTTTTCAGGCACAAAAATTGCTTCGAACTACACTACTGAACACCTTCCCTGTTCAAGTGGAAGCGCACCATACTTTAAACTCATCATGTGGGGTGGTTTATACAAGATCACTCAACAGATTATCAAATGAGGACATTCAAAATGACCTGTCTGATCAGGGAGTAACAGACCCGCACTCTCTTCTTGATGTTTGATGAAGTTCAGCTTACATCCACCATTAAAGCAGGATATAATTTCAGTTTGCCCTTACATCCCCAACCCTTCGCATTGCTATTGGTGTCATAAGTTTAATCATACCAGCCAGTCATGTTCAAATACGGCCAAATGCATTACCTGTGGCAGGTGTGCCCATGAGGGTGATTGTCCAGACCCATCCCCTTGTTGCATCAACTGTATGGGCGACCATGCTGCTTTTTTTAGAGATTGCCCTATTTATAAGTCTAAGTGAAGGAAAAGGAATCTACCTGTGCTGCTCGTAAATTATTCTCCAGTAGAAAGCCCACTGTGCTCCCAGCTGGTAAATATAGCACTCTCCTCCCGTCTCTTCAACCTATTAAGGAGTTAACCATGTGAACTTGCGATCTTACCTTTAGCGCCACGGTCATCAGATCAGCCAGCCCAGAGATCACTCATTTGATCTCCCCACTATCACCTGCTCACTGTAAGGCTCAAAATTTCATTGGCTCCTGCTAAATCACAGGCTCCAAAATTGGATTCTCGGACTTCCAAAAAAGAGTCTACTCATGAAGATTTTTTATGTACCCAGACCTCACAACTCTCAACTCCTCCTTCATCTCAATGTCCTGCTTCAAGAAGGCTCATAACAAAAACAGTTCCTCTCCTTCTCCACCACCACGTGTCTTTTCTACAGTGCCATCCAGTGGTAGCCAGTCTCGGCCACCTTCCATGTCATCGAGACACACCGCTGGCAGCCGTCCACCAGCCGATCACTGGCAGCAGGAGCTGCCTCTGAACAGCCTATGGGTCAGCCTCTGGCTGAATGCCATTCCGTGCCGTCGGCCACCAGCTCTCAGTGGTTGCTGAGTTGATGGGAACCGTGGTGAGATTTTTCCTTTTTTGTCCACCCTATGTCAATTATCCATGGGAATATCAGCAGAATTTACTCCAGTCAGGATGAACTGTCGATCCTCTTACAATCCTACTCCCCAATCGTCTTCTGTCTTCAGGAAAAAAAGATATGTTGCCACGATTGCTTTGTCTTCCCTCATTTACAATCAGTCTGGTTTGATCTCCCCTCTGTTGCTGGCATTTCGGCACACGGGGGACTTGATTCTTCTCCGTGATACTATCCATTATCATCCAATCCACTTACACAGTTCCTTCTAAGCTGTTACTGTATGTCTTTCCCTTTCTGCATTTACCTTCTCTCTTTGTACCATATACATTCCATCATCCACACTAATAGCAAGAGCTGGTCGTCTTCATCTCCTTGGTCAGCTTCCACCCCCCTATTTACTGCAATGCCCACCACCCGCTTTGGTGATCTCCGCATCCTTGTCCGAGTGAGTCCCTATTGATTGACCTCTTCCAGCAAATAGATCTTGTTTGCCTCGACACTGGGGAACCCACATTTTTGACTGCCTCCATGTCAACATACTCTCATTTGTATCTTTCAGGCGGTACTATTCAGCTACCTCAGCGCTTTGAATGGTTTGCTCTTGCCGATACACACCCTGGAGTGACCATTTTCTGTGTGTCCTTTGATTACAGCCACAACTGCCATCTATGCGCCCAAGACACTGAAAGTTTTCTCAAGCCAATTGGACACTTTTCTCCTCTCTAGCAACATTTGATGACCATCAATCTCCTAGCATCGACGATCAGGTCACTCATGTTACAGAAGTTATTCTTACAGCTGCGGAACATTCAATACCTCATACCTCCCCATTGCCCCGGCACCCCCCAGTTCCTTGGTGGAACGAGGCATGCCCTGATGCAATAAATGAGCAGAGACGTGCTCTTCGCATTTTCTGCCATCATTGGCCAACTGTATCCTCTATGAGCAGTTACGTGTGGGATGCTGCCATTGCATCATATACAGTAGCAAGAAGGCATGCTGGGATTTCTTTACCAGCTCCTTTAATACCTTCACTCCTTCATCAGTTGTTTGGAGTCGACTCCGACAGATATCCGGCACATCCAGTTTTTCCCCAACCTCTGATCTGACTGCCGCACAAGATACCTTAGTGGACCCAGTCGCCATCTCTAACTCAATGGGTCGACACTTTGCTGAGATTTTGAGCTCTTCTAATTACCCACCAGCCTTTGTCCCGAAGAAACGGGTAGCAGAGGAGCGACTTCTTGCTTTTCCCTCTCAAAATCGTGAAAGTTATAATGCCCTTTTTTCTATGTGGGAACTCAGACATGCACTCTCCTCCTCTCGCTCTTCTGCTCTGGGACCGGATGGTATCCACACCCAAATGCTGCTGCATCTATCATACCCTAGCCTGTGCTACCTCCTTCGCCTTTATAATTGACTTTGGGTCGACAATACGTTTCCCAGAACATGGCGGGAAGCTATCATCATTCCTGTTCCAAAACCTGGAAAGGACAGATATCTGCCTTCCAGCTATCGCCCAATCTCTCTCATGAGTAGTGTTTGTAAGATTTTGGAGCAGATGGTAAATTGCCGTTGCCGTTTAGGCTGATGGCTGGAGTCCTGAAACCTTCTAACAACTGCCCAATGTGGTTTCTGAAAGCATTGTTTCGCAGTTGACCATTTTGTTGCTCTCTCCACTTATATCATGAACAATTTTCTCAGGAAACAAGAGACGGTAGCTATACTTTTTGATCTGGAGAGGGCTTGTGAAACCTGTTGGAGGACAGGCATCCTCAGAACACTGTTCTCTTGGGGCATTCGAGGTCAGCTACCCTGTTTCACCTGTGAATTTATGACAGAGCGCACATTTAAGGTGTGGCTGAACACTACTATATTCCACACTTTCTCCCAAGAAAATGGGGTGCCCCAGGACTCCAAGCTAAGTGTTGTACTGTTTACCATCGCTTTAAATCCAATTATGGACTGTCTCCTTCCTGATGTCTCAGGCTCCGTCTTTGTCAATGACTTTGCAATCTACTACAGCTTTCAACAGATCAGCCTTCTTGAACGACGTCTTCAAGGATGTCTTGATCACCTCCACTCATGGAGCATCAAATATGGTTGTCGATTTTCTCCGACTAAGACTGTCTGTGCAAATTTTTGGTGTCGTACAGAGTTTTATCCACCTTCCCTACATCTAGGCCCTTTGGACCTTCCATTCCTGGACATCACCAAATTCTTGGGACTTATGTTTGACAGAAAACTGTGCTGGTCTTCCCATTTTTCATATCTTTTGGCTAGCTGTCTGCAATCCCTCAACAGCCTCCATGTTCTGAGTGGTACCCCCTGAGGAGCGAACTGAGTGGTCCTCCTCTGCCTCTATCGCACCTTAGTGGACTTGAAATTGGACTATGGAAGCATGGTTTACTCCTCTGCATGACCGTCTATTCTTTGATGTCTAGATTCTGTCCACCACTGTGGATTGCATTTAGCATTTGGAGCTTTTTACACTAGCCCTGTGGAGAGCCTTTACACTGAGACTGCTGAACCTCCGCTGTCCACCCAGTGAGCTCTCCTTCTGAGTCGTTACACTAGTAATCTGTCTGCCATGGCTTCACCTCCAGACCTGCCTTCTCCATGACCTTTGTCCGCGACCTGAGGATAGTACCCCCTATAGGTTATCATTGGGCGTTTGCTGCTCTATGAGGACAGATGGAGGATGCCACATTTATTTACACTGACGGCTCCAAGACCACCTTTGATGTCGGGAATTCTTACATTGTTGACGACACCACTTTTAGATTTCAGCTTCCTGACCAGTGTTCAGTTTCTACTGCAAAGCTTTATGGTGTTCTCCATGCTGTCCAGTACATCTGTCACCATCAGCGGATACGGTATATTATATGCTCGGATTTGCTCAGCTCTCTTCTCAACCTTCCTGCTCTTTATCCCGTCCACCCTGTTGTCCACCGGATTCAGGACTGCCTCCACATGTTCCATGGGGGACGGGGGGTGGGGGGCATCTTTGCGACGATCCTCTGGATAACAGGGTGTGTTGGTATACACTGAAACGAGGCAGCCAATATAGCGGCAAAGCCTGCTGTTTCTCTTCCTCAACCCACTGTTTGCATTGTTCCCTTCACCGATCTACAGAGCGTTTTATGTCGTCGTGTTGCTCTTTTATGGCACACTCATTGGTCTGCACTCAAGGATAGTAAATTACGGGACATAAAACTTATTCTCTGTGCTTGGACCTCTTCCTCCTGGCCTTGTTGTCGGGAGGGGGTAATTTTAACTAGACTCCAGATTGGGCACTGTCTTTTTAGCCATCAACATCTTTTAAGTGGCGCTCCTTTGTTCCTACTGCTCTCAATCATAGACGGTGAGACACCTTTTACTTCAGTGGCCCTATTTTAATCCGTTACACACCTGTTTACCGCTGTCGCCTGATATATCTTCCCTTTTAGTAGATGACCTGCACTCGGCTGATAGTGTCCATGAGTTTATAAGTGTTAGTGAGATGCCATCGGTCATTTGAAGCTCTTTTTGGGGAAAACAATCCCCTTCAGTAGCACTTTTCTCAGATTTCCTTCCATTTTTAGTTTCCCTCCTTGTTGGGTTTTGCGCCCAATGCCGCTGATTTAAATTCTAGTTTTTATCCTTCACTAAGCCACAGAATGGGTGCTTTTGACCATAGCTGTTTTGCGTCCTTAAACCATAATTTAAAAAAATAAAATAAACATTTTTTTCATGAAGTAAAATCCTTTACATAGAGGCATTTAATTTTAAATTGCAATGTTTGTAAAGAGATATTTCCACTTTGCAGTATGTAGACCACCTGAAACTATGATTCATAATACAGCCAAACAATTGGAATTACGCAGATTGAAATCTGTTGCAGCCAAACGTTGAGGCAACTTAATTTTGTAATAGGGGGAAAAAAGAAAAAAAAAAAAAAGAATCGCACACATATGTTGTGTCAAACATTGAAATAACAGTAGCAGTTTGTCTGTGCAGTTGAGGATATTGCTCGTGGGCTACTATTTTTAACAGCATTCTAAATTCCTCCTGCAGAAACAAAATGTATAGTTTTCATCAATTATGTCTGCGAGTTGTACACAAAACAGTGATTATCTTTCATTTGTGTTGGTAGTGTTCTTCTTTTACTGCATTTATTTGGTTATGTATTTATGCACTTGTTTCTTTAAACCTTCATAACGTGCAATTTACAAGATTTTCTCTCTTCTTTATTTATCTTGAACTCAGTTTTTTCCCTAAGGACTGCCTTCAGTTCAGCCAGCATTCCCTCTTGTTCATCAGAAACAAATGTATTATATGGGATTTGTGGCTGGTGGTGTAATGAGATTCTAATGAGTGTTTTTTCCAACTCATAATAGTGAAATGGCATATTAAGCGCTTTGCATGGCCTTCAAGTGATACAAAAAAAGTGAAGTAATTCCCATTCTGCGATGAATGATGGGGCTTCTTCAGTTTTTTTTACAAATGCATAGACAGCATATTATTCCTAATGCAGAATGTCTGTCTAAAAATGGTATTGCTGCTTAACTGCTTTGCACCTGTCTTGCTGTAGCAGTGTCTTGCTGCAGCCTCCCGTTCCATTCCCTCCTCTCCTTTCAGCCCATTCATCACTGCACTCGAAGTGATAGGCAGGAGCGCAGCCTTGGCGAGGCCTGGACCATATGTACATTGTTTCTACTTCTGCCTCTACATCTACATACATTATACACTTCACAAGTCACCGTATGGTGCATGGCAGAAGATACCCTGTATGTCTATTAGTCATTTTCTTTCCTGTTCCACTCGCAAATAAAGCAAGGAAAAACAAGCCTTATATACCTCCATATGAGCCCTAATCTCTCTAATGTCATCTTTATGGTCCTTACATAAAATGTACGGTGGTAGTGGTAGAATCATTCTGCAGTCAGCCTCAAATGCTAGTTCTCTTAATTTTCTCAATAGTGCTCCTCAAAAAGAACATTGCCTTCACTCCAGTGATTCCCATTTGAGTTTCCGAAGCATCTCTGTAATACTTGCATGTTGCTTGAGACTACCGGAAACGAATCTAGCTGACCGTCTCCGAATTTCTCCAGTATCCTTCCTTTAACCGGACCTGGTACGGACCCCAAACAGTTGAACAGTAGCCAACAATAAGTTGTACTCATCTCCTATATATTGTCTCCTTTACAGATGAACCACACTTTCCTAAAATTCTCCCAATAAACCAAAGTCAACAACTCGTCTTCCCTACTGTAATCCTTACATGGTCATTCCATTTCATACTGCTGTGCATTGTTATGCCTGGATATTTCAAAGATATGATTGTGTCAAGCAGCACACTACTAATGCTGTATTCAAACATCATAAGTTTGTTTTTCTACTGATTTACATTAACTTACATTTTTCTACATTTAGAGTTAGCTGCCATTCATCTCACCAACTAGAAAAATTTTGTCTGAGTCATCTTGTAACCTTGTACAGAAACTCGACCTTCCCATACACCACAACAAACAGCTACAGACTTCTGCTTACCATGTCTACCAGATCATTTTCATATGTAGAAAATAACAGTGGTCCTATCATACTTCCCTGGAGCGCTCCTGTTGATACCCTTGTCTCTGATGAAAAATTCGTTGTATAGGACAACATACTGGGTTCCGTTAGTTAAGAAGTCTTCAAGCCATTCACATACCTGGGAACCTATTCTGTATGCTTGTACCTTCATGAACAGTCAGTAGTGTGGCACCGTGTCAAATGCTTTACAGAAATCTAGGAATATGGAATCCACCTGATGCCCTTTATCCTTGGTTCACAGGATCTTGAGAGAAAACAACAATGGGAGTTTCGCATGAGCGATTCTTTCTAAAACTATGCTGATTTGTCAACAGGAGTTTTTCCTTAAGGTAATTTATTATATTGGAACTGAGAATATGTTCAAGGATTCTGCAGCAAACTGATTTTAAAGATATTGGTTTGTAATTTACACTTCTTATGTACAGGAGTCACCTGCACTTTTATTCTAGTCATTTGGGACTTTGTGGTGGGTTAGAGATCCATGATAAAGCAAGTTAAGTAAGGGATCAGTGCCATAGAGTACTCTTTGTAAAAATGAACTGGGATTCCATCAGAACCTAGTACTTATCTGCTTTCAACTCTGTCAGTTGTATCTCTACACCAGGGATGCTTATTATGTTGTCGATATGGGCTGTCCTCAAACAACAGTATGTTTGTAAGATTCTCCTGTGTGAACGATTTCTTAAGTGTAAAATTTAAGCCGGCCGGAGTAGCCGAGCAGTTCTAGGTGCTACAGTCTGGAACCACGTGGCCGCTACAGTCGCAGGTTCAAATCCTGCCTCGGGCATGGATGTGTGTGATGTCCTTAAGTTAGTTACGTTTAAGTAGTTCTAAGTTCTAGGGGCTGATGACCTCAGCAGTTAAGTCCCATAGTGCTCAGAGCCATTTGAACCATTTTTTAAAATTTAAAACTTTGTCTTTACTTTTGCTGTCTTCTACTGTCACACCAGACTGGTCAGTGAGTGACTTGATAGAAGCCTTAGACCTTCTTAATGAATTTAGCTATGATCAGAATTTTCTCAAATTTGTGACAAGATCTGTTGCTAAGGTATGACAGTGGTAGTTGTTGTAAGCTTCATGTATTGATCTTTTTACTGCTGCAGAAATTTCTATTAACTTTCGTCAGACATCGTTTGTATGTGTCCTCTTTTGAACCGAGAGTGCAACACCCATTGCTTCCTCAGCATTTTTCGATTTTCATGTTAAACTACAGTGGTTCTTTTCCATTCTTAATCCACTTACTTTGCGTATACTTCTTCAGATTATGATTTACAATCCATTTAAACTTTGCCCATAATTCCTTACATCCATCATACTGGAACTAAAATGATGTTAACTGATTGCATAAGTAGGAAGCTGACAACTGTGTATCTGCTCTTTCTAGCAGAAATACTCTCCTAGCCTCCTTTATTTATTTATTAACTTTAGTAACAAAGTCACTATGATGACATCATGGTTACTAATCCCTGTCTCTATACTGAAGAAGTTGATTAAGTCAGGCCTATTTGTAGCTACAAGGTCTAAAATATTTCCATTCCATGTGAGCTGTTGAACTAGTATCTCAAGACAGTTTTCAGAAAACATGTTCAAAAGTACTTCACAAGATTGCCTGTCTGTACCCCCTGCAGTGAATCCATAGACATCCCATTCTATAATCGGTAGGTTAAAGTTGCCCCCAACTAATATTGCATGATCTGTGACTTCTATTATTTATTGTGGTTGTGGTTGTTAATTGCTGCATTCACCTTAAATTTACTCTTGTTACCCAACCAAAGATGCCATTAAGGAGTAAATGGCTTGGCATGTAAGAATCCCTAGGTCCCTGGAGAGGCCTGTGCAAGATGTTCAGTTAATTGACTTAACATGATGTTCTTATTGCATACTTAGTAGAATAAATACTTCTTTCACCTTAGCTGCAATGCCCCAGAAGATAAAGCGAGAGGACAGATTTGAGTGGAAGGACACTAAGTGTGCTAGCAGTTCTGTCTATAGGTCAAATTGTTGGCTCTGTACTAGAGATGACCAATAAACACAATCAGACAGAAGGTAACACATCAATAAGTTTATTTACACTGTGCACAATTAATAACTGAGTTTTACATAATATTGAATGGTGTAGGTTTTCTTGTGACACTGAGTTATTTACAAAGAGAGTAAAGTTCTTGATTGTAACAAATAGTTTTGATTGCTGATACACTTACATGAGTCACTGAATATTAGTAATGTTCAGTACTGTCGTGCTATGACAATGACTTCCCTTACTGCAGTATTTTGTACTAACGTTGGTAAGTCTGTCAATGCACTGAATCTCAGGGGAAGCTCTGAGTGCACCGGCCAATCAGTGTTGCGGGCAGTGAGGTCATGTAATTGTCTTCTGGTGGTCTGCATGTGTGGCACCACCAGACAGGGCACAGTGGGTGATGGAAGAGGGATGATCGCTCAGTGGGGTGCAGATGGAAGGTTTAAAAGTGCCATGTCTTGCTTGTCTGTCAGCAGCGCGACAGGTGCAGTCGATAAAGATGCTGTCGGTACCGCAGAAACAGAGAGTGGGATTTCTGACTGCAGTACAGATGTGAGCATTTTGATTGACATACCACAAGATGATCCCATCTCAGTTTACTATCTAACCCATCTGGAAGCCCAGGAACTTCACACATGGATCCTTATCCAGTGTATGAACTGATCTCTACTTCTGATACTTGTGTGTTAGTCTTATTTGTTTGGGATTGCGTTATGTTAGGTTGAGGGTTAAGCCATTGGTTGTAAGCCTGTTCCATTATTCTCCTTGTTGTGTCTAGTATGGATGTATTGTGGCATTTTATCAATATACAGGGTGATTATAATTAAAGTTCCAGTTTCAGCATACTGTGAAAAAAGAACCACTGATCAGAATGATGTCAAATTTGAACAGAATATTATCAGGGAAGGGGGA
Organism: Schistocerca cancellata; assembly: GCF_023864275.1. Taxonomy (NCBI): domain Eukaryota; kingdom Metazoa; phylum Arthropoda; class Insecta; order Orthoptera; family Acrididae; genus Schistocerca; species Schistocerca cancellata. Next base: position 141,593,404 of record NC_064626.1, read on the forward strand.
AATTTTGTGGAACCAGAAAAATTCAATGAAAAGTTTCCCACTGGATGGCACTTTAAGCTATGTAACATAAATGGGTTTGGCTACCGATGATAGATGAATCACAGTGTGACAGCTATTGTCTGAGTTTCACATTAAACCAACCATACCATACCAAACCATAACCCTATACAACCCCTGCTCCCAACCCCTTGCTCATGGCTTATATCCCTGTTATAGACCTAGATGCAAGACCTGTCCCATACATCCTCCCACCACCACCTACACCAGTCCAGTCACAACCATCACCTAACCCATTATCCCATCAAAGGCAGGATTACCTGTGAAGAAGTCAGTCATGTGATCTACAAGCTAAGCTGCAACCATTGTGCTGCATTCTATGTGGGCGTGGCAACCAACAAGCAGTCTGTCCGCATGAATCGCCACTGACAAAATGTGGCCAAGAAATGGCTGGGCTATCCTGTTGCTGAGTACGCCATCCAACACGGCATTCCTAATTTCAATGACTGGTTCACAGCCTGTACCATCTGAATCCTTCCCACCACCACCAGTTTTTCTGAACTGCACAGGTGGGAACTCTCCCTGCAATATATCCTATGTTCCTGTAAGTCTCCTGGGCTCAATCTTTGATAGTCATTGTCCTCACCTATCTAACTGCTTCCCTGTTCCCATTCTGCCACTACACAGTCCTCTATTCTACCAATGCACCCAGTCGTTTTACTTCTCTCATTTTCCACTACTCGTCCCCCCCCACCCCACCCCCCACCCCCCTTCACTCCATCTCAGCTCTGTTCTACCCTCTCTCCACCTTGTCCCTGCGTGCTTCCCAGCAGCACTTCACTGTCCCCCACCCTTATCCTGCTGCCATCCCTCCCTTCCCTGCTCCGGCCTCCTCCTACCCACACCCAGTTACCTCTCCCATCACGTGTTGTCTGCTGCTGCCGCTTGTAGTGTGGATTCAGCTGCCAGAGACTGTGATCATATATATATATATATATATATATATATATATATATATATATATATATATATGAATATAATAGAGGGAAACATTCCACGTGGGAAAAATATATTTAAAAAGAAAGATGATGAGACTTACCCAACAAAAGCGCTGGCAGGTCGATAGACACACAAATAAACACAAACATACACACAAAACTCAAGCTTTCGCAACAAACTGTTGCGAAAGCTTGAGTTTTGTGTGTATGTTTGTGTTTATTTGTGTGTCTATCGACCTGCCAGCGCTTTTGTTGGGTAAGTCTCATCATCTTTCTTTTTAAATATATATATATATATATATATATATATATATATATATATGTGTGTGTGTGTGTGTGTGTGTGTCTTTTGTCTATTTTTGACAAAGGCCTTTTGGCCGAAAACTAATTTTGGGACAGTCTTTTTTTTATGCCTATCCATGCCTCAGTATCTCCACTATATGGTGAGTAGCAACTATTCTTTTCATAATATTTGAATTTACATTGTTTGATTCAACTGTACCGTACAATGCACGTGACCATACAAGTTTCGCATTCAACAGTTTTGGCACTGTCATTTATGTAAGCCAATCCATCATGGCAAAGTCGTAGCACATCAGATGAGAAAAAATTGTTTTTTTAGTATCCTGAGGCCAAAAACTACATAAAAAGCAGCAACGAAATCAGTTTTTCACTGTTGTGAGACTAGTGCAATAGATGTTCAGTATGCTGTCCACTGTTTTCTGCCAAAGGTGGAAACCGAGAATCAGCATTTGCCATAACAGACTGGAGTGCCTCAGGGGTCATGTTCAGACTGTATTGCACAATGTGTGTCTTCAGTTCAGTTACATTTGTAATCGGAGCAATGAACACAGTATCTTTCAGATAACCCCACAACCAGAAGCCACACAGGTTAAGATAAGATGATCTGGACAGACAGGCTGTAGGGAAATGACGGTTGAGAAATTACTGCAGCACCTCATTCATAGGCTGTCCAATGTGTGGAAGAGTGCCATCTTGCATAAAAATAATCCTACAACACATCCATACTGATAAAGGGATGGAATGATGTTGGCATGCAAAAGACTTTTATAGTGTTTACTAGTGACGGTACAGATAACAGGACCAGCAGGACCTATCTTATTGACAAAATATGGCCCTATGATAAATGAACCCATGAAGCTGCACCATATAGTTACTTTTGCAGAATGTATTCTGCAGTTTTGTGTATTGACATATCCTTGGAGATTAAAATGGGCTTTGTCTGTCCACAGAATATTCTGCGGTCATTATCTGTACCGTCACTAGTAAACACTATAAAAGTCTTTTGCACGCCAACATCATTCCATGGATGTGTTGTAGGATTATGTCCATGTGGGCAACAAATTCCAGAGCAAATATTTGTCTTACTGGCAGGTTAGCATGAAGCAACTCCTGAACATGGATAATTTTTTGTGCATAGCAATGCACAATGTTTCGTAAAATTTTATGCACCGTAACACAGTCGTGTGCAAAGTTCAGGCAGTTCCTCATGTTCTGCGTGTTTGCACTTTGAATTTCATAATCATTTTCTGCAGACCCTTCACAGACATCAGACCAATGCCTTTTTTCATGTCCTTGTATGTCTGAACTTCTGCAGAGCTACTGGCACCAGTTGTCATTCTTGTAAAAAAGCTTTACAAGCAGCATGCAGTTCTGCATTGAAAAAGTCACACTGAGGATCAGATGCAAACTGAGGAACAGCCTTATACCCTCTATCTTTTATTTTTCATATTCTGCTGCTTACAGCACCATCTAGTGGTAAAATTTTTTAAATTTGTTTTCTTTGGTTCCATAATGTTTCCCCCTTCTTCAATAACTTTCCATTCAAATTTGACTTCATTCCGAGCAATGACTCATTTTTTACAGCGTTTTGAAACTGGAACTTTAATTATGATCACCTTGTGCTTATCAGCAGCAAAAGTTACTGTCCTTGAAAGGTCCTGCATTGTCTCTGGTAGATTATTTATGTAGATAAAGAACAGGAAGTGACCAAGCATTGAACCTCAAGCACATAATGTTTCTGTTATATAATTTGCTAATGTGACCCTCAGTTTTCTGTTGTTAAAAAATGGCCTCATCCATATCATGGATGTACATTTAATGCCTTACTATTTTAGTTTCCCTAGCAGAATTTTATGATGTTCTCAATCAGGGGCCTTGGTAAAATTAGCAAAAATGCAAGCAGGGTAATTATTGGGGAAAGTTATATTCAGCACAATTGCTCAGTATTCTATTGTAAATTACTTTACCAAGGAAAAAAATTAACTAGAACTTCCTTAGCTCCAGTTTTGTATGTTGGTGTTACTACTGCATACTTCAGTTTGAATTGTCATCTTCAAAAATGAAATAGGTTCAAAACATTGGTAAGCCAACATCAGAATAAGAGACAATAGTGTCCTCAGAGAATTGGCAAAAAACATATGTATAAAAAAGTATGTAAAACCATACAAAGATAGAACAGCAGAAATGTAATAGGTTTGTTACAACAAGTGTAAAATAGTTAAGCTTCAGAAACACAGCATACCTTTGTTACAGAATCAGTAAATAGATTTACTTCATGAAAGAACTCATGATATATGTGATGAGTAGCAGCAGTAAACTGTCATGTGGCAAATCGTACATAGTATATGTATTGAAAGTCAATCAACATACTGTTGACTTGAAGAGCACTGATCAGGCCCGCGTACAAAGTGAGAGAGTTAGTATCTGTTGAACCTTATAAAACCACATAAAATGTTAAAATAAGCATTTAAACTGACAGTTAACCATGGATCAAGTGTTAATCAAATAGACAAATATAAAAATACCATTACATGCAATGGGGGCTGAACAAAGGCAGGTAAAATGTTTAAATTTTATCATCAGTTGACGGTGGCATGAAGAAGGTGGTGGAGAAACTGTGATAACGTTGAACTGTTCAGTATTTTGGAGACAAGGCCAGCTGCTGGATGTTAGCAGGAAACACAAGTAAGTGGAGACTGTCAAACTGAAGGCATGTGAGAGGCCCCAGTGTGTGTTGACTATGTGTGTGGAACGATGCCTGCAGTTCGTCCAGATGCCAAGTAAAGCTTAGTACATGAAAGTGAGTAAAGTTTGGTAGGCATTTTGTTATGCTAGAGTGAGGCAGTTATCTAACTAAGTAGTATCACTTGTCTATGACACGGGAACACAATTAAAAATTAAGAGATCTATTAAAAGGCACTGTTGACATATTGGACTGAGGTGATAAAGTGAATTACTGAAAAAAAAGGGGACAAGCCAGCTCCTAATGTATAATCAAATACAAGAGTTGGCTATGAAGTTGCTTACTCTATGTCATTTAACAGAAAAGCTATACAATCAAAAAATAATCTATTCTTCTGTGTGATCTGATCATTCAGCAGACCCTTAGAGTTAAGGTAGGGTTGTTAAAAATTTCAACCTCTTCTAAAAGATTTGTTTTGCACCCTTTGTCAACTATGCCAAATTTCCATACTGACCTGCGTTTGTTTATCTCCCTTTACATAAAATGATATTATTTTTTATATTTGCATTTGCATAAGGTTTGATCTATGGTTTTTTTATCAATTTAAATGCTTATGTTAAACATTTCATATTGTTTTATAGGTCCAGTGGATGGTAGCAATCCCACTGTCGCATACTTTTGTGAGAGTGCTGTGAGCGCTAATTATTGTGAACCTGTAAAAATCAGTGAGCTGAAAGTGAATATTGTTTTTGCAAAAGATGTATAAAGATAGTTTCCCAACTCCAAAAAGAACAACAAACTCTGCTAAAATTGTTACTTTTCTGATAAAAACAAATATCATGCTTTGCAAACAAGTGACTGTGGTAATGACTCTCCTTTTGGGTGCTGAAACGTGGACAGTAACTGAAGGAGACTGCAAAAGAATTGATGCTTTTGGGATGTAGTCATACAAGAGATTGTTGAGTATATCACGGGTGGTCAATCAGACCAACAAATGAATCCTTCAAGAACTCAGGGTGGAGATGATACTGCCCAGTATTTGTTGCCAGCGAATTCTGCAGTTCTTCAGTCACATAGTTTGACAAAATGAGGACAGCTTGGAGAAGATGATCATCCAAGGCAGAGTCAAAAAGAAAAGATTGCAGGGAATACCAGCAAAATGATGGATAGACCAGATAAAGGAGAAACACACCAAACAAGGAGCCAGCTTCTCTGTAGCTCAGAAGACTGCAGACTAACTGTTAAGAAGACTGTGTGATGGGTCACCAACTTTCAACTATGAAAGATAAAGTATGCTTATTTCAGGAAAGACTTTCTCATCTCTAAAGCTTATCTTTTCCATTTCTAACAAAGTAAATTATTGCATGCCACACACTTTGACATTGCTGTTAATCTGTTTCATGAGTGACTATTTGTGGACAGGGATTTGATCATTAAGCAGCACCATAAAAAAACTTTCAACTCTTACATATGCTTAAAAAACCCAATGTCATAAACAGAAACCAAGTAGCACCCTGCAGTTTTCTTTTCATGGGAGGCTCATTATTAAAATTAATAACTATTTGATGAAAATAAACTTAACATTTTAAACAAGAGTCTTAAGCATAACATTGTAGCCCCCTAGATCAGTCTACAGCTGTTAAACTTGCTGATGTGAAACTTGCCATGGATTCTGTGAAACTTGGCAGGCGTGAACAAACTAAGATAGGGTGCGAAGTTAATGAACTTATCACTACCAAAATTAACAACATTTTTTATAAAAGAACAAATAATTCTCTTGCTACAATTAACATATCAGTGAAAATAATCAGTTTTTGAAAATATGTAATTTAATTGAATAGATAAGAAATCTATTCATCAAAAGGTGGCAGGAGAATGCAGGGTTCTGAGAAATTTGTGTCTGGTTACTCTGCAATTCACACTTTAAGTGCCTGGCAGAGGGTTCATCGAACCATTTTCATACTACTTCTCTATCATTCCACTCTTGAATGGTGCGTGGGAAAAAGGGACACCTAAATCTTTCTGTTCGAGCTCTGATATCTGTTATTGTATTATGATGATCATTTCTCCCTACGTAGCTGGGTGTCAACAAAATATTTTCGCATTCGGAAGAGAAAGTTGGTGATTGAAATCTTATAAACAGATCTCGCCGCAAAGAAAACCGCCTTTGTTTCAGTGACTGCCACCCCAACTCACGTATCATATCAGTGACATTCTCACCTCTGTTGTGCGATAACATGAAACGCGCTGCCCTTCTTTGCACTTTTTTGATGTCCTCTGTCAATCCTACCTGGTAAGGATGCCACACGGTGCAGCAATATTCCAGCAGAGAATGGACAAGTGTAATGTAGGCTGCCTCTTTAGTGGGTTTGTCACATCTTCTAAGTGTTCTGCCAATAGAGCGCAGTCATTGTTTCGCCTTCCCCACAATATTATCTTTGTAGTCTTTCCAATTTAAGTTGCTCATAATTGTAATTTCTAGGTATGTAGTCGAATTGACAGCTCTTAGATTTGTGCGATTTATCATATATCAAAAATTTATCGGATTTCTTTTAGTACCTGTGTGGATGACCTCGCATTTTTCTTTGTTTAGTGCCTATTGCCACTTTTTGCACCATACAGAAATTCTCTCTAGATCATTTTGTAATTGGAATTGACTGTCTGATGATTTTACTAGATGGATATGTTGATGATGTCTTTGCAATATGGGATCATGGTGATGCCGATCTGCTAGAATTCTTGGATCTGTAAATACATCTCCTGAATACCATGCCACTTCTTTGTTGTTGGCATCATCCTCACCAAGGTTCAGTTACACATTTCTGTTCACATTAAACCTACCAACACACATCAATACATTTTTGGAAGTTGCTGTCCTTTCCATGTCAAGTGTTCGCTCCTGCTCAGCTTTGACATTAGAGGCAAACGTATTTGTTCCAATGTTGGCTCATTATAGCAGTATACCACCATTCTCACCTCAGCCTTCACTGGATGTAATTACCCCACCAGCCTAGTCCCAAAGCAGATTTCCTGGGCCATTACATCCAATTCTGGCACTGGTAATCCCTCAAAAAAAAAAAAAAAAAAAAAAAAAAAAAAAAAAAAAAAAAAAAAAAAAAAACAGCTTTGGATTACATGTCTTGTCACTCACTATCTGAAATGACATCCATTCAATCTGACATTTTGCCCATCACACCTAGAATAGCTTTTTGTTGCCCTCTCAATCACCGCAGTACCCTTGTCAGACCATATGCTCCTTCAGAATTCATGAACTCATTACCCTACCCAATGGCTCCTACCCCTGTTAGTGTCCTCAGTCTAAGATTTGCCCAAAGCACCCTTTTATACCATCTATACCAGCCCAGTAAGTGGCAAAGTATTTATCATCAAAGGGAGACCCACCTGTGAAATGACACATGTTGTGTACCGGCTGTTATGTAGTCACTGTTGGCCTTCTCCCATTGACATGACTGCCACCAAGTTATCAGTCAGGATGAATGAGCACAGGCGGAAGGTGCATACTGGCAACACACAATATCCTGTTGCAGAGCATGCCCTATAACATGAGAGTCATGACCTTGGTGCTTGTTTCACGAAACTTGCCATCTGGATTCATCCCCCAGAGGCCAGTTTCTCTGATCTCTGCAGTTGGGAACTGGCATTACAACCTGTCATTGGTTTGCGTCACCCACGTGGCCTTAGTTTACATTATTTTCTCCGGTCTCAGCATTTCTTCTCAGTAACTGTTCCTTTTTTCAATTCCTCGTAGTTTCCTGTATCTTTTATTTTCTGACCTTTCTATTTTCCTCTCCTCCAACTCTACCACATACTCTGCACTTAGCTTTCCATTCTTAAGGTGAATCCACACGATGCCTTCTTTGTGTTCAACTTTGTGCATGCACATAAATTTCCAATAGCAGAAGTACTCATGTGCATTTGTGTGTGTGTAATTTCCTGGAAATGGAGGCCATGCATATAGGACATTGATACCCGTCTTTGATGGGAATCTTTGCACTTTTTAGCAAATGACAGGAAGCTGGGGTCCATATGTGTTTGATTGTATAGTGTGTAGAGGTTATGCTGTAATCATATTTATGTGCAATAATGTTTGTTGATTCCAAAGGAAGAATGCTTAAGTTTATAGATGGTTACAAACAAAGAAAAAAGTCATGTGCTTCTGAAGATTATTTTAATAAAAATTCGAAATGTGTTGCCCTGAGCTTGTAGTATATAGTCTCCAGTCACATTCCTGTAAACAATAAGTTACCATAGGAAAACTGAGAACAACAACCCAAAAATTTATGAAAAGTGCATGTGAAAACTGTGAACAAATATTCACGCTGTGGCGACTTAAAAACACAACAACTTGAGGAACCTGAAATCTGAAAAAACGAAGTGATGGGGTACATGTAGTGCCTCAACAAACTACTAAATATAGAAATGAAGCACACTGACGATGCAAAAAATACGAAGCTGGAAAACACAGCCTCCATTCTAGTGGATTCTGGCATCTATGAAATTCCCAAATTTGCTGAGTTCGTTGATGATGATCTATGTATCGTACTTCATGATAAAATACAAATGATGCATGGAAGTACATTAACCTTCACATGACGACTAAGAAATTCCCCTAAGTATTTCTCAGTTTTAGGAATTATCACTTTTATTTTTATTTGTTTATTTATTCATGTGCTGGTGATCCAGTAAGTAAGGGAAGTACATGGATATGGAATGAGTCACAACTATACATGAGGACAATACTTATATATGCTAATAGATACACATTGTAATATTATATAGGAACATAATATGCTAATAATTACAAGCAGATGTGTTTCCTACAGTGAAAAGAGCTATAAAATAACCAAATAATAAATTACAATTATTCCATATTACAAGTTACAAATTGTATAGAATTCAAATGCTTTGTTTTGAAATGAAGCATAAATAATTCAAGCGAGTATGTAAGTCACCAGCTACTAGCTAACAAAATTTTATTGCCAGCCTTATCGCTGCAGTATCCCAGGCAGAAAATCTAAAATCTAGTCATAACTTCCTTCTGAAATTTGCAGACAAAACGTTGTCATCACTTTGTATTTCTCGTACCTCTGTTATTTATATACTTATTTATCTACAGTTGCTTTTGTATTTTCTTTTTCTGTCACCTTTTCATCACATTAAATGCAACACAAGCTCCCAAGCAAAGAAGGTAATTCATAGCACAGTGCTTGCGCAATGAGGCAACATGCAGATATGAGAACATCCATGCGTACCTGTTCTTTCAACAGATTTTTGTGCATACTCTTTTCAATGTTTAGTCAGTAATCTTTGTATTGTGTATAACCCACCTTTCACCTTTAAGCTCTCAGGTTTTCAAATCATGTCTGGTGCAGTTGCCAGCAATAAGTCCATTTATATCAAATCAGAATAAGTCTTTCCTTCTCATCCCATCTGGTAAGTATCCCCTTACGTGGGTTTTGGGGTGGCTTTTCGACCTCTCCTGATTTACTACACCTCACAAGTCCTCTTCCTTCATCCCTCTTCCTTCCCCTTCAGATTTTCTGACAGGCTCCAAAAGCATGCAATGTAGATTTTTTTTTCTGTCTTGCTACAGTTGGGCACATTAGTAAGCCTAGGGAAGAAAATGCACTCATCATCAAGGTAGATAAAGGCTACTCCTCTGTCATCTTACGTATGGGCAACTGTGTTAACAAAATGTTTGAAATATTTTCTGGAAATAACATTCATACTATCAGTAGTAAGCACTCTACTAATGTCAATAAATAGCTTAAAGAAGCCTTTGAGTCACATGATTCCCTTTTTGCTTGTTAAGCATGAATGCTGAGACGTCAGCTTTGCCTTCTCAAGTTAATATGCATAAGAATAACTGGTACATTCATCTGATTGTTAATTAAATTGATAACCCTGGGTATTTCTTGTCCAATTTCTTCTCAAGAAATGTATGATACATCTTTTACGGTGAAAAATAGAAAAGGACTAGTTAACTTTTTAAAAGTTGCTACCTTCCCCTCTGGCCATCTGCTTGCATAACTTGATATCGCAAATCACCACACTAACATTCTGATAGATTAAACAATCCTCATTATTAGAGAGAATCTCAGAAAGAACAAAAAACTGAATTCTGATGAAAGTAAGGAAATGATAACCCTTTTGAGAATTATCTTTAAGTATCATTATTTCAGTTTCAGTGGTCACATGTTTCATCATGATTAAGGCCTTGCTATGGGGAACTGCATCACTGGGTTTTTATGTGATGTTTACATTATTCCTTTTGAACGTAGTATTATTTAAATCTTACCCTGTTCTGGCTAACATTTCATTCTAGAGATAGTATGTTGTTGATATCAACATTATTTTCAAAGGTGAGGTGAATGATTTCATCTCTTTTATTGACTGTCTGAACTGCTGTCACCCAAAAATCAAATTTACATATGAAATAGAAAATCAGTGTCATAAATTTAGTTTCCTCAACTTTAAATTGCGTCTCTTAGATGAAAAAATTAGCTTTGACCTGTATAGGAAACCTACTATGACAGATAACGTTCTTCATGCTTCATTCTGTCACCCATTTAGGCACAACGTGGCATCTTTTCATGCTACAATTGACTGCATATTAGAGGTACCATGTACACACTCTGCTATTGCCACAGAACTTAAGAATCGTAAGTATATTGCTGTCAACACCAGGTATCATTATAGCCTTGTACAAAAACTTAATTCTTCTCTATTTAATAAAAATAGTCACATAGAGAATAAATATTTTAAAATTACTTTCCTAGGGGACATTTCATATTAGACTGCTAAGTTGTTTAGAAAATACTGCCTCAGTGTGGCATTTATCACTAATAATGTCACTAAGTTGCTTTTCATACATAACTTTTGTGGAATGTCTTAAAATTGAAAAATTCACACTTCTCACGTCCTCCTTGCTTGACACAGAAATTTTGCATGTAGTTGAAGAGGGTGCCAAATGAATCTTTTAGAATAGGTTGAAATTTATAAATATTCCCACATAAACTCTAAGGATTTGTGAAAGATCAGTTTTTTTTTTTTTCTCTGTCAAATTATTTAGTGACCTACTTCATATCCATCTCTTGTTGTATTTGATTTGCAGTAGGAGGTGGCTTGCCCAAAGATTTTAAGTAATTCACTTTATCATCTCCATCCAGTATCTACCAGTGGCAGATCTTTTACTTTTCAACTGTTTTTTCTTGTCATAGGCACAAGGTACACTTTCATATACTAGGCTTTACATAGCATCTGGATGAGCTATGGGCATAGTTATACACACAGAGTCAACTTGAAAACATGCTGTGGGGCCTCTAACACTCTTTTGGTTCAGCCATCTCTACTCGCTGCCATAAAAACTACAGTGGAGCTAGCTCACTTGTGTTACCTGCTAACTCATGTCCAGCAGCCAGCCTTGTCTCCCAGATACTGAACAGTTCAAAGTATCGCTGCCTCTCCATTGCTCCTTGGCACCATCCTCAACTGATAATTAAATCTGAATATTTGACATCCCTTTGTTTAGTTCCCTTTACATGTAATGATATTATTTTTTTATTTGTCCGTTTGCTTAGAACTCGATCCACAGTGTAATTGTCAATTAAAATACTTATGTTAAACATTTTATATGGATTTTAACATCCAGTCTGAGGCATACTTTTATGAATATTCTGTGAACACTAGCACTCCCACCTTGTATTCAGGCAAGATAAATTTTCTTCAAGTCCCCAGTATGTTGGCTGACTTGTTGCATATATTACATATGATTTGTGATTTGACAATTTATTGCTTGTTACTGATGACATCTATCATGTATTGTTTTGTAATGTAACTCCATTTACTGATTTTGTAACAAAGGTACATTGTAGTTCTCAAGCTTAACTATTTTACATTTGCCATAACCTGTTATACTTCTACCATTCTGTCTTTGTACATTTGTTTTTAACATCATTATTTTATGTAGGTATTTTTTGCCAATTCTTAGTAGGACACTATCATCTCGTTGTTATTTTGACATTGACTTACCAATGTTTTGAGCCTGTTCACTTGTGAAGATGACAGTTCAAACTGTTGACATTGTTAAAGTGGACCCAATGAACATTTTTTTGCAGCTGGCAACTGATTTTGTATCTGGTGAAAGAATTCACTGCAGGCATTTAACTACAGCTATGAAAAAAAATCATAGAAAATGTCATTGAGACAGAAAAGCTTCTGTCTGCAAATCAGTGTAGATTTAGAAAGCATCGCTTTTGCAAAACTCAGTTTGCATTTTTCTCACACACAATAATACCCTGTCAGCCATGGATGAAGGATAACAAGCAGCTTCTATATTCCTAGATTCTGAAAAGTGTTTTGCAGACTCCTTCACTGCAGACTGTTAACGAATGTCTGAGCACACGAAATAGATCTTCAGCTTAAGTAATGGAACTCAGTATGTTGTCCTGGACAGTGAGTGTTTATCAGAGACAAGGGTAATTTCAGGAGTATGGTAAGAATGCTCTTGTTCTGTACATACATAAATGATGTGACAGATATGGTGAGCTGCAATCTGTGACTATTTGTTGATAATAATGCTGTGTATTGGAATGTGATGTTGTGTAGTGACTAGGAGAATGCAGGATGACTTGGCAGAATTTCTGTTTTGCACGATGAACGGCAGCTTGCTTTATATGTAGAAAAATGTAAGTTAATACAGATGAATAGGAAAAAGAATACTGTAATGCTTGAATGCCGTATTTAGTGGTGTGCTGCTCGACACACACACGTTGATTGAATATCTAGGTGTAATGCTGCAAAGCGATATGAAATGGAAAGATCACTTGCAGGCGATCGTGGGGATACCAAATGGTCAATTCCAGTTTATTGGGGGAATTTTAGAAAAGCGTTGCTCATCTATAAAAGAGACTGTATATAGAGCACCAGTGCAACACATCCTTGATTAAAGGAAGACATCGAAGCAATTAAGAAGTGTGATTCTAGATTTGTTACTGGTAGGCCTTATCAACACTTCAGTATTACGGAGATGCTTCATGAACTTAAATGAGTATCGCTGGAGGTAATAAAATGTTTGTTTCATAAAACACCATAATTGTAGAACTGACATTTGCGGCTCACTGCAGAACGATTCTGCTGCCGCCATCATACCTTTCACATAAGGACTCCGAAGATAAGGTAAGAGGAATTACAATCAGCTGCAGGAATATAGACAGTCATTTTTCCCATGCTCCATCTGTGAGTGGAACAGGAAGGGGAATGACAAGTAGTGGTACAGGGTACCCTCCGCCTTGCACCGTATGGTTGCTTGTGGAATATGCATGTAGATGTAGACTCATCAAATGATTACAGAGTTAACTCAAAGGTGTCAGTACCAAGTCAGCACAAGATTTCTGTACTTCATCTGAGATACCACCATAACCAGAGGAGTTACTCTTTTTAGTGACCTAATGACTCTTGTGATATTTATAACAGATGAGATGGCAAAACTGGTGTCTGGCAGTGGAGTACATATTACCTGTGCTTTTGATGGACCATTTTTTGTGCCTCATGATTTCAGCTCCTCTTAAAAAGAATTTATTGAATATAGTATACAGTTATTTGAATTTCATATCATGTGTCTCACTGCTGCTGTCATCTGGCAGTTGAGTGGCATTTTCTTTACCAAATTTATTCATTTCATGCCTAATAATGATCCAAATTGTCCTTACTTTGTTCCAAAATTTCAAATTTTTTGTGCAAAGTGCATGGTTTTTGCAGTTCTGACAACACACTAAAGAATTATCCAATACTCCTTTCATTTTTAACTGATGATTAGAGTTAGCCCTTTGCATTAAATAAAGCTCTCTCTTCCTAGTGTAAAATATCATTTTGATCCCAGATGTTAGCCACTCTTGTCCACAGCTTTCATTGTAAATATCACTGACATTTGCAAAATATAACTGGATTCATAGTCTTGTAAGAATATCGCAAGAAAATAATTAAATTTTCTATCTGCTGTGTGTTCTGGTTAACTTCTGCCTATTTTTCATTCTGTAAATTCTCTCTGAATAGTGTAACTGTATTATAATTAACAATTCTGTGAAAGTTTAGATACTGTATTTCTCCTTTCTTTGTTCAACCTTATTGATGGGATTGCTTTGTTGCTTTCATCTGACCATCATGGTCAGATAAACCATTTATTAGGGCCTTACATATGTTTCATTAAAGACAGTTTGATTTAGAAATAAATTACAAATTGCCACAAGTTGCCAAGGTCATTTCGAGTACATTGCACAAATTTTGCTGGAAAGCCCTTACACGTCCTTCATACGGTCCTGATCTCTCTCCATGGAATTTTCAGATTTTTGGAGCCCTGAAGATAGAAATTTGAGGCCATCTATTTGTTTCAGACAAAGAGGTACACGCCTTGTTACAACCATGGTTCCATAGGTAGCTACAAACATTTTTCCATGAGAGCATTGACCATCTTGCCCCATAGTGAGGCAAATGTTTTTTAAATTATAAACAGTTTACTTATTTTATTGTATCCATTTCATTTTCATTTGACTGCCCCCTTATATTGCCTGGCTCAATTGGTCCATAACAGTAGCAAGAATTTCCAAACAATAGAGTCCTTAAATTTGACATGGAGCAGTACAAAGAGAACAACAAAAGTTACCAAACATTAACTAATGCTGAAACTACTGACTGGATTCAGATCTACATCTACATCTACATCTACATCTACATTTATACTCCGCAAGCCGCCCAACGGTGTGTGGCGGAGGGCACTTTACGTGCCACTGTCATTACCTCCCTTTTCTGATCCAGTCGCTTATGGTCCGCGGGAAGAACGACTGTCTGAAAGCCTCCGTGCGCACTCGAATGTCTCTAATTTTACATTCGTGATCTCCTCGGGAGGTATAAGTAGGGGGAAGCAATATATTCGATACCTCATCCAGAAACGCACCCTCTCGAAACCTGGACAGCAAGCTACACCGCGATGCAGAGCGCCTCTCTTGCAGAGTCTTCCACTTGAGTTTGCTAAACATCTCAGTAATGCTATCATGGTTACCAAATAACCCTGTGATGAAACGCACCGCTCTTCTTTGGATCTTCTCTATCTCCTCTGTCAACCCGATCTGGTACGGATCCTACACTGATGAGCAATACTCAAGTATAGGTCAAACGAGTGTTTTGTAAGCCACCTCCTTTGTTGATGGACTACATTTTCTAAGGACTCTGCCAATGAATCTCAACCTGGTACCCGCCTTACCAACAATTAATTTTATATGATCATTCCACTTCAAATCGTTCCGCACGCATACTCCCAGATATTTTACAGAAGTAACTGCTACCAGTGTTTGTTCCGCTATCATATAATCATACAATAAAGGCTCCTTCTTTCTATGTATTCGCAATACATTACATTTGTCTATGTTAAGGGTCAGTTGCCACTCCTTGCACCAAGTGCCTATCCGCTGGAGATCTTCCTGCATTTTGCTACAGTTTTCTAATGCTGCAACTTCTCTGTATACTACAGCATCATCTGCGAAAAGCCGCATGGAATTTCCGACACTATCTACTAGGTCATTTATATATATTGTGAAAAGCAATGGTCCCATAACACACTCCTGTGGCACGCCAGAGGTTACTTTAACGTCTGTAGACGTCTCTCCATTGATAACAACATGCTGTGTTCTGTTTGCTAAAAACTCTTCAATCCAGCCACACAGCTGGTCTGATATTCCATAGGCTTTTACTTTGTTTATCAGGCGACAGTGCGGAACTGTATCGAACGCCTTCCGGAAGTCAAGGAAAATAGCATCTACCTGGGAGCCTGTATCTAATATTTTCTGGGTCTCATGAACAAATAAAGCGAGTTGGGTCTCACAGGATCGCTGTTTCCGGAATCCATGTTGATTCCTACAGAGTAGATTCTGGGTTTCCAAAAACAACATGATACTCGAGCAAAAAACATGTTCTAAAATTCTACAACAGATCAACGTCAGAGATATAGGTCTATAGTTTTGCGCATCTGCTCAATGACCCTTCTTAAAGACTAGGACTACCTGTGCTCTTTTCCAATCATTTGGAACCTTCCGTTCCTCTAGAGACTTGCGGTACACGGCTGTTAGAACGGGGGCAATATCTTTCGCGCACTCTGTGTAGAATCGAATTGGTATCCCATCAGGTCCAGTGGACTTTCCTCTGTTGAGTGATTCAAGTTGCTTTTCTATTTCTTGGACACTTATTTCGATGTCAGCCATTTTTTCGTTTGTGCGAGGATTTAGAGATGGAACTGCAGTGCGGTCTTCCTCTGTGAAACAGCTATGGAAAAAAGTGTGTAGTATTTCAGCTTTACGCGTGTCATCCTCTGTTTCAATGCCATCATCATCTGTCTGGATATGCTGTTTCGAGCCACTTACTGATTTAACGTAAGACCAGAACTTCCTAGGATTTTCTGTCAAGTTGGTACATAGAATTTTACTTTCAAATTCACTGAATGCTTCACACATAGCCTTCCTTATGCTAACTTTGACATTGTTTAGCTTCTGTTTGTCTGAGAGGTTTTGGCTGCGTTTAAACTTGGAGTGAAGCTCTCTTTGCTTTTGCAGTAGTTTCCTAACTTTGTTGTTGAACCACGGTGGGTTTGTACCGTCCCTCACAGTTTTACTCGGCACGTACCTGTCTAAAACGCATTTTACGATTGCCTTGAACTTTTTCCATAAACACTCAACATTGTCAGTGTCAGAACAGAAATTTTCATTTTGATCTGTTAGGTAGTTTGAAATCTGCCTTCTATTACTCTTGCTAAACAGATAAACCTTCCTCCCTTTTTTTATATTCCTATTAACTTCCATATTCAGGGATGCTGCAACGGCCTTATGATCACTGATTCCCTGTTCTGCACTTACAGAGTCAAAATGTTCGGGTCTGTTTGTTATCAGTACGTCCAAGATGTTATCTCCACGAGTCGGTTCTCTGTTTAATTGCTCGAGGTAATTTTCGGATAGTGCACTCAGTATAATGTCACTTGATGCTCTGTCCCTACCACCCGTCCTAAACATATGAGTGTCCCAGTCTATATCTGGTAAATTGAAATCTCCACCTGAGACTACAACATGCTGAGAAAATTTATGTGAAATGTATTCCAAATTTTCTCTCAGTTGTTCTGCCACTAATGCTGCTGAGTCGGGAGGTCGGTAAAAGGAGCCAATTATTAACCTAGCTCGGTTGTTGAGTGTAACCTCCACCCATTATAATTCACAGAAACTATCCACTTCTACTTCACTACAGGATAAACTACTACTAACAGCGACAAACCCGCCACCATTGGTTGCATTCAATCTATCCTTTCTAAACACCGTATGTGCCTTTGTAAAAATTTTGGCAGAATTTATCTCTGGCTTCAGCCAGCTTTCTGTACCTATAACAATTTCAGCTTCGGTGCTTTCTATCAGCGCTTGAAGTCCCGGTACTTTACCAATGCAGCTTCGACAGTTTACAGTTACAATACCGATTGCTGCTTGGTCCCCGCATGTCCTGACTTTGCCCCGCACCCTTTGAGGCTGTTGCGCTTTCTGTACTTGCCTGAGGTCATCTAACCTAAAAAACCCACCCAGTTCACGCCACACAACCCCTGCTACCCTGTAGCCGCTTGCTGCGTGTAGTGGGCACCTGACCTATCCAGCGGAACCCGAAACCCCACCACCCAATGGCACAAGTTGAGGAATCTGCAGCCCATACGGTCGCAGAACTGTCTCAGCCTCTGATTCAGACCCTCCACTCGACTCTGTACCAAAGGTCCGCAGTCAGTCCTGTCGACGATGCTGCAATGGTGAGCTCTGCTTTCATCCCGCTAGCGAGACTGGCAGTCTTCACCAAATCAGATAGCCACCAAAAGCCAGAGAGGATTTCCTCCAATCCATAGCGACACACATCATTGGTGCCGACATGAGCGACCACCTGCAGATGGGTGCACCCTGTACCCTTCATGGCATCCGGAAGGACCCTTTCCATATCTGGAATGACTCCCTCCGGTATGCACACAGAGTGCACATTGGTTTTCTTCCTCTCTCTTGCTGCCATATCCCTAAGGGGCCCCATTACGCGCCTGACATTGGAGCTCCCAACTACCAGTAAGCCCACCCTCTGTGACCGCCCGGATCTTGCAGACTGAGGGGCAACCTCTGGAACAGGACAAGCAGCCATGACCGGCTGAAGATCACTATCAGCTGCAGACAGTGCCTGAAACCGGTTCGTCAAACAAACTGGAGAGGCTTTCCGTTCAGCCCTCTGGAATGTCTTTCACCCCCTGCCACACCTTGAGACGACCTCCCACTCTACCACAGGTGAGGGATCAGCCTCAATGTGGGCAGTATCCCGGGTAGCCACAGTCGTAGTCCAATCGGAGGATGCGTGGGACGAGCTGACCGTCCCCGACAAACACCCATCCGGACCCCCACAGTGATGCCCATTGGCAACAGCCTCAAGCTATGTGATTGAAGTCAACACTGTCTGAAGCTGGGAGCGAAGGGATGCCAACTCAGCCTGCATACGAACACAGCAGTTGCAGTCCCTATCCATGCTAAAAGCTGTTGTGCAAAGAACATCTGAACTAATCTACAGAGAGCACAAACAATTCGACACAAAATTTAAACGGTTATTAAAATACAAGATTGCCTAGTAAATGCGGTAATGCTGCTACTTGTGCACTGCTGACACACTGCTCGGCGGCAGAAGGGGACTACGCGATTTTACACTATACAGGTACTAAAATGCGATGCTACAACTCTCAAATACTATAATACGCCCGAAATTTATGAATTAAACAATGCAAGTACCAAAAACACGCAAAGAAATTAAGAATTAAACTATGTAACAAATAAGTGAGCTAGGAATATACGACTTGCTGCTGGCAGCTGCTTATCCAATGGTGGCAGATGAAGTAGAACATGATAAACATTGCCAAGAGGGGGAAAAAAGAGACTGTAAATAAAAATAATATTATGAATGACAAAACATGCCTCTGGGGTAATATTTTACAATATTGTAGAATAGTACACAAGGGTGTGTTTCATTCATAATGTATAAAATATTCTAGCAAGAACTGAGAGAACAGTCAGTCAATGCAAGCATAATCAACACAGAAATTTAAAGTCAATTATTTTTGGTCTGAAAGGTGCCCATTACTTGGATACACACATTTCAGGAAGTTGTCAGCAGTCACAAAAAGTGTAGCTACTTATAAACTACAACATATTGTGTTATCAGATCTTCCAGTTTGTCATTAGAAAAGCAAAACTTGTGTACTATATTAAGAAAATAAAATACTCCTACTATATTAAGAAAATAAAATACTCCAAGAACATTACTGCACAGTAAAATCATTTGAAGCTCTATTTGCTGCGGGATTTCTTGTTATGAGTAGAATAGGTCTGACCTAGAAATTAGAAATAAGAGAAAGACAGGTGTTAATGAAAAACCTAGACCAGATTGAAGAAAATGGCAAATTCAGGAGACGATACAAACATGAATTCTGCACATGTGTAGAAAAGATTACAGACACCATTCGTAGGAGGAGGATTGTTTTCAATGGCTACATTGCCCATTTAAATCCTGCAGGATTGAGCATTTGATTTATCCATCATTTTCTCAGTAAGAAAACAAGGAAGCATGGTTCACTGAGGTAGGAAAAAGGTGGCAAGGAGGACAGATATCACTGAAGATATCATTAACATAAGCAGCTCAAGAATAAACTCCAAAAACACTTGGGTTTCAAAGAAAAGCCAAAACTTAATAAAAATTGAGAATAGGCCAGGTACAACTGGGATTCGCACTCTGAGGGTTCCATATAAAATGGAACTGCTGATAGTGAAGAACTCAGCCTGGTGTGGGGTGTGTATGATATGAATTGCTGGTAAAATAAACACAAACTTATAAAAGTTGAAAGTTTATGCCAAAAGTTATACCAAGTTTCATGGCCACAGTAACAATGCGAACTGGAAAAAAAAAGGCCTCCATCAGCTGAGATGCAACCATCCCAACAGATTAATTGAACTGAAAAACGCAGAACTGTTCATTACTTTATAGACAGAATATTACCAAAAATATTATTCATGAACTTTACATAATTTGTAGATCTTCATTCTTGAGATGTAGCTTCACTGTAAATCCTCGTGAGCTCTTTTGCTGTGCATGCAAAACTAATCATGTAATGTATAGTATAAATTCCAGGTATAGATTTTCCACAAAATTGCATTATTTACACACAGGATGATCAGTGGTGAAAAATATGTAAACAAAGTCCTACATGCTGTTCTACTGATAGTTGGTAACGAACTACCTGATTGCTGTACTCAAACCACTGACATTTATTATTATGATTATTATTATCATTGATTTAATGACATGCTTATGACTAGTTCTTCTTCGATGCTCTCTCCCATTCCCAGTATCTTGAGCCCTGCTGATAATTTTTCCTTCCTCTCCTGTGAAAGGGGCTTCTGACATGTAGGGACTGTTGGTGGTGGGGTCCAAGACTCTAGGTGGTGGGGTCCAAGACTCTCCAAAATTTGGAGCAATCTTCTACTTCAAGATCAGAAATCCCAGCCGAACCCAAGTCCTTTAGTACTTCATTAAGCCACAGGCTTCCAGTCTTGTAGCTTTTAACCAATGAGAAGATCTTATTGGTAAGCCTAGTGTTGTTCATTCGTTGTAGGTGCCCATAGAACTTGAGCCTCCTACGTCGCATACTGGTGTTGGCTGATTTTAACTGTTGATACAGGCTTTCAGTCTTCATTCACCCCTAATAAATCCCTTTACTAGTTCACACACGGTGATAACCAATGACACAGATGTCACTGATATTTATATGATTTACAGCAATCATTAACAATCAGAATTTACAAATTTTAAGAAATGACAATTAGAAGTGTGTAACAAAATTGATTCACATATATAGAAAAAGAAAATCATGCTTTACAATTTTGTGTAGATGCAGACATAAATTCATTAAGAATTCCAAAGTAACTTACAAGTTTCTAGAAAATAACAATACATATTATATTTTAGTTTATTACAGCCAAAAGAAAGAACAAAAAGTATTCTACCATATGTATGAATTCCAAATAAGATGTTTAACAAAACTAACTAGCTGATTTGCTGAAAACAAATTTGTAAGCTGCAGAATACATTTTGCTTATGTAGTCATAACAGTTTTTAATAAATATTAATTAAGAGACTCTTTGGCATAGCGAGTTTAGAGCAATTATCTAGTAGTTATTGAAAACAAAGTATTCCTAGCATGTTCACAAACTGGATATTGAGTGCAGAATACAGTAGCAAAGTGGTAAAGTATCCAGACCCAAAAAACTAATTGTGAGTTGACCATGTCTTTAAGATACAATCTATACATTTTAATATGCACAACATTAATGGATAACGTGATTTTTAAGGCCGTAGGTATAGTCCCTAAAGTAGTGATTTACACAAAGAGTATTTTAATATGAATGGAAAATGTCTAACAGAAACAATCTTTCAGTAACATATTACTTTATTGAATAAACATATTTATACCAAACAGATTGTGAAAGACTGTGGAATGGTTTACAAACTCTATACATATAAATTCTAGTTAGTGGATTCTTATTGAGTCCCAGACTTAGTTGTCTGAATGATAGAAATATGCCCTGCTAAAGGATTAATCTGAACATGAATTTCACAGTTTGTTAACTCCAGTGGAAACAGTGGCTGTAAACCGGCTGGTTAATCAAGAAGCTCAAACAATCAATACACCAGTCTTGGACATGAGACAGGCACCAGACCAAGAAATGCAATATTGTGCCAGTGCTGCTACATAATGCTCACCGTAATAATTCATGGACACCCGCGGTGAATGCCATTGTCATATGAACGGCTCTGCCATAGATAAGCTGAGAACGTGTTGCTGCTGCTGCAGATTTGGACCTCGTTTGCCTCCTAGAATGAGCTCTGATATCCATCTCCAACATATGCAGCTAATATGCACCAGATGTGAACAGCTCTACTTATCTTTCAATCTGCTGTACTACATGCGTAACCACCAACTCTTGCTAATTTTTACTGATTCTGAAGCCCTGCTATATTTTCCTGTCAAACACTGCATGCCTGCCAATAGTGAAAACTGCTGACACAATGGCCCAATAGCGTGGATCCTTGCAGCACTCAAAATCTCACCTAGACAACATGTCATGATACAATGCCAATCTCATGACAAATGCCCTCCCACTTCTAAAGAAGGGCCACCACAGCTCCATCTCTGTGATGTCATCGACTAATTTACGAATTCACTTTTCCCACCCAGCACTAACCTCACATCAGAGGTCCACTGTATCTGGACCTGTATCTGGCTAGACCTATATTTTTTGCCAGCAATGTTTCTGTTGGAAAGCAAGCGATGGTTATCTACAAAAATCTCTCAGTGAAACATGAGGGAACAGCACCATCTTACTGCTAGCACGGTGTCCCAACCACAGTTCAGCAGCTGGACAGGGTTAGAAAGCAACCTCTGGCCATCCATCCATTTCGGCTTCTGCGAAGACAAACAGCCGAAGCTCCAGGTTGTGCTGATGGTGGAGGACCACTTTTTTTATAGCATTATCTGCCCAACCTGTCTCAGATCTAATGTACTATTCCTTCCCCGTGTACATGAAAGATTTAAAGAAAACAAGCCATTCCAACACCATGTTAAATAAAAGGAAATTAACATAGAAAGGACCCAGTATGTTCAATCACTGTCATTTCATTTACTTTAAATAAAAACATCTCCCAAGTAATCCATGCCATCTCCATCTAATTATCTAATCACCCTCAAATTGAATGAAAAAAAAAAACATGCAAAATTGCTTGCTGTGTTTCGTAACATCCCCCTATCTATGAAAATTTTGTACAGTAGGTGACCCTCTTAAGTTACATAGTGGGGGGCACCGCCGAGCAAAATTTTGCTACTCACTAACCATCTGAAATTGCATAAATATCTGCTTTGCATAAATGACAAACCTTATTATTGACCATCAATATAGCGCCAAGCAACTCTGTTAATCACCATGTGTTAATGATAATTCAGTGACAAATGTATGCAATCTCAGACGTCCCCAAGGAACCATACTAAGCTTACTTTACTGCTGGACTCTGTGCTGAAGTCACGTCCTTAGTAATTATGGAATATAATATAGCAAATAAGGACTAGAGTACCAGCTGAACAATATGAAGAACAAATTTTTCTGTTAAATGAGGGTGGTTTGATAACCCTGGTAAATTTTTGTGAAAGAATGGCAAGATTTTTGTTGAACCTTCATGGTTGGTAAACTTGATTATTCCAAGGATCATTTAAAGAATTTCAACAATGTACTGTTTGTTGTTGGCAGCTGTCTGAATTGGTCAGCTGTAATTTAAAATGAAGAAAATCGAGTTTTGTGTTGTTATTGAACAATTTCATTTGAAGCTTGGACTGCCACACAAAACAAGACAGTTGACTGAAGTTCACACGGACTATACAGTATCACTGAAGACCATTTACTTTTGGATTAATGAATTTAAACATGGTCAGAGAAGCATCGAAGATGAAGAATGCTCCAACTGTCTAATTGAGATAACCACGAAGAAACCATTGACAAGATCCATCATATGGTAATGCAAGACAGCCAAATAAAAATTTGTGAGATTGCTGAGACTGTAGGAATCTGAAAAGAGTGAGTGCATAATATCTTGCATGGAGAATTGGCTGTTAGAAGCTGCGTGTGAGATGGGTGCCGCAATTGCTCATGGTTGACCAAAAGCACATCCGGTACAGTATTTCAACACAATGTCTAGCACTGTTTAGTCACATTCTGCAATACTTTTTGCACTGATTTGTTATGGTTGATGAAACAAGGATCCATCATTACCCACCAGACCCAAATGACATTTGAAACAATGGAGAAAGGGAGGTAAAAGTGCACCGAAGGAAGCAAAGACCATTGTCTCAGCTAATAAGGTGATGGCCACTGTTTTCTTGGAATCCCCAAATAATAATCCTCATAGATTACTTGGAAAAAGACAGCACTATAACTAGACCCTATGATGCTTCATTTCTGGATCATCTGAAACTTGTGTTGGCTGAAGAGACCAAGGCTGGCAAGCAAAAAAGTGCTCTTTCACCAGAATAATGCACCATCCCACATATCAGAATAACAATTGTGAAAGTGCATTAATAGGGTTTTGAATTGGTTCCTTATTTACCCTATTTGCCAGATATATCCCCTAGTGACTGCTTCCTGTTCCCTAACTTCAGACTTTGGTTTTCTGGCAAGAAATTTTCTATTTCTGGGATGGAATTTTCATCAAATGAGGAAGTGATAGCTGCAGTCAATGAGTATTTTGCAGAGTTTGACAGAACCTATTTTTCCGATGGGATGAAAAAGCTGGAGATCAGTGGACCAGGTGCATATCCCTCAAAGGAGAATATGTCAAGATTTAAGATGAGTTGTTTAGGAAACAAACATTTTTTCTTGCTTTTTTACCAGACTTATCAAACGACCCGTGTACACTTTGAATCTCTTACTTGGCCTGACATTTAATATGGCTCCTTTCCCACTCATCTTTTACATGTTCAATATAATTGTGACTGAAGTTCCACTCAATGTTTATAGTATTTAAAAGTGTTTTCAGACTATCAAGTAGAACATCAGAATATTGATTATGTATTGTAAATATCGCCACTGTAAGGTGTGATTGACACAAAACTAGTGGACATGATAAAAAACATGAATTCTTAAAATATTGCAACTGAATTTGCATATAGCCATGTTTTCAAATCACTTAAGAAGTTAATTGAATATTGAACGAAATGCTAAATATAAGATGATAAGGTGTTTGAGCTTACTAATTACCGTATCTGTGAAAACATTGTGTGAGTTTTTCATTAGTGTGACAATGATAAAGGAACAGAGAAACAAACCTTCTGTGTGATTGCAGAATTCTTTGTAGTAAGCATGTGTAACTTGTCAAATCTATAATGCACTGACAATATGTGTGATATGAAACAGCAGAACAAAACACAAATATGACAGTAAACACTCAACAACATTGACATCAGTATAAATATGTACATAATGCACAAAATGGAAATGAGCCTTATCTTTCACATTTATTCTCTTTTGGAAAGTCACACAGTCACTGGGATTCACTTCTGTCAAAGGAGTGTAGTAGGAGTTCATTGAGGCACAGTGCACAGAGGGTAGGCAAGCAGATGAGTTTGATGCGGCTATCTGGTTGTTGCTTCCAGCATGAGTTTCTCCATCTAATGGATGCAGCCAATACAGTGTACAGCAGGTGGGCCACCTCCTTGTTTTCCTTGTTACAGTCTATAAATGGGGTGACAGTTACTCTGGGTATGACATAGGCATGCTTGACGATAATGTGTTAGCATTCTCCCATCATGACAGTTCCTTGGCCGCAGATGTGTTTCCAGGAACAAGCAGTCAGATGTCTCAAAATTCATGCCAATATGACATGCTGGTCATAGTGGTCAGCTCGACTGTACCCTGACAGTGTGTTGCTAAACTGCTCACTAGAGCTGAACAGAAATGGAAATATGTTGTGGAATAGCTTGGATAGTCAGTCCACAGTATCCAGAAGACTCAGTGAAAAGGGTGTGCTGAGTTTTACCAAGTGTGACAGTAGGTAGTCAGCAAGTTCTCTCGCTGAGAACAGAAATAATGGCTCTGAATCGTTGTGTAGCACAGTTCTGTGTTGTGGATAGAATGACTAGTAGGTACTGTTCTCCAGCAAGAACAGAAGGTCAATTCAGGCTCTGGTGTTGTGGATGTACTGTTAAGAATCCTGTAAAGTATGAAGTTCATTTGTTGTGGCCCTAATACTAATCTTACCAGACCCGATGACTCGTTTAGGCTTGCAGATGCCTTGTTGACATGGGCCACTGCATTGCAACAGACAGCTGTTCCTTGTCCACCACGTGCCAGTCACCTGTAGTCGCCTCCCCTCACCTCCTGGGTCCTCGCAGAGTGCACCACAGTGAAATTTTCCAGATGGCTGCACCCTGGCTGACCTTGACCACAGCCACCATGAACTGAGATGGTCCTTGTTGCTCAGTCCCATGACATTGCAATGAGACATGCGCTGTCTTTCATGCGGGTGTGCCCCTGCCACTCAGCACCACTGTTACTGCTGCACGCTGCAGATTGACGTCATGTCCCCACTCCTTGTATGTGTGGTTCCGCACAGTCTGTAGGACCAGACTCAGTACGTAAATTTCTACTGCCCAAACTACATTCTCGTGAATATCTCCATCAATCTGTACAAAATGGAGTGCGCAAAAATATAACAGGGTGTGTATGATCCGGGAAAAACCTGGGATTTTTTTCATCTTGGAGAAAACCAGGAAAAACCCAGGAATTTTTTTGAATTCTGGGAATTTTTCATTGTTTTATACTAGTTAGATTTTTATAATTTTGACTCATAAAACCAATATTCTAACAAAAGATATTACTGTATCCCGGTATTTCAGAATAATACTGCAGCAATTAAACAAGAACGAGAGAAGAAAGTTGAAAACAAAACACAATGCTCATACAAGCATCTGACAACAGCAAAATGTGTCAAAGGCTTTAGGAAGGCTATGCAATGCTTCAGAACAACAAATTGCTTCCAAATAGCATGACATCACAACTGTTCAACATTAGATTCGTTTGAGCAGTTGTGAGTGGGCTCATGTGCATGCGCAGTTGAGTCATGTATGTGTAGTACCTTCTGCTTCTTTCTACTGGTGCGCCCAAGCTTCCAGGGGGGAGGGGGGGGGGGCGAAATTCATATTCTTGAGGGGGAAAAAAACCTTGTTTCACAAAACACCTATCATCCAGTGCACGTTGGTCTATTCTTTATTCATACAATTTTGAAATGCATCCCTGTTAGAATGTGTTCTAAAATGTTCAAAAACTAAGTTGATTTCTGAATGAATCATAAGTTGATTTTTGAATGCTTGCACAGTTCACGTGATGCCTCCGCCAGGGGAATCCCTGTCGCATCTAGAAATAAACTTTCCTGCAGACAAAAGGTGACGGGGCTATATGAGCTGAGCGAAATAAAGCCAAATGGGTGAATGCCAATCGCTGTTTATGTGGTTGACTGGGTCTGCGAATGATCATTGTTGTTATAATTACTAGCCAAAGCCATAAATTCAAACTACCAGAGTGGAAATAAACAACTAACAGGAATAACAGGTAAGAAAGATTATGTGTAATATTCTTGGTGCATCCAAGAAAATGAAATTTAGACAAAGTTTTTAGCCAGACTGCTACACTAGTAAGAGCCAGTTTTACAGTCCCCAGCTAGCAGGCGCTTAAGTTCTATTCTGGAAGTTGTGCAGAAAATGCATTGTATGAACACGTAATAATGCCTGACTGGAGAATAAATGCTGTATAACTAAACTGGTGATTGTGGCAGGGTTAGTGAAGTTCACGAGAGAATAAGTTTTGACACTGGCAGGAATAGTTACAGAATTAGTGATGACAAGATTGTATGTTAGAAGGAGGAAGGAGAAGAAATGGAGACATCACACAAATTGTAGAAGAATATGATGATTCCAAATTTATATAAAAATTTCGTACTAATACTTTTTGATCTCGTTCTTGAGAAGGTGGAGCGTATTGTAGTGGGAAGATGTAGAAGGCACCATATTAAGACGTCTCTGAGCTTTCTAAGTGATTAATTGTTTCTAACTACAGTGCTGTGTTCCCCTCAGTCTGCATCACTGTGTCCCGCAATGCTGAGGACACCACTTCGCTGTCTGTGAAACAGATTGGTGCGGAATGGCTGCCTCAGCAACCCGTGCATGCACTGTGTGTCGGCCTTGTACGCCAGCAGAGTTGCGTCATCAGGATGCTGGCAGTTGACTCAGTGGTCTGCGTTCCTGCCGACTCAGTGCCGCTCGGTGTGAGCCCGAGGCAGCCAGCTGTGTGCTTCTCGCCGGCATGGCTAAGGTCGCAGCGACAACAAGTGCCCATGAACCAGAGTCCGAATCTGTGGCCCTCACCTCACGATGCCTCTGGCGTGTGTTGGAAGCCAGGACGACTGCCTGCGGTAGGGAGCCATGGAATGGCCACCACTGGCTAGCTACGGAACCCGCATTGACCTCAGAGTGTTGAACCAACGACCCGCCGTGGACTGGAACGCTGGCGCCCCATCTGCTGCTGCTTGTAGCTGGTTGTGTGACATGCCCCACCATCCAGGAGAGCTGCCACACTTGAATGAATCTCATTAGAAACCCGCACCTATTTATACGTGGCTGTGCGCCTCTGTTTTTCCATATGGCCCACTTCGTCTCATGTACTCATAACACTCTAGGTTGGCCAGTGGGCCCCTTCTGCCTGTGATTTGCAACATGCAAAACCACTACTTTCAGCAATTTGACGGCCCTGTGGCCTCTACTCTACTTCGCAACTGTTGGTATGCGTAACTCACTGCAATCTGGCCCGCACCTGGCTGTAACTTGTGCTCAGAATATTGCACAAAAATAACTTTCCCTATCCCAAACGGTGGTGCCACTAGATTATTCCCCTCTTCGGAAAGACCCGGTCCCCGGTTCATCCCCTAACTAGCTCTTAACTTGTTTGGGTCGGCACCTATGGCATATATCCTTACTATTAGAAAACTTAAATGTGGTCTTGTGCCCCTTAAAACCATGACATGAAACAAAACGTAAAAATTCTTTACTGGAAGGCCACTGCTCGATGAACCCCTGACCTATTCATCTCACACCCTCGGTATCCAATCCACTGGGACTTGGACTACCCTTGGTTCCCTCTTGGAATTAGCTCTCCGCCTGATCAGAAAGAAAACAACACACAACAAAGTTAAGGCTGTGATGACACTTGGTACAGAGGTGCTCAAAATGATCATTATTTCCTGTTGCCTTTCTCTATACTGAGCAACATGTTGCGCAAGCTGTTCAGCTGATATATGCCCCTGTTGCTCTAAAATGAACTGGTTTACAGATCTCCACAGACCTGGCTCCAGAGTTTGATTTAACAATGCAGGTTCTGCCTTGGCAAAAACTCTAAAGTGGCTTCTGGCCAGTACAGCTGTGACTGCATAACATTCAGTTGCGTGACTCCTGAAATTGACACTGGCAGGTGGAATGTTGGTCTTATTATGTTACACTTAGTTCCATTGATTAAAATTCTGCTCCCCTTGAGATCTATATGTTTCGCTTCTGCAAATACTCCTGCTCAAAACAATTTGCTACTACTACCAAATTCTTGTAGGTGGAGAAGATCCAATGCATCCCGACCCGTTCCAAGCTCAATTTTGACTTCATGATGTCCATTGAACAGTCTGTACAATTCCCCCTGGCTAAAAATAACTGCACCATGCATGTGTCCGGATTGGTACTTAGCAACTGGCTGGACCTTCCGTATATGGCAGCTTCGTAATTCCTCCCTTGCCATCTCGGCGTACCGGTTTCTAGTTGCTGAGATCAGCAATACCTTTTCAGTTTTCACTTCCACAAATTTGCTAAATGCTTCCCACTTCACTGGATATGGGTGGACCGTGTAACACTGAAACCTCGCATTCTTCCCCATAACTGGGAACTGGACCAAAATATACACTCATGCGCGGTTGGTTGTTACCCCTACTGTTGCGACGTGGTAGAAAAAGGCAAATTTTGCTCGCTCCATTATTAAATATAACTGTGTTGGTAGTTCCTTGTGATCCTAGTGCAACCAGTGTAAATATTCGTCCGGCGGTAACACTTCAGTACGTATGTGGCCTTGCAATACCTGATGTTATGCTTCTTGCAGATTCGTTATTATTCCCTGCACATCCCACACACTGTCAGCTATGCCTTGCAAAAGTCTGGTTAACACCATCCTGCTATCTAGCACTTCCAGATGCCCCTGTAGGGTTCCCAGGTTACAATTTATTACGTCTTCTGATGCCTTAGAGTATTCCACTACCTGCCCTGCTAATGCACGGAGGAACCGTGTGTTATTCAGGACTTCCCCTTCTAATCTCCCTATCTGAGTTACATGCCAAGCTTCCATTGTCCTACTCTCCTCTGTGAGTTGCCTCACCACTTCCACCGTGTTGTTAAGTTCTTTTATATCGCTTTCGTCTGCAGTTCCAAAAACTGTCTTTCAAAATTTTTCCCCCTGCGTTCAGCCATCTTCGTTTCCTCCTTACCCGTGGCACTGCTTTCTCCATCCATTCTACCTGCTTCCATAGTGTCTTATAAGCCTCATGCAATTTCTTATACTCCCTTGCAACTTCCTTCAGCATTCCCTCGCCCTCTGCACATTGCCTAAGCTCTTTGAACACTCCCTCAAGCCTCCTTACTTCATTCCACATTTCCCATACGTTCCACACCAACCTTAATGCCCACCAGCGACTCGACACCACCACATCTTCCTGCCTTGAGTACAGCACACCCCCCTCCAGGTACTGCACCCGTAAGGCGTCCACCCCGATGTTGAAGAGATGAATCACCACCAATGCTCCCCTTTTCAGTGACCTGAGGACAGGGATCAACAACACTCTTCCTCCCTTTTCAAAAGGACTGCTGTCCGCAGCAGGCTATATTCGAAAATACATACAACAGATGAAAATACAATGCCTAATTACTCTATGCAAACCCAATGATACATGACACGAAAACAAAAAAACTACAAATACTCTACTACTTTCTGGATCACAAAGCATATGGTACTTTATGCTGTACTTTATCTTCCTGATTTTCTCTGTGTTTAACACCTCTTTTCACTCTCTCTTTCTTCCTCTTTCCTTCCTGTGACATGCATGGAATCAC
This sequence comes from Schistocerca cancellata, assembly GCF_023864275.1. Lineage (NCBI taxonomy): Eukaryota > Metazoa > Arthropoda > Insecta > Orthoptera > Acrididae > Schistocerca > Schistocerca cancellata. The sequence goes on from NC_064626.1 coordinate 141,624,233, forward strand.
ATCAGGCAACCCTTAAATGGCCATAACCACCCAATATATACTATCGTTGTTCTAATTGGCAGCTGAAGCTTAACATTAACAGGGGATGTGGTTTCAACAACATGGTATGGCCCTTGATACCTCATAAGGAACTTCTTCGTTTTTCCTTTTTACATAAAGGGGCTGGACAGCATTACCCATTGCCCCACACTATATTGTGGTAAACTTCCTTTCCGCTTTACTGCATCTTCCTGTCTTTCCAAAGCCTTTCTAGTCTCCTTTTGTACCCATTTTCAAACATCCCGAATTGTCCTTGCGAACTGACATACAGATACACTGGTCCTTCCTTTCTGTAGCCTCACCAAATCAAACAGTGATGGCATTTTTCACCTGTACACTACCTCATATTGAGACAAACCGATATTTGTATGGACTTTTTCATTGTAGGCACATACAATATGTTTCAAATACTCGTCTCACTAATGGTGATGAGAATCCTCATAAAAACTCAGCGTTTTCCCGATTGTTCTGTGTACCCGTTCTGTCCTTCCATCGGCCTGTAGATGCAACGCACTCGTCTTCAACTTCTTTACATTCAACAATTTTCACAGTTCCTTCATTAAATCTGACATGAAGTTGGTCCCTTGGTCAGTAACTATTGTCTCCAGTACACCAAACTTTAAAATCCAGTTGTTTACTAATGCTTTCGCAACCATTGCTGCCTGTTGATTTGGCATAGCCACCATCTCCACGTACCTCCAAAAATGGTCTATTATTGTCAGAATAAATCTGTTCCCTGATGGTGTTTGCCTGAAAGGTCCTAAGACATTGATCTCCAGCATAGAGAATGGACATGTCACTTCTGGCAATCATTGTATCTGTATCTGTTTCCGGCTCAAATCTGCTCTCTGTGCACATGGTATACAATTCATGACATATTGATCAACATCTACTATCCTACCTCTCCACCAATACCTCTCCACCACTCTCCTATTCGTCGCTCTACACCCTCCATGACCAGATAACATGTGATCATGTGCTTCCTTTAAAACCTCTTCCCTCAACTTCGCTGACACTACTACCCTTGGCCCTAACTCCGTTTCCCTGCACAGAATACCGCCGTACATATTAAATTGTGGCTGTGTCCGATACAATTTACAATTGTTCTCCGCATCCTGTAATTCCTGCCATACTGCTAGGTCATAACCTATGACTTCTACTTTTGCCACCTTCCTACTTAGTGCATCTGCATTACTGTGCTTCTTCCCGGGCTTGTGCACCACCTCATAGTTGAATTCACTAAGCCTCACAGCCCACCTAGTGAGTCTAATGGATGGATCCTTCAACCCCAACAACCACTTCAATGCAGCATGATCTGTCAGTACCTGAAATCTTCTCCTATATAAATAACATTTCAAATATATCATTCAATAGATTATGCTAAGCATCTCCCTCTCAGTTGTTGAATAATTCCTCTCTGCTGCATTCAATTACCTAGACGCATAGCATTCAATTGCCTAGACGCATAGGCTACAGGATGTTCTTTCCCATCAATTTCCTGACCAAGAACACATCCTAATGCTTGATTCGATGCGTTGAATGCTAGTATAAACTCCTTTTCAACATCTGGAAACAGAAGAACCAGACCAAACTTTCAGTTTGTCAAACGCTTTCTGACACTCTTTCTGTCCACTCAAATTACACACCCTTCTGTAACAATCGCGTCAACGGTTGTGCTAAATCTGCAAAACCCTTCACGAACGTTCTATAGAAATTGTAAATTCGGATGAATGACTGCACTTGCCTAGTGTTTTTGGCTCCCGAAAATCCATTACAACCTGTATGAACCTTGGATCTGTTCGCACTCCATCCTTACTGATAATATGACCCACATATTTTATTTCTTCTAATACAAAATGACACTTCTCCAGGCTCTACATCAAACAAGCTGATATTAACCTCATAAAGACTTCGCTTAACCACTGTCTATGTTGAAACTTCCTGGCAGATTAAAACTGTGTGCCGGACCGAGACTCGAACTCGGGAACTTTGTCTTTCACGGGCAAGCGCTCTACCAACTGAGCTACCCAAGCACGACTCACGCCCCGTCCTCACAGCTTTACTTCTGCCAGTACCTCGTCTCCTACCTTCCAAACTTTACAGAAGATCTCCTGTGAACCTTGCAGAACTAGCACTCCTGATAAAAAGGATACTGTGGAGACAGGAGAGCTTTTGTAAAGTTTGGAAGGTAGGAGACGAGGTACTGGCAGAGGTAAAGCTGTGAGGATGGGGCGTGAGTTGTGCTTGGGTAGCTCAGTTGGTAGAGCGCTTGCCCGCGAAAGGCAAAGGTCCCAAGTTCGAGTCTCGGTCCGGCACACAGTTTTAATTTGCCAGGAAGTTCCATATCAGCGCACACTCTGCTGCAGAGTGAAAATCTCTTACTGTCTATGTTGCTCCATACTACTTGAAAACACTATAATGTCATCCAAATAGACAAGACACTGCTGCAGTTTCAAACCCCTCAAGACACTGTCTAGCAACCTCTGCAACATTTCTGGAGCATTATTCTAACCAAATGCAATTCTGATGTACTGGTAATGACCTCCAGGAGCAGAGAATGCAGTTTTTGGCCGATCCTCTGGAGCCACCTCTAACTGCTGATAATAACTTGTCAAATCCATCATAGAAAAGTACTGGCACTGTCCTAAGTGATCCAAAGTCTCCAATATGTATGGAATGTGGTACGTGTCCATTACTGTCTTATAATTGAGATATCGATAGTAACAACACAACCTTTATTTCTTAGTTCCATCCATAGATTTCTTAGGAGCAACGACAAAGCCCACTTCCCAACAACTATTACTATGCTCTATAATACCGGCTGCAAGCTGCTGATCAATGAAATCCTCCACAAATACACTCCTGGAAATTGAAATAAGAACACCGTGAATTCATTGTCCCAGGAAGGGGAAACTTTATTGACACATTCCAGGGGTCAGATACATCACATGATCACACTGACAGAACCACAGGCACATAGACACAGGCAACAGAGCATGCACAATGTCGACACTAGTACAGTGTATATCCACCTTTCGCAGCAGTGCAGGCTGCTATTCTCCCATGGAGACGATCGTAGAGATGCTGGATGTAGTCCTGTGGAATGGCTTGCCATGCCATTTCCACCTGGCGCCTCAGTTGGACCAGCGTTCGTGCTGGACGTGCAGACCGCGTGAGACGACGCTTCATCCAGTCCCAAACATGCTCAATGGGGGACAGATCCGGAGATCCTGCTGGCCAGGGTAGTTGACTTACACCTTCTAGAGCACGTTGGGCGGCACGGGATACATGCGGACGTGCATTGTCCTGTTGAAACAGCAAGTTCCCTTGCCGGTCTAGGAATGGTAGAACGATGGGTTCGATGACGGTTTGGATGTACCGTGCACTATTCAGTGTCCCCTCGACGATCACCAGTGGTGTACGGCCAGTGTAGGAGATCGCTCCCCACACCATGATGCCGGGTGTTGGCCCTGTGTGCCTCGGTCGTATGCAGTCCTGATTGTAGCGCTCACCTGCACAGCGCCACACACGCATACGACCATCATTGGCACCAAGGCAAAAGCGACTCTCATCGCTGAAGACGACACGTCTCCATTCGTCCCTCCATTCACGCCTGTCGCGACACCACTGGAGGCGGGCTGCACGATGTTGGGGTGTGAGCGGAAGACGGCCTAACGGTGTGCGGGACCGTAGCCCAGCTTCATGGAGACGGTTGCGAATGGTCCTCGCCGATACCCCAGGAGCAACAGTGTCCCTAATTTGCTGGGAAGTGGCAGTGCAGTCCCCTACGGCACTGCGTAAGATCCTACGGTCTTGGCGTGCATCCGTGCGTCGCTGCGGTCCGGTCCCAGGTCGACGGGCACGTGCACTTTCCGCCGACCACTGGCGACAACATCGATGTACTGTGGAGACCTCACGCCCCACGTGTTGAGCAATTCGGCGGTACGTCCACCCGGCCTCCCGCATGCCCACTATACGCCCTCGCTCAAAGTCCGTCAACTGCACATACGGTTCACGTCCACGCTGTCGCGGCATGCTACCAGTGTTAAAGACTGAGATGGAGCTCCGTATGCCACGGCAAACTGGCTGACACTGACGGCGGCGGTGCACAAATGCTGTGCAGCTAGCGCCATTCGACGGCCAACACCGCGGTTCCTGGTGTGTCCGCTGTGCCGTGCGTGTGATCATTGCTTGTACAGCCCTCTCGCAGTGTCCGGAGCACCGGACACACCGGTGTCAATGTGTTCTTTTTTCCATTTCCAGGAGTGTACCTTGGTATTCTGTATGGTTTACAGTAAACAGGTGCTTCATTCCCTGTTGGTATCCTTTGTTGAACTAATGGAGTTGCTGGCAATGGCCCTTGAGGAAAAAACAAATCCTTACATTCCCCCTCCTTTCAAATGCTTAATTTTGTCATGCAATGCAGTTCTATCGGCAGTTAGTGGTTGAATACATTGCCTACCTGTCTAACACCAATCTTCATCATCTGGCACATCCAAATTTGCTGCTAAAACTCCTTTCCTCAAATTCGCGTCTACAGCGCTAAAATTATTCTCGTTCACATGAACTACTCGCTCGTCATTTCCCTCCTGTAGGCGTACAACACTATGTTTCACAAAACAACCCAATGGACCCAAAACTTCATTATCCTCCAATGGTTCAATAACACATACTGTACCCACAGGTAGATGTGACTCCACACTTACCCAAATCGACTTCCCAGTGCCACTAGATGAACACTCCTGCGAATTGAGCCTTAATTCTAATATACACGGTTCAATTGGTTCATTCATTACGTTGAACACCCCTCGCGACAGCCCTGCATTGACAACAGTTTCCCTAGCTGAAATAACATTCCACCAAGTTCCACAGTTCATTATCCAAGGTCAATTTTGGCATGATCTACTCCTAGTATCTTGTCGTAGCCCTTGCTTACCCATGGTACTTCCTCCATGCATACATTAAATTGGACATTCTCTATTCGAAAGTCAACTGTCACCGACCCCAAAGGTGTGACCTCCTTATCCCCCACTCCACGCAACCTATAATGTGGTTGATCTAGCTTCCTTCATCCCATTGTATTCCTAGTAGCCACTGACACTTGCTCCCCTGTGTCCAAGAAAATCTTACAATTTTTAGTTCTTATGGATCCTACCACTAAACATTCCACCTCAGCATAAGTATTTGTAGCATTGAAATTAAACGGGAGCTCCCTTAGGCAGGTCTTGGGCCCCCTCTGCCATTTAATGCTTGTCCACCTCTCCTATCTCCACTTCTCCATCCTCCCCACTGCCGATTTCCACCCCTTCCTTTATGCCTCGGTGACTGCGTACATTGCCTCTGCACATGTCCTGTACGACCACAATTAAAACTTTTCACACCCGCTATAAAAACTGTTTGCCTCTCCCATGCCCCTGTTGCCATGTCTATTTCCACACATTGAATTGCCAGCTGAATGGCCAAATACAAATCTTTCGGAGCCCCTTCATGCACTTTACGTGACATATGCATCTGTAACCCCCTCAAAAATACATCAGGTGCCCTTTGCTCAGCCTCCTGCAACAGAACACTAATTGCTTAATTGCTCTGACCCAACTCGTAAGTATACTCATTAATTTCTCTTATCCTGTCCGCAGATTTCTCTATCACCTCCCCCTGAGTCTTTGACATTGTGCTTAACCTCTTCCCTGTCTTAAACGGTGGTACCACTCCAGTATGAATGAAATGTGATACTATATCCAAACATAAAGCTTTTTGCTTGTTGTTGTTGTGGTCTTCAGTCCTGAGACTGGTTCGATGCAGCTCTGCATACCTCTCTATCCCGTGCAAGCTTCTTCATCTCCAAGTAACTACTGCACCCGTCATCCTTCTGAATCTGCTTAGTGTATTAATCTCTTGGTCTCCCTCTATGATTTTTACCCTCCACATTGCCCTCCAATACTAAATTGGTGATCCCTTGATGCCTCAGAACATGTCCTACCAACCGATCCCTTCTTCTAGTCAAGTTGCACCACAAATTCTTCTTCCTCCCAGTTCTATTCAGTACCTCCTCATTAGTTACGTGATCTACCCATCGAATCTTCAGCATTCTTCTGTAGCACCACATTTCAAAAGCTTCTTTTCTCTTCTTCCCTAAACTATTTATTGTGCATGTTTCCCATCCATACATGGCCACACTCCATACAAATACGTTTAGGAATACTGCCTGACTCTTAAATCTATACTCGATGTTAACAAATTTCTCTTCTTCAGAAACGCTTTCCTTGCCATTACCATTGCCATTGCCATTGCCATTGCCATTGCCATTTTATATCCTCTCTACTTCGACCATTGTGAGTTATTTTGCTCCCCAAATAGCAAAACTCATTTACTACTTCAAGCATCTCATTTGCTAATCTAATTCCTGCAGCATCACCCGATTTAATTCGACTACATTCCATTATCCTTGTTTTGCTTTTGTTGATGCTCATCTTATATCCTCCTTTCAAGACACTGTCCATTCCGTTCAGCTGCTCTTCCAGGTCCTTTGCCGTCTCTGACAGAATTACAATGTCATCGGCAAACCTCAAAGTTTTTATTTCTTCTCCATAGATTTTAATTCCTACTCCGAATTTTTCTTTTGTTGCCTTTACTGCTTGCTCAATATACAGATTGAATAACATCGGGGATAGGCTACAACCCTGTCTCACTCCCTTCCTGACCACTGCTTCCCTTTCATGCCCCTCAACTCTTATAACTGCCATCTGGTTTCTGTACAAATCGTAAATAGCCTATCACTCCCTGTATTTTACCCCTTCCACCTTCAGAATATGAAAGAGATTATTCGAATCAACATTGTCAAAAGCTTTCTCTAAGTCTACAAATGCTAGAAATGTAGGCTTGCCTTTCCTTAATCTATTCTCTAAGATAACTCGTAGTGTCAGTATTGCCTCACATGTTCCAACATTTCTACGGAACCCAAACTGATCTTCCCCGAGGTCGGCTTCTACTAGTTTTTCCATTCGTCTCTAGAGAATTCGTGTTCGTGTTTTGCAGCCGTGGCTTCTTGAACTGATAGTTCGGTAATTTTCACATCTGTCAGCACCTGCTCTCTTTGGGATTGGAATTATTATATTCTTCTTGAAGTCGGAGGGTATTTCGCCTGTCTCATACATCTTGCTCGCCAGATGGTAGAGTTTTGTCAGGGCTGGCTCTCCCAAGGCTATCAGGCTATTTTACTGGCACATTTGCGTGATGTATCTTAAAGTGTAACACATGCAAAGAAGACAAATACTAAATGCAAAAGCTTAGCTTTTGTTGTACCTACACTATGTACATTAATTTCAACTACTAATTTTTCCTATTTGTATGTTAACGCTGCATAACAGTGATGTTGCTATTGGCGGACTACATCATGTATCCTCTGAAGATCTGCTGTCATCTGCTGGAGAGATCACATGATATGAGCTATGGCTGGCGTACAAAATCATCACAGTCTCGATTTCACTAAAGTGCAGCGATTGGTGGAACTCGAATATATACTTTCTTAATACAAAAATAGGCAGCGTACATGTTGCTGCAAGTATGAGCTTGTCCCAAAATACACGTGTGTGGGTTCCCCCCCCCCCCCCTCCCCCCCTCCCAGTACTGGAAGTTCTACACTAGTCTGTAAAACCTAAACCATTCAAAGACTGATAAGTTTTACAGTACCGAGGGAAAGTTTACTGTTACTTACACAGAGAAAATGTGTATTTTCACCCAGGAGAAAGTGTATTTTTAACCGGAAAATCCGGGATTTTTTTTTTTTTTTTCTTTTTTCTTTGTCCCTTGTCCCCATATAGACCCTGACGAGATTTTCAAACCGGGGCAATTCTATACTCATGCTCATAAATGAAGAACAATGCTGATACATGGTGAAACAACTCTCTGGTGGGCGGTTTGTGGGTTTAAATCACCTCGGGGTATGACCATGCGGTGCATTTGACCTGCGGTTGTTGGTGGCGCTAGCAGCAGTCCACATAAGCAGACGTGTGTTGGTGCATGTCAGAGCACAGTGCAGTGAATAAGTGTGCAGACGTTTTCACACGTGCTAATGGTGACTGTGTGTTGAAAATGATTCAAAGAACACATATTGATGATGTTATAAGTGGTAGAATACCAGGACGACTGGAGGCTGGTCAAACACAGCAGGTCATAGCATGAGCTCTCCATGTGCCACCAAGTGTGATCTCAAGATTATGGCAACGATTCTAGCAGACAGAAAATGTGTCCAGGTGCTACAGTAATGGACGTCCACAGTGTACAACACCACAAGAAGACCGACATCTAACCATCAGTGCCCACAGACGGCCACGGAGTACTGCAGGTAGCCTTGCTCGGGAAATTACCGCAGCCACTGGAACAGTTGTCTCCAGATACATAGTCAACAGACGACTGAACAGACGTGGCTTATTTGCCCAGAGACCTGCAAGGTGCATTCCACTGATCCCTGGTCACAGGAGAGCTTGTAAAGCCTTGTGTCAAGATCACAGTACATGGTCATTGGAACAGTGGTCCCAGGTTATGTTCACGGACGAGTCCAGCTATAGTCTGAACAGTGATTCTTGCTGGGTTTTCATCTGGCGTGAACCAAGAAGCAGATACCAACCCCTTAATGTCCTTGAAAGGTACCTGTATGTAGGTCGTGGTTTGATGGTGTGGGTTGGAATTATGATTGGTGCACGTACACCTCTGCATTCTTTGATAGAAGAACTGTAACGGGTCAGGTGTATCGGGACATCATTTTGCAGCAGTATGTCCACCTTTTCAGGGTTGCAGTGGATCCCACCTTCCTCCTGATGGATGATAACGCACGGCCCCACCGAGCTGCCATCATGGAAGAGTACCTTGAAACAGAAGATGTCAGGTGAATGGAGTAGCCTGCCTGTTCTCCAGACATAAACCCCATTGAGCACATCTGGGATGCTCTCGGTCGATGTATCGCTGCACGCCTTCAAACCCCTAACACACTTCAGGAGCTCTGACAGGCACTGGTGCAAGAATGGGAGGCTATACTGCAGCAGCTGCTCGACCACCAGATCCAGAGTATGCCAACTCGTTGTGCGGCCTGTGTTCATGTGCATAGTGATCGTATCCCATATTGCTGTCGGGGTACATGCACAGGAAACATTGGCATTTTGTAGCACATGTGTTTCGGGATGGTTTTCTCAACTTATCACCAATACTGTGAACTTACAGATCTGCGTCATGTGTGTTCCCTATGTGCCTATGCTATTAGCTCCACTTCTGTGTAGTGCCGTGTTGTGTGGCACCACATTCTGCAATTATCCTTAATTTATGAGTTTGAGTGTAGATAGTGACTCCCCAGCCACCGCCCTCCATCCAGCATTTGAGGTACGACGCCAAAAATTAAATCGGCTTTTCAAAAAATGTTCATTTTGTAACGCACATCTTTATGAAGAGTCTGATTCATAAAACATATGTCTTCCATGACGTATAAAACATGTCATTTAGAGTGTGCCAAAGTGCAGTGCCATGCACCACACAGCATTCATCCATTGCACATCACGGTATTTCCCCTCTGTTGAATTCAAATGCGTATATTTCGTAATGGATGCCATAGAACTATATTCAGGACGGTAGAAATTAAAATGTTCTGTTGTGCCTCTCGTGCTCCCAGTCAGCCGTTTTGACATCTTGCCATTAATAGTGGATGGGATTACTTGTAACCAAGAGAACGAAGAACTCTTCAGAAAAGCTGCATTCTTTATTGCCTATTAGCTAATGACTTGTTGTTATGTGTGATACAAAATTAAACATAGGATACATAAAACCAGTAAAGACAAAAATGCAGTAAATGAAGCAGGCAAAAAGGAATACAAATGTCTCAAAAATGAGATGGAGAGGAAGTGCAAAATGGCTATGCAGGGATGGCTAGAGGACAAATGTAAGGATGTAGAGGCATATAGCACTAGGGGTAAGATAGATACTGTCTACAGAAAAATTATGGAGACCTTTGGAGAAAAGTGAACCACTTGTACGAATATCATGAGCTCAGATGTGAAACAAGTTCTAAGTAAAGAAGGGAAAGCAGAAAGGTGGAAAGAGTATGTAGAGGTTCTATACAAGGTCGATGTACTTGAGGCCAATATTATGGAAACAGAAAAGGATGTAGATGAAGATGAAATGGGAGATATGATACTGCATGAAGAATTTGACAGAGCACTGAAAGACCTAGATCAAAACAATGCCCTGGGAGTAGACAACATTCCATTAGAACTACTGATAGCCTTCGGAGCGCCAGCCCTGACAAAACTCTACCATCTGGCGAGCAAGATGTATGAGACAGGTGAAATACCCACAGATTTCAAGAAGAATATAATAACTCCAATCCCAAAGAAAGCAGATGTTGACAGGTGTGAAAATTAACACAGTTACGGAAAACTGAAATAAGTTATTAGTTTCAGTTTTTATTTTATTTCCACCTTTCTGACAGTCAAGCATTAATCGCCTAACAGAACAATGAAGTTATTTCTGTCGGTTTGCTAAAGAAATTTGGCTTTTATTAATCTTTTGCGCTGAGACAGTCCATTTATTTGAAACAAAGTGTTTAATTCCACACCATTGGCTAGTATCAACTGTTCGCCGCATTTCAAGTGCACCTTTTCATCTTCTAGTTCTTGGAGTATCCTCCGATGCCTTGTTTATTTTATGATATAAGATATTTTAATGTTTTTCACGTTCAAACAAACGGGCTTCCTGCATCATTGTAGCTGCGCAAGTGCGGTGGCTACTGTTATCTAGTGTTCTGTGGCAACTGCTGAAACGAACATATTTGTAAGAGTCGTGGGAAAATATTTCGAATGGTGGTTTGAAAAGCAGTACTTTCACAGTAAATTTCCTTTTATGCACGATGAACTATGTGTGAGAATGTACGATGAATTTCTTAAATCACAGAGCATTTGACTCTCATTTAAAAATCAACTCCTTGTGGACAAATATCAGAAGAATTTCAAGCCCATATGATCAGACGTTTATGTTGTTATCAAAAACTTTACTGGCACATTTGCGTGACGTATCTTAAAGTGTAACACGCACAAAAAAGATCAACTTTATATGTAAAAACTTAAGTCTCTTGCAGCTTATTATTCTTGGAGACCAATATTACATGTGAGAGCTTTGCTTTTCTTGTAAGAACACCATGTATATTAATTTAAACCATTAACTTTTCCTATTTGTGTGGTCACGCTACTGAACAATGATGTTGCTATTGGCTGACTACATCACTTGTCCTGTGCTCTGAATATCCGCTGTAATCGGCTGACAGGATCACGTGACATGAGCTATGACTAGCTGCACATCACAATCTCAATTCAATGGTTCAAACATGCGGTGTTTCGTGGAATTCGAATTTATACTTTCATCATACGAAAATATACAGCCTACATGTTGCTGCTCATCACAGATCTTTCGAAAACTTTTTTTTTCCCCTCCCTAAGTTTCATTTTGTAAAGTGCCAGGAAACTCTACACCAATATTTAAAACCATAATGATTCAATTGAGTGATTAGTTTTACAGTTCTGGGGAAAAGTATACTGTTACTTAACACACAAAAGTGTATTTTCATCCCAGCAGAAAGGGTATTTTTAACCGGGAAATCTGGAAATTTTTTTTCTTTCTCTGCGTATACACCCTGTATAATGACCACAATAATATGACTAAGTGACCCCAATTATAAATAAAAACACAGAAAAATCTTATGACATTGAATTATGGTTGGTGTGCCATACAGTTTAATCATTGTTCTGTATATTTATTCTCCTCTGTCACCTTTTTTGTTGTGATTGGGGAGCAGTGCTGCTGATGGCAAAACAACGCATGTCTTTTGTCTTAAGGTGTTATCCTGGGGGCAGGGAGAGAATAAGCTAGCACCAGATTATTTAGCACATTAGTATGTTCCCATTTTCATCATGTCATGCCTTATGAATAATGTTGTTGTTGTTGTTGTGGTCTTCAATCCTGCGACTGGTTTGATGCAGCTCTCCATGCTACTCTATCCTGTGCAAGTTTCGTCATCTCCCAGTACCTGCTGCAACCTACATCCTTCTGAATCTGCTTAGTGTGTTCATCTCTTGGTCTCCCTCTACGATTTTTACCCTCCACGCTGTCCTCCAATACTAATTGGTGATCCCTTGATGCCTCAGAACATGTCCTACCAACCGATCCCTTCTTCTAGTCAAGTTGTGCCACAAACTCTTCTTCTCCCCAATTCTATTCAATACCTTCTCATTAGTTATGTGATCTACCCATCTAAACTTCAGCATTCTTCTGTAGCACCACATTTCGAAAGCTTCTATTCTCTTCTTGTCCAAACTATTTATCGTCTATGTGTATAATATGTATGGCTAATTTTCGTGTATACTAAACCAAGTAATCCTGTGGTTCATGCAATTAACTATAAGGCATCATGATTAATGAAATTGCCAAGATCTTGGATACAAACTGCTGTCCCTGCCATTGGGTAACACCATCCTTACATATTTCTTTATTGATTACATTTCATGCCAGCATTCTCCTCTATAGTCTTCATATGTTGCTCCATACTCCTGTGGACAAAATCTCACAACACAAGACTAGATACTACCACAGTTATCTGCATATTTAATTTTACATCTCATTAAATTTACTGTGCATAAATCAAGATTCACATTAATTACATACCCGCAGTCTAATAATTTTGATCTCCCTTACTTTTCCTTCATTATTACAATACCTTCAGCAATCTCAATATTGTTTGCCATTCCCTTTGACCTTCCCTCACACATCATACTTCACCTCACCTGTACACTATTAAACAAATTAAACAAGCTTAGTAAACAGTGTATACCATATCTCATTATTATTCTGTTGCCGGCTATCTGATTGTTGCAGATTGATGAACAGCTGAGTGTTCTGCAGCGAAGCATATATTCATGTAGTCATTGCTCATCCATGTCATTCTTCACTTGTCAAACAACAGTGTTTGCTACCCCAAACACATACCACTAATACCACTATAAAAAACACAAAACATGTTCACACAGAACAGATAACTCATTCAACAGTTCTCTGATGTCAAATAACAACAACAACAACAAACACATGTATACGTTTACTCCTGTCACTGGTAAGGACATCAATTGAGAATCAGTATCCATATCTTATCCCTTGCAGGAGTCATCTGATGTGATGCAAATACTTGATATGCAACGTATCTCTTAATCTTATGTCGCCATACACTGCAATCTTGATATTCTCACATGTCAACCAACACAGCTCTGTGCTCCCTCCTTATCACCACACTAACCAAGTACATTTACACTATAGGCAATAAGATGATAGAAGAAGAGATTCCTGGGAGTAGAAGAATGAAACACATGTAACAAGTTATGCAAACTACCCCTGCACAACATAATCATAAGCAAATGATCACATATAAATACCCATGGCTGTGAATAATCTGCTTATCTCACTTAATTCTAAACAGAACAGTATGCGATAAGAACTCTTAGTAAACTGTACCACTTACCCTACATAATTATTTATGAAGACTAATCTAGAAACACAGAAATCTACTCCTTCCTTCCTACCACTGATTACGTGATTATTGTGTGCCCCAGGCTGCACTTGTCATCCACATTTGAGGTCTGCGATATTCACAATTTCTATATCTGTTACCTTTGATAATTTGGTTCCTAAACTGTCAGCCACTATGGTTATATTTAGCATAATTTTATGTGTTATTTTGCCATGTACATGGTCCATATAATTGGATATGGAAACACCATTGCTTTGTTTCTTCTCTCACCATGCACTCTGTCTACTTCCAACCCTCTCCTAAATTCATCGATATTTACTTTCTTGAGTTCAATTAAGGTCCAAAAGAAATTTATGAGGTAGCTTGTCTTTGCACAACCACAGTATTTCTGTGGCAGAGAAGGGTTTATCAACATATAAATTCTTTCTTTCCTGTTTGTTGAGTAAGCAGACTGGGTTCGCGAATCCTGTCTCTCTCAGTGACTGCACACTTAGCATTTCTCTTTAAAAATATTTTGTTTTGTGCCAGGCCAGTAAATCGTCTAGGACTGTTGATATTTTCAAACATATCGGAAATCCAATGTATCAATATGTAAATAAATACCATTATTGAAAAAAAGTTATCGACATATTGACATATCAGTAAAAAATATGTCGGCTCCATGTTGTAAATATACTGCCAGTTTTACAGCTGTATTTGATATCCTGTACATCAACAAGCTAACAGCCTGCTTATCACCCGTCGCGCAAGAATTGAAAGGAAAACATGCACAGTTGTGTTTGGCAATAATCATTTTGCTAAAAATGGTAACTGCAGGTAAGTGGCATAATATTAGGTGTCCGATGGGTCCATCATTCTGTTTCATCACCTATCGAATTCGTGTGGAACACTTCATATTGACTTCCCTGTTTTTTCATTTCTGCACATGCCGGGGACCTAGCAGCTGTAGTGTCAGAATTTCATGGTGAATTTAAATGTTGCAGTTTCTGTTGGTAGAACCGAGTGCCAATTATGTCAGCACTTACCCTCACACTCTTCACCCACCACAAAGACCAATCTTGTCATTTAGATTTTTGTTCATCAATTACAGTAACTCTTTTTGAAGAATTCTAATGTGAAGAAATAGCACACTAGTCGCATTCAAATTGATTTCTAATGCAACTAGTGTGCTGTTTCTTCACATCGGATATCGTGCTGTTCCATTCACACTGCCCCCCTCCCCCAGTGAAATCGGACTACTTCTTTGTGACATCTATACTTGCGTCACATAGTCAAAGAGAAAGACTCGGTGTGATGAAAGCTCAAAAAGTAGTAAGACTCTTTGGCACAGTGAAAGTAAAAACTATGTTCTTCTACAGTTTCAAGAGAACAACCTCAAATATTTATCAAAAATCGTGAAAAAATATAAAATAAAAAAATCAGCTCTCAATATTGCCATTTTGATATTGATATATCAGTGAAAAAAATGTCACCAATATCTAGCGATATTTTTTTTTAAAAATGCCGATATATTGATATTTTATCAACAGCTCTATCCTGTACCGTACTAGTCTTTCCTGTTCCATTTGAAAATAGAATGAGCGTAAAATGCCTGTTTATATTCTTCTAATTTGTTGTATCTTATCTTCATGCTCCTTACACGGAATGTATGTTGACGGCAGTAGAATTACTTGGCAGTCAGCTCCAAATGCCAGTTCTCTGAATTGTCTCAATAGTGTTTCTCGAGAAGAATGCCACCTGTGCTCCAGTGATTCCTATTTGAGTTCCCACAAGCATCTCTGTAACACTTTCATGTTGTTTGAACCTACCAGTAATGAATCTAGCAGCCTGCTTCTGAATTGCTTTAATGTTGTCCTTCCAACCTGGTATGGATCCCAAACATTCAAGCAATATTCAAGAATGTATTGCACCAGTGTCCTATATGCAATCTCCTTTACAGATGAACCAAACTTTCCTAAAATTCTCCCAATAAAGTGGAGTCGACAGTTTGCCCTCCCTATCACAGTCCTCACATACTCATTCCATTTCATATCGCTTTGCAACATTACACCCAGATATTTAAACAATGTGACTGTGTCAAGCAGTACACTGCTAATGCTATATCTGAGCATTACAGGTTTGTTTTTCTTACTCATCCACATTAACTTACATTTACAGCTAATTGCCATTCATCTCACCAACTAGAATTTTGTTAAAGTCATCTTGTATATTCCTACAGTCACTCAGCTTTAACACCTTACTGTACACTACAGCATCATCAGCAAACAACTGAAGATTGCTACCGACTCCATCTACCAAATCATTTATATATATAGAGAACAACAGAGATCCTGTCACATTCCCTTGGGACACTCCTGATGATACCCTTGTCTCTGATGAACACTCACTATTGAGGACAACGTACCGGGTTCTATTACTTAAGAAGTCTTCGAGCCACTCTCATATGTGCAAACTTGTTCCATATGCTCGTACCTTCGTTAACAGCTTGCAGTGGGGCACCATGTCAAATGCTTTCTAGAAATCTAGAAATGTGGAATCTGCCTGTTGCCCTTCATCCATAGTTTGCAGTATACCATGTGACAAAAGTGCAAGCTGAGTTTTGCAGGAGTGATGCTTTCTAAAACCATGCTGATTTGTGGACATAAGCTTTGTAGTCTCAAGAGAAGTTATTATATTCAAACTGAGAATATGTTCAAGGACTCTGCAGCAAATTGAAGTTAGGGATATTGGTCTGTAATTTTGCTTTCAAATCTTTCAGTTGTTTCTCTACACCAGAGATGCTTATTACTATATCATCCATACAGAAATCTTTCCAATGGTCAAATGACAGTATGTTTGTATGACTCTCCTGTGTGAACAATTTCTTGAAGACAAAATTTAAAACTTTGGCTTTCGTTTTCTATCCTCAACTGCCACACCAGACTGATCAACAAGGGACTGAATGCCTTAGACCCACTTAGTGATTTTACATAGGACCAGAATTTTCTAGGGTTCTCTGCCAGATCTGCTAAGATATGAAGATGGTAGTTGCAAGCTTCATGCATAGATCTTTCACAGATGCATGAATCTCTACTAAATCTTGAGAAACTTCTCCTGAAAAGCCACAAACAATGAGCACTACCAGATTACTGGTAGCAGTCTGTGTAATGCCACTGCATCTAGGAGCATTTTACATAATCGAGATAATGAGATCCTGACTACATTTCAGTGGAAAACGGTTATCAAATTGATGTACCCAAAATACAGGATGGTTCAAAGTGCTATTGTCTTTGAATTCCTTAGGCATATACAGCAGTGCATAGTTCTTGTGATCCAATGTTCCCTTTTCTCTCCTCGTAATTTCTGCATTGACCTAACAGCTTCCGTATGAAACTGGCTTGTCAAAATTTACTAGGTTAATACCTCCTGCTGCATTGGTGACTGATTTTGCTTTCTCAACTTGGTGTGCCAAGTTTTCTCCATTTCTGATTGAATGATACCTGCTGCTTATTTGCTGTCTACTTGAATTGCTCTATCCTCCATTTCTCTATGACCATAGCTCAACTGTACACGTTATCTTGGTCTCAGCATCTGTGCTGTTTAGTCAGGTCTGTGGCTTCCAGATCACCTCTGCTATTGCTTCCCAGTTCTTGTCATGTATTTGGTGCAAGGCCTCTTCTAGTTTTCTCAAATTGGTCCACAGGCTTCTCCAACTTGCACACTAGTCTCCCCCACCCTTTTTTTCGCGTCTTTGAAATGCCGATCATATTCTCTAGCTGTAATATTGCTCCCAACTCGTATCTTCTATCCTCTTACACTCCTCGTTTGCCTCAAATGCTGTTCTTTCCGCTTCTTGGGCTCAGTCTTTCACCTGAGCAATTTCTTTGTTTCCTCTGTGAGTGTGGCAGTTTTCTTCATATCTCCATTTATTTTACAAATTTCATGTTGTAGTCTCTCCCCCATCTCCTTATTTTCACTCCCTTGTCATTTTTTCCCTTATTTTCTCTCTCATATCTTTATTTTCTTTACTCATTGCTTGTATCTTTTCTCCCAGGCCCTTACTTTCTTTCCTCATTCGCTTCAAAAGCATTACAATAGCCATAATCCGTATCACTTCAGGCAGAGGGGCTACCTCCATAGTCTTGGATTTTATTGAATTTGGCATATGTTCATGGTTCATGGTGTGGGTTCCTGTAGTCATGTCCTAGTTCATGAACCACGGGCAACGTATGAGCGGCCAAGTAAGTGGTCCCGACAGTCAGGATACCAGTTTCTTTGGAATAAGGCTGGGCATCTCGGACATATTCTGAGTCGTGGTCACCTTTGTGCTCATACGGCAAAGACTACCAAATCCACCGATTAGTCCCTCAGCCGTTAGGGGTAAAACCCAATGGGACTCGGGGCAAGTAAGGCTAGCAGCCTGCTTTCCTGGTACTTTAAATATGATGCTGGCAACAATCAGAGCAAAATGCCTCAGACTTTTGGAGGTGACAAAGTCCCACCTCTAACTGACAAACCAGGGACTCCTAAGATACGACTTGGCAAACAAATGGTAATGAGATGGGGAGCTATTAATATCAATGGGGGCTACTCTGGGAAGAAGGTAGAGCTGGCAGAGGCTGCAAGTAAGACGGGGCTGGATGTTTTAGCTGTTAGTGACATTCGGGTAAGGGGTGAGAAAGAAGAGGAAGTGGGAGAATACAAGGTCTACCTGTCAGGAGTCAAAGCAGGAATAGCACAATGGAGTGTAGGACTTTACATCAGGAAAGAAATGGAACCCAGCATAGTTGCAATAAGGTATGTAAACGAATGACTGATGTGGATAAATTTGACAGTGTCTAGCAGGAAAATTAGGATTGTGTCAGTATATTCGCATTGTGAAGGGACAGATCAAGATAAGATGGATAGTTTTTATGAGGCACTCAGTGATGTAGTTGTTAGAGTAAAGGACAAGGACAGTGTTCTGCTCAAGGGTGATTTTAACGCCAGGACTGGAAATCGAACTGAAGGGTATGAAAAGGTTATGGGTAAATTTGGAGAGGATATGGAGGCCAACAAGAATGGGAAACAACTCTTGGATTTCCGTGCCAGTATGGGCTTAGTAATCACAAACTCCTTTTTTAAACATAAGAACATTCACTGGTATACTTGGGAAGGCAGGGGAACCAGATCTGTCATTGACTATATAACAACAGATCAGGAATTCAGGAAGGCTGTGAGGGACACACGTGTATTCAGGGGATTCTTTGATGACACTGATCATTATTTAATCTGCAGTGAAATTGGGATTGTGAGGCCGAAAGTGCAGGAGGTCAGGTCCATATGTAGGAGGATAAGAGTGGAGAAACTTCAGAATAAGGAAATCAGGCACAAGTACATAACAGCGATCTCAGAAAGGTACCAGTTAGTTGAATGTAGTCAATTACAGTCATTGGAAAAGGAATGGACAAGGTACAGGGACACAGTACTAGAAGTGGCTAAAGAATGTCTTGGAACAGTAGTGTGTAAAAGTAGGATGAAGCAAACAGCTTGGTGGAATGATACAGTCAAGGCAGCCTGTAAAAGGAGAAAGAAGGCGTATCAAAAATGGCTACATACCAGAACCCAGGTAGACAGAGAAAGTTATGTTGAAGAAAGAAACAAAGCCAAACAGATAACTGCAGCATCCAAGAAGAAATCGTGGGAAGACTTTGGAAACAAGTTGGAGACTATGGGTCAAGCTGCTGGAAAACCATTCTGGAGTGTAATTAGCAGTCTTCGAAAGGGAGGTAAGAAGGAAATGACAAGTATTTTGGACAGGTCAGGAAAACTGCTGGTGAATCCTGTGGATGCCTTGGGCAGATGGAGGGAATATTTTGAAGAGTTGCTCAATGTAGGTGAAAATGTGATCAGTAATGTTTCAGATTTCGAGGTAGAATGGGATAGGAATGATGTTGGAAATAGGATCACATTTGAGGAAGTGGAAAAAATGGTCAATAGATTGCAGTGCAATAAAGCGGCTGGGGTGGATGAAATTAAGTTGGAACTCATAAAATACAGTGGAATGTCAGGTCTTAAATGGCTACACAGGATAATTGAAATGGCCTGGGAGTCGGGACAGGTTCCATCAGACTGGACAAAAGCAGTAATCACACCAATCTTTAAACATGGAAACAGAAAAGATTGTAACAACTACAGAGGTATCTCTTTAATCAGTGTTGTGGGTAAAATCTTCTCAGGTATTGTTGAAAGGAAAGTGCGAGTATTAGTTGAGGACCAATTGGATGAAAATCAGTGTGGGTTTAGGCCTCTTAGAGGTTGTCAGGACCAGATCTTTAGCTTACGGCAAATAATGGAGAAGTGTTATGAGTGGAACAGGGAATTGCAACTATGCTTCATAGATCTAGAAAAGGCATATGACCGGGTTCCTAGGAGGAAGTCTATTGTCTGTTCTACAAGATTATGGAATAGGAGGCAAACTTTTGCAAGCAATTAAAGGTCTTTACATGGATAGTCAGGCAGCAGTTAAGAGTTGACGGTAAATTGAGTTCATGGTTCAGAGTAGTTTCAGGGGTAAGACAAGGCTGCAACCTGTCTCCACTGTTGTTCATATTATTTATGGATCATATGTTGAAAACAATAGACTGGCTGGGTGAGATTAAGATATGTGAACACAAAATAAGCAGTCTTGCATATGCGGATGACTTAGTTGTCATGGCAGATTCGATTGAAAGTTTGCAAAGTAATATTTCAGAGCTAGATCAGAAATGTAAGGACTATGGTATGAAGATTAGCATCTCCAATACGAAAGTAATGTCAGTGGGAAAGAAATATAAACGGATTGAGTGCCAAATAGGAGGAACAAAGTTAGAACAGGTGGACAGTTTCAAGTACTTAGGATGCATATTCTCACAGGATGGCAACATAGTGAAAGAACTGGAAGCAAGGTGTAGCAAAGCTAATGCAGTGAGCGCTCAGCTACGATCTACTCTCTTCTGCAAGAAGGAAGTCAGTACAGCTAATGCAGTGAGCGCTCAGCTACGATCTACTCTCTTCTGCAAGAAGGAAGTCAGTACCAAGACTAAGTTATCTGTGCACCGTTCAATCTTTCGACCAACTTTGTTGTATGGGAGTGAAAGCTGGGTGGATTCAGGTTACCTTATCAACAAGGTTGAGGTTACGGATATGAAAGTAGCTAGGATGATTGCAGGTACTAGTAGATGGGAACAATGGCAGGAGGGTGTCCACAATGAGGAAATCAAAGAAAAACTTGGAATGAACTCTATAGATGAACTCTATAAGCAGGGCGAACAGGCTTAGATGGTAGGGTCATGTTACACACATGGGAGACCCCCCAGGGGGTTCACAACTCTTTTGTGGACACGTGCATAGCGAGCACGGGACCCCGAGCTAATGTGGCCCTCCTTCCTTTCCGGGCTGCATACCTTCCCTTTCCTCATCCTTCCCCCTCCCCCATCTTCGCCCCCCCCTCACCTCTGGCTCTTTCCTTCCCTTTCTCCCCCTCTGGGAGTATGGTTTGTGCCTACGTCCGGAGACGGACGCTCTAAACTGTTACAAATTCCTTGCTTTCTATACTTGCAAGTCTTCGTCCTTCCTCTGTCCTTCTCTTTTCCTTCCCGCTTCTCTCTGCACTTTTCTCCGCTGTGGCATTTGAGACCCCTCTTCTTTCCTTTCCCTTTCTCTTTTTTCCTCCCTGTGCGTGTCTGAAGGCCGACCCACGCACTTCCATGCGTAGCCAGTGACGGGGTAACGCGTAATTCCCCGCCCTGGGTAGACAGGTAGGACACGTACGTACCCCCTGGTAACGGCCAGGCCCAGGGAGGGGTGATTACCTGAGCTGATACCTTCCGAAAGTGCCGATTGGTCCCTCCGTCCAAGGCGGGAGTGCCCTCAGTGAGGGCCCCCACAAGGGAGGAGCGCGCCATCGGAGACGCTGGTAATCATGGGGGATTCTTCCGCAATGGTTTCCTCACCTTCCACTATGTCTGCTCACAAATGTAAGTTCACTGAGTCTCAGCCACAGACAGTTCTTCCATCGTTGCCACAGTTCCTTGTTGTTTCTCGGTCTGACGAAGGTCACGAGTTCTCCACGGTCAACCCTTTCATTATTCAGAAAGGTGTCGACGCAATTGCAGGTCCTGTAAAGTCTTGTTCCAGATTACGGAATGGCACCCTGTTGTTAGAAACAGTCAGTGCCCTCCAGGCACAAAAATTGCTGCGTACTTCTCTGCTCCACACCTTCCCTGTCCTGGTGGAACTGCACCGTACCTTAAATTCCTCGCGTGGAGTCGTTTATACACGCTCCCTCAATGGATTGTCTGACGAAGAAATTCAGCACTACCTGTCTGACCAGGGCGTAACGGCTGTTCATAGAGTTATGAAAAGGGTTGACACGAACATCATTCCAACCCGCACTGTCTTCTTGACATTTGACAAAGTTCAACTCCCATCGAAAATCAAAGCAGGCTATGAGATAATTTCCGTTCGCCCTTATGTCCCAAACCCTACGCGTTGCTATCGGTGTCAGCGGTTCAATCACACCAGCCAGTCCTGTTCCAATCCGGCCAAATGTGTTACGTGTGGCAAGGATGCCCATGAGGGTGCTTGTCCACCTCCATCCCCTCGCTGCATCAACTGTATGGGTGACCACACTGCTTCCTCTCGATATTGCCCCATTTTTAAGGACGAAAAGCTCATCCAGGAAATAAGAGTGAAGGAAAAGGTGTCGACCTTTGCTGCTCGCAAATTATTCGCCAGTCGCCAGCCCACCGTGCCTCAGACAGGAAAATACAGCACTGTCCTTGCTTCTCCTCGGCCAGCAAAGGAGGCGGCCACGCAGACTTGCGACCTCACCTTTAGTGCCACGGTCGTCAGATCGGCCAGCGCAAAGATCGCCCGTTCAACCACACCACTTCCGCCTGCCCACTCTATGGCTCACCCTTCATCGGGTTCTGCTAAATCTCGAGCCCAAAAGTCAGACACCAAGCCTTCCAAAAAAGAGCATACTCGTGAAGAGTTTTTACGTACCACAACTTCCCAACCATCGGTTTCTCCTTCATCTAAACATCATACTTCTAAGAAGGCTACAAAGAAACCCAGTTCCTCTCCTTCTCCGCCAAGGCGTGTCCCATCTACAGCACCACCTGGCGGAAATTGCCCTCGGCCGTCTTCTGTGTCGCCGAGGCGCACTGCTGGTGGCCGGTCAACCGGCCGATCGCTGGTGGCAGGAGCTGCTCCTGACCAACCTATGGATCAGGATCTTCTGCCTTCGGCTGAATGCCATTCCATGCTGTCGGTCGCTAGCTCCGAGCAGTCTTTGAGTTGACTGCAACTTAGGTCACATTCCTCCATTTTCTGTTCACCCCATGTCCATTATCCACTGGAATATCCACGGCATTCGAGCCAATAGGGATGAATTGTCGATCCTTTTACGATCCTACTCGCCGGTCATCTTCTGTCTTCAGGAAACAAAGCTGCGTCCCCATGACCGCTTTGTTCTCCCTCATTTTCAGTCTGTCCGATATGATCTCCCCTCTGTTGAAGGCACTCCAGCCCATGGAGGACTCATGATTCTCCTCCATGATACTCTCCATTATCACCCAATCCCCTTAAACACTTCCTTCCAAGCTGTCGCCGTCCATCTTTCCCTTTCCGGATACACGTTCTCTCTTTGTTCTGTATACATTCCATCGTCCACACCAATGGCACGAGCTGATCTCCTTCATCTTCTTGGTCAGCTTCCGCCCCCCTATTTGCTGGTTGGGGACTTCAATGCCCACCACCCGCTTCGGGGATCTCCACATCCTTGTCCACGTGGCTCACTATTGCTAGATGGCTTCCACCAAGCGGATCAAGTTTGCCTCAACACTGGGATCCCTACATTTTTATCTGCCTCCACGACAAATTTATCTCATTTGGACCTTGCGGTCGGTACTGTTCCGCTAGCTCGGCGCTTTGAATGGTTCGCCCTTGATGATACACACTCGAGTGACCACTTTCCATGTGTCCTTAGACTGCAGCCTCAACTGCCATACATGCACCTGCGACGCTGGAAGTTTGCCCAGGCCGACTGGTCACTTTTTTTGTCTCTAGCGACATTCGATGACCGTCCCTTTCCCAGCGTCGACGATGAGGTCACACATATTACCGACGTTATTCTTACGGCTGCGGAACATTCAATACCACGCACCTCCGAATTGCCCCGGCGCCCCCCAGTTCCTTGGTGGAACGAGGCATGCCGTGATGCAATACGTGAGCGGCGACGTGCTCTCCGCGTTTTCTGCCACCATCCTACCTTGGCCAACTGTATCTGCTATAAGCAGTTCCGTGCGCGATGCCGTCGCGTCATCCGCGATAGCAAGAAGGCAAGCTGGAAATTCTTTATTAGCTCATTTAACACCTTCACTCCCTCCTCGGAAGTTTGGAGTCGGCTTCGACGGTTCTCAGGCGCGCCTAGTTTCTCCCCGGTCTCTGGGCTCACTGTCGCGCATGATACCATAGTGGACTCCGTCGCAGTTTCTAACTCGTTGGGTCAGCACTTTGCTGAGATTTCGAGCTCTTCCAATTACCCGCCAGCGTTTCTCCCGAAGAAACGTGCAGCGGAAGTGCGACCTCTTGCTTTCTCCTCTCAAAATCGCGAAAGCTATAATACTGTTTTCTCCATGTGGGAACTCCAACATGCACTCTCTTCTTCTCGCTCCTCCGCCCCAGGACCGGATGGTATCCACGTCCAAATGTTGTTGCATTTATCAACCCATAGTCTGCATTACCTCCTTCGCCTTTATAATCGAATTTGGACCGACAGTACTTTTCCCAGACGATGGCGGGAAGCTATCGTTGTTCCCGTTCCGAAACCTGGAAAGGGCAAACATGTCCCCTCTAGCTATCGCCCCATTTCTCTCACGAGTAGTGTCTGTAAGGTTTTGGAGCGTATGGTGAATTACCGTCTAGCGTGGTGGCTGGAGTCCTGCAGTCTTTTAACACCTGCCCAATGCGGATTCCGAAAGCATCGTTCTGCCGTTGACCATCTTGTTGCTCTCTCCACTTATATCATGAACAATTTTCTCCGGAAACGCCAAACAGTAGCAATATTTTTTGATCTGGAGAGAGCATACGATACCTGTTGGAGGACGGGCATCCTCCGCACACTGTTCTCTTGGGGCTTTCGAGGTCGGCTACCCCTTTTTCTTCACAAATTTATGGCAGAGCGCACATTTAGGGTGCGGGTGAACACTACTCTCTCCCGTACTTTCTCCCAAGAAAACGGGGTACCCCAGGGCTTCGTGCTGAGTGTTGTACTGTTTGCCATTGCCATCAATCCAATTATGGATTGTCTCCTTCCTGATGTCTCGGGCTCCCTCTTTGTGGACGATTTTGCGATCTACTACAGCTCTCAACGGACCAGCCTTCTTGAACGATGTCTTCAAGGATGTCTCGATCGCCTCCACTCTTGGAGCATCGAAACCAGCTTCCGTTTTTCTCCCAGTAAGACCGTTTGTGTTAATTTTTGGCGACGTAAGGAGTTTATTCCACCCTCCTTACATCTAGGACCTGTCAACCTTCTGTTTTCAGACGTCGCTAAATTCTTGGGTCTTATGTTTGACGGAAAACTATGCTGGTCCTCCCACATTTCGTATCTTTCGGCTCGCTGTCTGCGATCCCTCAACACCCTCCGTGTCCTGAATGGTACCTCCTGGGGAGCGGACCGAGTGGTCCTTCTCCGCCTCTATCGCGCCTTAGTGCGCTTGAAATTGGACTATGGAAGCATAGTCTACTCCTCTGCTCGGCCGTCTATTCTTCGGCGTCTCGACTCTATCCACCACCATGGATTACGTTTAGTGTCTGGAGCTTTTTACACCAGCCCTGTGGAAAGCCTTTATGCTGAGACTGCTGAACCTCCACTGTCCAATCGGCGAGCAGTTCTTCTGAGCCGTTATGCCAGCCATCTGTCTTCCATGCCTGCTAATCCAGCCCATGACATATTTTTCGACGCCTCCTTTGATGTAGGGTATGCAGGCCGCCCCTCCTCCCTACTACCACCGGGAGTCAGCTTCCGTCAACTGCTCCATTCTCTTTCCTTCCGCTTTCCTAAAACCTTCTTGACAACTTGGGGTACAGCACCGCCTTGGCTCCATCCCCGGATCTGCCTGCTCCGTGACCTTTGTCGATTTCCCAAGGATGGTACCCCTTCACTTGTATATCGTCGGGCATTTGCTGCTCTATGTGCCCAAATGACGGAAGCCACATTTATTTACACCGATGGCTCGAAAACATCGTTAGGTGTAGGGAGTGGCTATGTTGTTGGCGACACCCTAATTCACTTTTGGCTTCCCGACCAGTGTTCGGTGTATACTGTGGAGCTTTACGCTGTTCTCCAGGCTGTCCACTACATCCGCCGCCATCAGCGGATACAGTACGTTATCTGCTCCGATTCTCTCAGCTCTCTCCTCAGTCTCCAAGCTCTTTACCCTGTGCACCCTCTGGTCCACCGGATTCAGGACTGTCTGCGCTTGCTCCACCTGGGGGGCATCTCGGTGGCGTTCCTCTGGCTCCCGGGACACGTTGGTATCTGCGGAAATGAGGCGGCCGATATTGCAGCCAAGGCTGCAGTCTCTCTTCTTCGGCCAGCTATTCCATCAATTCCCGTCGCTGATCTATGGAATGTTTTATGCCATCGTGTTGTTCATTTATGGCACGCGCACTGGTCGACACTTCCCCAAAATAAATTGCGGGACGTGAAAACTCTTCCTTGTGCTTGGACCTCTTCCTCCCGAACGCGTCGTCGGGAGGAGGTAATTTTAACTAGACTCTGGATAGGGCACTGTCTTTTTAGCCATCGACATCTTTTAAGCGGCGATCCTCCCCCACTCTGTCCCCACTGCTCTCAGTTGCGGACGGTAAGACACCTTTTAATTGAGTGCCCCTATTTTACTCCGTTACGCGCCCGTCTACAGCTGTCGCCTGATATATCGTCAATTTTAGCAGATGACACGCGATCAGCCGATCGCGTTCTAGAGTTCATTCGTGCCAGTGAAATGACATCAGTCATTTGAAGTTTTTTTGGGACAACCAACCCCCTTCTGTAGTGAATTTTTAAGCCTTCCTTCTGCTTTTAGTTTCTCCAATTTTATGACTTTCCTTCCCATTGCTGCTGGTTTCCGTTTTCGGTTTTTTACTGCTTCCTAAGTCACAGACCGGGCGCTAATGACCATAGCAGTTTTGCGCCCTAAAAAAAAAAAACAAAAAAAAAAAAAAAACAAAAAAAAAACACATGGGAGAAGCAAGGTTACCCAAGAGACTCATGGATTCAGCAGTAGAGGGTAGGAGGAGTCGGGGCAGACCGAGGAGAAGGTACCTGGATTCGGTTAAGAATGATTTTGAACTAATAGGTTTAACATCAGAAGAGGCACCAATGTTAGCACTGAATAGGGGATCATAGAGGAACTGTATAAGGGGGGCTATGCTTCAGACTGAACGCTGAAAGGCATAATCAGTCTTAAATGATGATGATGATGATGATGATGATGATGATGATGATAATGGCATATGTTAAAATTCAGTAGTAAGAAAGAACATGTATTTTTTGTTTTCTCTAAAAAAATTCCTGCCCTGAGTTACAGACCTACAAAGATGACACTGCGAACACCATTCTGAAGATGTGAATTTCGGAAATTTTTTTTAAAATGCTGTATCTCTGTAACAGTTCTAGGTATTTTGTTAGAGTTTTTTTCTCTTTGAAAGATAATTAATGTATGATTACAATGGTATCCTCCATTTGGACATATCTGTCAAAGGTCTTTTACTGTTGCCTCTTCTTTTTTTTATAATTTACAGTTTTTTTTAATGCCAATCCAGAAAAGTTAGATTTTCCTTCTGTTGATTAGTATCATGTAGTACTGTATTCTCTGTAAAGGAGAGCTTCTACTTTTAAGTTGGACAGGTTTTATTTTAAAACATCATTTATTTTTTCCTTTCAAGAGTAATGTATGTTTTCACTGAAGTTATTTCTTACTAATTTATTTGTTACATCGCCTCTATTGCCGTTAAATGTCGTGGCACTGTCACAACACAATGTTTATTTCTATTGTCTTTGTTGCAGTTGTTTCTTATCACTTTCTTTGTTGCAGTTATTTCTTTTCACTTTCATTGTTGCAAACATTTCTTATAGTTTGTTGTAGTTTCTTCGTCATGGTTGTTCACTGCAGGTTTCTGTGTTGTTCAGCGCTAATTCGTTTACTGAAGAGGCTTCTAAGAAATCTGAGACCATCCAGTGAGTTCTGTGTTTTCACAAGGAATTTGCATTGACACAGTTGCAATGTGTTTTGTGAAAAGGACTGTTTGAAATGTCTTCTGACTGGGGCCACAGGAGAGTGAAGTTTGCTGACTATTTGCATATCCATAAAAGAGTCATATATAAGACAAACAAAAAAACAAAAAAAAAACAGACTTTGTTCAGGTTGGGAATAAGTGCTGTCATTTGAAGACTCTGTTTCAAAGTGAAGATGTTTCAAGTCACAACTTTTTGTGTTTTAAATGTATTGACAGAATGACAGCAATGATAGTATCTGAACAAGGTGAAGCCTCCCACAGTGCAGATGATGCAGATTTTGCATCAATATAAGAAGAATTAAATACCCTGAATCAGTCAACTATAGAGGTAGGTGTTAGTCCTCTTAAGAAACCGTGGTCAGTGAAATCAAGTCATAAGCTCTATGCATCAAGAAAGTGGAGAGAAATTACGAAAGCTATGGATGAATACACTACAGGAAAACTGACCACTCTCTTCAAAGTAGAAATTCCATATTCAGAAGAAAATGAACCAAAACACTCTTGCACCTTTTGCCAGGAATTTTTCACAATATCAATTCAGCTGTTGAATATAGTGAATTCTACAGTGAAAAGGTGCAAGTTTTAACTATTATTCCAGAGACATTTTCAAAGAAAACAATTTTGAACCACACTCCATCAGTACCAAAGTACATGGTAGGCAAATCAAGAAATGTGAAGTCTGTGAAAGGAGTCTTTGGAAGACCAGATCCCTATTATGGTCACCCTGTAGAAGCAGCTCAAGCTCAAATAGTGCAGTCATTCTGTCTGGAAGATAAATGGGGCTGTTCTCACCAGAGTGCCAACAAAAAAGACGCTAGAACTTTAACAGTTGAAGGTCAAAAAGTTGTGAATGTGAAGAGGTACATGACTCGCAGTATTAGAGAAACTTTTGCAATTTATAAGAGCAACTATACAACTTCACATATTGAAAGATCAAAATTTTATGCACTACGACCTTAGTGGGTACTTCCACACTCACCTAGAGATGTCTTTTTGTGTGGGTACTGTGTGAATTTTTATTTTTTTGTGGTAAATTTGGAGAACTTACTGGAGCACATTACATATGACACCTTGGTTGGGCATGTGAACTCATTAGTAGTCTGTGACATAAAGCGAGACACTTGTTTGTTTCAAGAATGTGGTGATTGCCCTGGAAAGGGAGGACTTTCTTTACAGGCACTTACCTCGAAGATGTAGCAGGTTACTCTGCAGAAATTACATATGTGACATGGGAGGAAAATAAACTAATTAAGAAAACTGTTGCCTTTTACAGTTTCATTGATGAACTTGGTAAATGGTCAGTGAAAGCAGTAACACACCAACATCTGAAGAAATTGCAACAACAATGACACATTGAAGAAGTGAAAGGGTGTGTACAGGTTGAAGAACTATGTTTAGTGCTTCACTGTGAATTTGTGGAGAACTGGTCTGTAATTCTCCACAAGAAGTACAACAGTATCATTGGAATAATGACCAGGTTTTAATTTTTACAGGAGTGACATATTTTCAAGATAAGACAACAAGTGTTGCAGTTATAAGTGATGACACATGACACAGGACATAACTCAGCACATGCTTGAAAAATGAGCCTCTTACTCATCTTTCAAAACTAAAATTATGTTAAATAAAGCTGGGTTTTGATTTTTATGAGCCTGTTATATGATTATGTGGTAATAAAACAGGTTTTATGTATGGCAAAAATTTCAGTTGTTTATAATACCTGTCCAACCTAAAAGTGGAAGCTCTCCTTTTCAGGGAATGTAGAACTATATGGTGCACTAAAAAATTATGGATTGGCATTTTTGAAAAAAAATTTTTTTTCCATAAATTATAAAAAAGTTTAGAACACTACAGTAAAAGAACTTTGACAGATAAGTCCAAATGGAGGATTTCTTTGTAATCGTAAAGGAATCATCTTTCAAATAAAAAAACCCAACAAAATATCTAGAACTGTTCCAGAGATATACCATTTTAAATTTGTTTCCAAAATTCACATCTTCAAAATGGTATGTGCAGTGTCATCTTTGGAGGGCTATATCTCAGAGGAGAAATTTTTTTGAAGAAAACAAAAAAAAAAATTACATGTTCCTTACTTAGTCCTTCATTTTAACATATGCTAAATTCAATAACATCTGAGACTCTGAAGGTAAGATTTTTTCCTAGCCTGCCTGAACTGATATGGACTATGCCAAAAATGAACTCATCATCTGACATTTAACTGGTTTTGTGTGGTGAAACTGAACGCGATCATACCAGAGTAACATCTATCGCTTCCTGGTTCAACTTCCTGTGTCCTCTTCCTACCAGTTGTGAATTTTTTCCCATTTTGTATCCTGCTGTGCCTTCTCTTCATCTCCTCTTCGACAGACTGGCTTCTCATGTGCCCTTTGATCAGCAAGGTCCATGGCACACAAATTGTTATGTATTCCCTTATATTCTCTTGCACCAGAACTAATTCCCCAATCATCCCTATTTTCTTCCTTGTGCAGAATACC
Organism: Schistocerca cancellata; assembly: GCF_023864275.1. Taxonomy (NCBI): domain Eukaryota; kingdom Metazoa; phylum Arthropoda; class Insecta; order Orthoptera; family Acrididae; genus Schistocerca; species Schistocerca cancellata. Next base: position 141,654,629 of record NC_064626.1, read on the forward strand.
CTCCCTCTCTCCAGTAGGGTTCCTGTTTCTACATCCCTTCATAACCACCTTTTCCTGGTAATCTATCCCGTCATACATTTTCTGGCCTTTGCAGCCATTGATAATTTGAATTGTCTCATGGTGTATGTCAAAAACACTCTTCTCCTCTTTGCAGCACGTGTCTTCTGTCTCTTCTTCTCTCTAAATTCTTCTTGTCAACTGATCCACAGTCATTGTCTATCACTAAGTCTATGCCACTCTCCCTGCTCCTCTTATTTCTTCCTCCTCAAACATAGCCATGTGCAGCTCTTACATTCTTGTGAATGTGCCCATACTGTTAGCACATTGCACAAACCTCCCTACTTACTAGATTACACAGCGTGCTATGCTGGGTCAAATTGCATTGCATGCATTTTGTAGAACAGAAATTTTTCTGGTTCGCGTGAGTTCTCTTTTAACTGATTCTGGTAGCCCAGCCTCTTGAACCAGTCTGATGCAAAACATTGGTTATTGTGACATAATATTCTAGGAACACTACTATGAAGCCTCAAAAAACAAAAACAAAATCTGATGACAGTATTCTAACTTTCACACACAATAAATTGTATTTACACAGCATATGTACCTATAAGACTATTCCAGAAATTCCATAACATTGTCTTGCGACACAGATTATACATTCATACGTGGACCACAATCCACAAACCACTAACGTGAACATAGAGATAATAAGTATAAGTTACATGAGTTATTAATTTGTGCCAACAAGTTCTAGGTACAATTGTGGTAAGATGTTTTTATCTCTTTTTTCTGTCACACCAATAATATAAAAGAAAAAAAAGAGAGAGAATGACATTAAACATTCTGATTGTGCATCAAGAGATACAAAAGGAAATCATACCCTGAGGATGGACTCACCAATTTATGTTAAACCCCCTCCATGCATGAAGTTACTCAGAGCAAGAAACTAACTGTGAGCCGGCCATACCTTTAAGATCTAAACTATAAATTTTAATAAGCAAAACTTTAAAGTGAGTTACACTCACTTTTAAATGAGTTATGCTCACAAGCAGTTGCGAAGTAAAATAGAGGCTACAGGGGCATAGAACCACCGGGAAAAGTACACACAGCGGTTTGCATGGTGCAAGTCACAGGCAGAATGGGCCCACCAGCCAACCTAACAGTTATGAGTACGTGACACGGAGCAGCATGTTTAGCAAAACAGAGGTGCACAGATGCATATAAATAGGTGCTGGTTCACTAACAAAGCATTGAAGTGTGGCAGCTCTCCTGGATGGTGGGCCATGTCACACCACTGGCTACACACGACAGCAGATGGGGCACCAGCATTCCAGTCCATGGTGGGTTGCTGGTTCGACTCTCTGAGGCCGACGTCGGATCCATAGCCAGCCAGCAGCGGGCCACTCCACAGCTCACTACCACAGGCAGTTGTCTTGGCTCCAATCACGCACCAGAGACATCTAGGGTGAGGGCCACAGATGCAACTGCCGGATCGCAGGCGCTTGTCGCCGCGATGCAAGCCGTGCCGGCAGGGATGCATGGTGCGAGCCACCTTGCAGCTGTCAGCGGGCAGTGCTGAGGCAGTGCAGGATGAAGGCTGCTGAGTTGGCTGCTGGTGCAGCCCTGACGTCATCACATCACTGCAGCTGTACAAGGGTGACACATTAGCAGAGTGCTTGATGGGTCGCTGAGGTGGCGTCCTCAGCATTGCGGGACCTAGTGACGCAGACCGAAGGGAACGCGGCACTGTAGTTGGAAACAATAATTCACGTGGATGAGTCATAACATGGTGCCTTCTACCTCTTCCCATTACATTTGGTGTTGCTGTTACATTCGGTGTCAGAAGCTGCTACTACATTTGCCGTCAGAATAACGGATGTCGTCTGTACAGTATGATGATTGAGCCCACAGCCTGCATTACAGTCAGAAGATGTGGTGACTTTTGACCAGTTTTCTTTTGAGTGTTGGACGTTTTCTTTCTTTTTGGTGTTTTTGAGTATGGCTCATGGCAGACCATTTTAGATGTTTAGGATGGGCATAGTATTTTTTGTTGTCAGAGTAAGTGTTATTGTATTTGGGGCAGTAAGATTTTTTTTTTTTTTTGGTGGCATTTAATTACTTTTATATTGGTTTGAGTATGATGTTATGGAGTATGATGTTATGGAGTATGATGATGCTGAGGTGTAGGGAGACGGGTTATTTTTGTACTTAATTGTTTTGTTTCGGGATTAACAGGGAACGAAAACAACACAATGGCAGAGTCAGGAAGGCGAGGTGTGTCGGAACAAGAAGCGGTACGGATTTTGTTGCAAAAGGTAGCACAGTTGACAGAGGACAATACGCATTTGAGAAGCAAATTAACATCTAGAAGTGAGCAGGAAACTACATCAGATCAGTCATTTTAGCCTAGGGTGCCACAGCAGGAGATTGATCAAACTGCCGTGAGTTTGATTATTCCATTTTCTGGCAAGGCATCTGAGGATGTGCGTTCATTTGTGGAGGACTTAGAAACTTCAGCTGTGATGAATGGTTGGTCTGATGAACGGTTGTTACATGTAGCCAAGATTAGATTTACGGGTGAAGCGAAGACATATGTTAGGTGTTCTGAGGCCTGAAGGCAGGACAGTTTAAGCTGTTGAAGGAGGGGCTTTTACAAGGATGCAAGAAACCGAATAGCGCTTGGTATTTTATGGAGAGGTTGAGTACAGTAACGAAGAGACAGCGGGAGACAGTAGAGAAATTTGCATACAGAATAAGTGAAAGTAATGAGTATACTTACGAGTTGAGTCAGAGTGATGAAGTGAATGGTGTTCTGTTGCAGGAGGCCGAGCAAAGTGCACTTGATGTATTTTTGAGGGGGTTACCAGTGCATATATCACGGAAAGTGCATGAAGGGACTGTGAAAGATTTGTATTCGGCCATTCAGCTGGCAATCCAATGTGAGGAAATAGACGTGGCAATGAGGGTACATGATAGACAAACAGTGTTTACAGCAGGTATAAAATGTTATAAATGTGGTTGTACGGGACATGTGCAGAGGCAATGTACCCAGTCACTGAAGAATAGAGGAAGGGGTGGAAATCAGCAGCATGGAGGATGAGAAGTGGAGTTACTAGAGGTGGACAATTGTTAAACGGCAGAGGGGGCCCAAGACCAACCTAAGGGCGCTCTCTTTTAATTTCAATGCTACAAATAGGTTTACAGAGGCAGAATGTTTAGTGGTAGGACCCATAGGAACTAAAAAGTTTAAGATTTAGTTGACCACAGGGGTGCAAGTGCCAGTAGCTACTAAGAGTTTAATGGGGTGTTATAGGTTGTGTGGTGTGGGGGATGTCACACCTTTGGGGTCAGTGATAGTTGACTTTTGCATAGGGAAAGTCCAATTTGATGCATGCATGGAGGTAGTACCATGGGTAAGCAAGGGCTACGACTTGGTCCTAGAAATAGATTTCTTGCATCAACTTCATGCCCTAATTGACCTTGTACAATGAACTGTGGAACTTAGTGGAATGTTATTTCAGCTCGGGGAAACTTGTTGATGCAGAGCTGTTATCAGGGGCATTCAACATAATGAACAAACCAGTTGAAGTGAGTACATTAACATTAAGGTTTAATTCACATGAGTATGTGTCTGATGGCACCAGAAATAAGCTTAGGTAAGTGTTGAGTCGAATCTACCTTTGGGTAAAGCATGTGTTATTGAACCATTGGAGGATGATGAAGTTTTGGGTCCATTGCGTTGTTTTGTGAAATGTAGTATTGATGCGTATAGGAGGGGAACGACAGGCGAGTAGATCCCGTGAATGTGGGTAATTTTAGTACTGTAGACGCAAATGTGAGAAAATAAGTTTTAGTAGCAAATTTGGATGTGTCAGATGACAAAGACTGGTGTTCGAGAGGTAGGTGAAGCAATCAACCACTAACTGCTGATAGAATCACATTGTGTGGCAAATTAAGCATTTGAAAGGAGGAGAAAGAGAGCATATAGAAGAATTGTTGTGGGAATGTAAGGATTTGTTTTTTCCGCACGGGCCATTGCCAGTAACTCCATTAGTGCGACATAGGATACCAAGAGGGAATGAAGCAACTGTTTACCATAAAGCATACAGAATACTGAGATATTTGCAGCCAATTGTGGAGGATTTCATTGATCAACAACTTGCAGATGGTATTATAGAGCATAGTAATAGTTGCTGGGGAGCATGCATTACTGTTGCACCTAAAAAATCTATGGATGGAACTAAGAAATACAGGTTGTGTTGTTACTATCTATATCTCAATAATAAGACAGTAATGGACACATACCCCATTCCAAACATATCGGAGACTTTGGATCACTTAGAACAGTGCCAGTACTTTTCTACAATGGATTTGACAAGTTGTTATCAGCTCAGTTAGAGGTGGCTCCAGAGGATCAGCCAAAAACTGCATTCTCTGCTCCTGGAGGTAATTACCAGTACATCAGAATGCCATTCGGTTTGAATAATGCTCCGGAAATGTTGCAGAGGCTGCTAGACAGTGTCTTGAGGGGTTTGAAACTGCAGCAGTGTCTTGTCTATTTGGGTCACATTATAGTGTTTTCAAGTAGTATGGAGCAACATAGACAGTAGTTAAGGGAAGTCTTTATGAGGTTAATAGCAGCTTGTTTGACGTTGAGCCTGGAGAAGTGTCATTCTGCATTAGAAGTAAAATATTTGGGTCATATTATCAATAAGGATGGAGTGCGAACAGATCCGAGGTTCGTACAGGCTGTAACGGATTTTCGGGAGTCGAAAACACTAAGGAAGTGCAGACATTCATCGGAATTTACAATTTCTAAAGAACGTTCGTGAAGGGTTTTGCAGATTTAGCACAACTGTTGACGCAATTGTTACAGAAGGGTGTGTAATTTGAGTGGACAGAAAGCGTTTGACAAACTGAAAGAAGAGTTAACATCAAGTCTGGTTTTTGTGTTTCCAGATGTTGAAAAGGAGTTTATATTAGCCTTCAACACATCGAATCAAGCATTAGGGTGTGTTCTTAGTCAGGAAATTAATGGGAAAGGTCATCCTGTAGCCTATGCGTCTAGGCAGTTGAATGCAGCAGAGAGGAATTATTCAACAACTGAGAGGGAGATGCTTAACGTAATCTATTAAATGATATATTTTAAATGTTATTTATATGGGAGAAGATTTCAGGTACTGACAGATCATGCTGCATTGAAGTGGTTGTTGGGGTTGAAGGATCCGTCCACTAGAGTCACTAGGTGGGCTGTGAGGCTTAGTGAATTCAGCTATGAGGTGGTGCACAAGCCTGGGAAGAAACACGGTAATGCAGATGCACTAAATATGTAGGTGGCAAAAGTAGAAGTCATAAGTTATGACCTAGCAATATGGCAAGAATTACAGGACATGGATGACGATTGTTAATTGTATCACACACAGCCACAAATTAGTATGTACAACCGTCTTCTGTGCAGGGAAACAAAGTTAGGACCAAGGGTAGTAGTGCCAGCAAAGCTGAGGGATGAGGTTTTAAAGGATGCACTTGATCACATGTTATCTGGTCATGGAGGATGTAGAGTGATGAATAGAGAGTGGCGGAGAGGTATTGGTGGAGAGGTAGGAAATTAGATGTTTATCAGTATGTCTAGAATTGTATACCAAGTGTGTAGATAGCAGATTTGAGTCGGAAACAGATGCAGCTACAACAACTGCCGGAAAACACATGTCCATTCTCTATGTAGGGGACTGATGTCTTAGGACCTTTCAGTTTCAGGCGAACACCATCAGGGAACAGATTTGATCTGACAATAATAGACTATTATTGGAGGTATGTGGAGATGGTGGCTATGCCAAATCAACAGGCAGCAATGGTTGCGCAAGCGTTAACAAACAACTGCCGGAAAAGACATGTCCATTCTCTACGTAGGGGATTGATGTCTTAGGACCTTTCAGGCGAACACCATCAGGGAATAGATTTGTTCTGACAATAATAGACCATTATTGGAGGTATGTGGAGATGGCGGCTATGCCAAATCAACAGGCATCAATGGTTGCGCAAGCATTAATAAACAACTGGATTTTGAAGTTTGGTGTTCTGGAGATAATAATTACTGACCAAGGGACCAACTTCACGTTGGATTTATTGAAGGAACTGTGAAAATTGTTGAATGTAAAGAAGTTGAGGATGAGTGCGTTGCATCTACAGGCCAATGGAAGGACAGAATGGGTACACAAAACAATTGAGAAAATGCTGAGTTTTTATGTGGAGTCTCATCACCGTCAGTTGGACGAGTATTTGAAGCATATTGTACGCGCATACAATGCAGAAGTCCATACCGATACTGATTTGTCTCCATATGAGGTAGTGTACGGGCAAAAAATGCCATCACCATTTGATTTAGTGAAGCTTCAGAAAGGAAGGACCGGTGAATTTGTATGTCAAATCACAAGGCCAATTCGATATGTTTGGAAATGGGTACAAAAGGCGAATACACAGGGTTTGGAAAGGCAGGAAAATGCAGTGAAGCGGAAAGGAAGTTTACCACAGTATAGAGTGGGGCAGTGGGTAATGCTGTCCAGCCCCTTTATGCAAAAAGGGAAAATGAAGAAGTTCCTTATGAGGTATCAAGGGCCATACCATGTTGAAACCACATCCTCCATTAATGTTAGCCTTCAGCTGCCAACTAGAACAACGATAGTACACATTGGGCGGCTACAGCCATTTAAGGGTTGCCCGGAAGTGATTCCATATAACAGGACGGAAAGAGGAAGAAAGAGAGAGTGAAAAGAGATGCTAAGCACAGAGAAAGTAGTAGAGTTTTTGTAGTTTTTTTTGTTTTTGTTTTCTTGTTATGTATCATTGGGTTTGTGTAGATTAATGAGGCATTGTATTTTCAAGTATAGCCTGCAGTGGACAGCAGTCTTTTCCAAGAGGGAAGGCAATGGCATGTCCAGCCAGGATGATAGGCACCAATCCAGACACATGCACAATGCAGTTATTTTTAGCTAGGGGGGAAGGTGTAGACAGTCCAAGGGACATCATAGAGCCAAAATTGAACTTGCAATGGGTCGGGATGCATTGGATCTTCTCCACCTACGAGAATTTGGTAGTAGTAGCAAGTTGTTTTGAGCAGGAAGTATTTGCAGAAGCGAAACGTGTAGAGCCTGAGGGGAGCGAGATTTACCAATGGAAATGTGTGTAACGTAATACGACCAACCTTCCACATGCCAGTATCAATTTCAGGAGTCACGCTATACTTGCCAGAAGCCACTTCACAATTTTTGCCAAGGCAGAATCTGACCTTGTTAAATCAAACTCTGGAGCCAGGTCTGTTGAGATCCGTAAACCAGTTCATTTTAGAGCAAGAGGGGCGCATATCAGCCGAACAGCTTGTGCAACATGTCGCTCAGTACAGGGAAAGGCAACAGCAAATAACGATTATTTTGAGCACTTCTGTGCCAAGTGTCTTCGCAGTCTTAACTTTGTTGTGTGTTGTTTTCATTCTGATCAGGCGGAGAGCCAATTCCAAGAAGGAACCAATGGTAGTCCAAGTCCTGGTGGATTGGATGCCGAGGGCATGAGACGAGTGGGTAAGAGGTTGATCGAGCAGTGGTCATCCAGTAAGGAATTTTTACGTTTTGTTTCATGTCATGTGTTTTAAGGGGCACTAGACCACATTTAAGTTTTCTAAAACTAAGGAAATATGTCATAGGTGCCAACCCAAACATGTTAAGAGTTAGTTAAAGGTCAACCCGGAACAAGGTCTTTCCAAATGGGGGAATAATGTAGTGGCACTACCATTTGGGATAGGAAAAGTCAGTTTTGGTGCAATATTTCTGAGCGCACAGGTTACAGCCAGGCATGGACCTGTTTACAGTGAGTTACACTCACCAGCACTTGTGAAGTAAAATAGGGGCTGCAGAGGCATAGAACTGCTGGGAAAAGTACACTCAGCGGTTTGCATGGCGCAAGTCACAGGCAGAAGGGGCCCACCAGCCAACCTAAGTGTTATGAGTATGTGATGCGGAGCGGCACGTTTAGCAGAACAGAGGGGCGCAAGTGCATACAAGTAGGTGCCGGTTGACTAACAAAGCTTTGAAGTGTGGCAGCTCTCCTGGACGGCAGGGTGTGTCACACCACTGGCTACACACGGCAGCAGATGGGGTGCTAGCGTTCCAGTCCACGACAGGTCGCTGGTTTGACCCTCTGAGGCTGACATGGGGTCCATAGTCAGCCAGCGGTGGGCCACTCCTTGGCTTGCTACCGCGGGCTGTCACCTTGGCTCTCAACACACACTGGAGACATCCATGGCAAGGGCTGCAGATACTGCTGCTGGATCGTGGGCACTTGTTTTCACCGCGACCCAAGCCACACCAGCATGGTGGCAGTGCAGGCTGCTGGGTCAGCTGCTGCCGCAGCCCTGATGTCGTCATATCACCAAGGCTGTACAAGATCAACACTTTAGCAGAGCGTTTGATGGGTCGCTGAGGTGGCGTCCTCAGCATTGCGGGACGTGGTGACGCAGACCGAGGGAAATGTGGCACTGTAGTTTGAAACAACAAATCACTTGAATGCTGGGACAAGTCTTAATACAGTGGCTTCTACCTCTTCCCGCTATATTTGGTGTTGCTGTTACATTTGGTGTCAAAAGTTCCTACTACAGTATTGTGGTTGACACACCGCTGAACGGTCATTAGTGTCTGTGTGCTACAGAACGACATGTGCAGTAGCCCTGGTGACAATGTTGAAGCTGCATTGAGAGGTAAGGATGGTGTTATGTTCCCTTGTTGGACTCATATGATTTGATATGGACGCCAGTGCAGATAAGGAACATTTCCATTTCAGATCTATTTGGATCAGACACTACTACCAATACCTCAGGTGTGGAATGTGCATCTGGCTGATTCAGCCAGCATGCAAGTGGTACAGTGTGTGAGTTACATGTCATGTTAGCAGAGCCCAATCTACCCGGTACATCACAGGATACCACACCCACTACGTCAACCATGGACGTATCAGAGAGGGATTGTAGTATTGGTGCTGTAATTGCACCCCAACGAGGAAGAAAATGGGTCCAGAATGCACACCTTTGGGCATGGAACATTCGAGAAGAAAAGTGATCAAAAGGGGAAGAATACATTAATGTGAAGGGAAATGTAGTGCCAGATAAATGTCCCACGGTTGGAACATGCACGTGTCACAAGGAATGTGGTTGACATTTTTCACCTGAACACCAGCAACATCTATTTGACTTGTTCTATGCATTAGGTAGTTTTGACTTGCAGTCGGCATACATTTTTGCTATGGTGAAAGTAATCCCTATGGCATGTGCGTATTCCTCTGGTACTACAGAGTCGCGACAAGTAACAGCATGCCTATACCATTTCCGGAATGAAGAGGGAGCGGACGTGAAGGTGTGTAAAACTTTCTTTAAGAACATTTTGCAGATATCGGACAGTAGCATTACAAGGGTTCTTTCGCACAAAGTGCAGCACCAGACCCTACCCATCGATAAGCAAGGTGCATGCCCTGCTAAAAACAAAACACCAATAGCAAAGACGGTTACAGTAGAGAACTTCATAAAACCATTTCCAGCATATCCCATTATTCACGAATGAATCAAACAGTGGATCGGAAGTATTTGTCACCAGACCTGAGCATGGAGAAGTTATACCATTTATATAAAGCTGAGCATGATGATCTAGTCTTGTACTACATGTTTGGTCAGATATTTAATACAAGATTTGAATCTGTCTTTTCATGCCCCTGTATGTGATTCCTGCCCTAAATGTGACATCTATAACATCAAACATGCTGCAGCCGACACTGCGTAAGAGAAGGGTAAATGGGAATGTGGTAGAGAGTTACATCAACAATAGACTGAGAGTGCGCGGATGGGAATGCTTTGCTTTGCAGCAGAAGGGAGGCAATCAGGACAACGATATGACCGTGATTGCCTTTGCAATTCCTCCTATTTCATTCCTCAAAGCTACCCATTCTTTTTCTACTGTATTTCTTTCCCCCATTCCTGTCAATTGTTCCCTTATGCTCTCCCTGAAGCTCTGTACAACCTCTGTTTCTTTCAGTTTATCCAGGTCCCATGTCCGTAAATTCCCACCTTTTTTGCAGTTTCTTCAGTTTTAATCTACAGTTCATAACCAATAGATTGTGGTCAGAGTCCACGTCTGACCCTGGAAATGTCTTACAATTTAAAATCTGGTTCCTAAATCTCTGTCTTACCATTATATAATCTATCTGAAACCTTATAGTATCTCCAGGGTTCTTCCACGTATACAACCTTCTTTCATGATTCTTGAACCAAGTGTTCTTATTACAGGTTCTATGTCTATAACGTGTTTTTAGGTGGGGTCCGCCTTTAGCAAAACACAATTTTGTTTTTTGTCCCAGACATGTTTCACCGCAGTTGCAGCATCATCAGCGGGTTTTTTTTTATTATGGCTGTTAAACATAAGGAATGTTCTTTACTGTTTAAATACATCTAAATATTAGTTTCTAAATCGCAATTACAGGGTTTTTGAAGGGCACATAAAATTGTGTACTCATACCTTCTTACCACATGGTGTGGTTTTGCTGCTGTATTAAGTTTTTACAGTGTCTGTGTGTCTTTACAGTTTTTCTTTACAGTTTGTCACCTGCAACTATATACAACTTAATGTAGGCAAAACATTTACACCCAAAAATTACCTTTTCTAAAACTGTTATGGCTATGCCTGAGATTAATCATTCATGTGAAAGTTTTGTGTGTGTGTGTGTGTGTGTGTGTGTGTGTGCGTGCATGCGTGCGTGTATTTACATTAAGTTTCACTTACTGTTTTCTTTTTTCATCATCTTCTTCATTGTCAAGTTGTGTGTATTGAGTTGTCCCTGTCACTGTTTACCAGCCGTAATAACAAGGTGGCGGACAGTGGAACAGTTGACGGTGTGTTTGAATTTCTCAGAGGTGTGTGTGAGGGGGAGAGAGAGAGAGAGAGAGAGAGAGAGAGAGAGAGAGAGAAGGTTTGAGGATTTATCATTATTATTATAATTGTATATATTTTGTGTACGTATGTATGTGTCTCTGTGTGTGTGTGTGTGTGTGTGTGTGTGTGTGTGTGTGTGCATTTGGGGGGGGGGGGGGAGTGAGGGGGGGGGGAGTTCTATAGGTTGGTATTATTTAATAAAATTCTTTGAGGGCAGACAACAGAGTTCTATTGCAGAGAGCTGTGTATTCATTTATTACTTGCTTTCCTTCAACTATGGCCTTTTGTATTTGATAATTTTCTTCAGTTATTAGTTTTTTAGGGGGCTGTTGCTGCATTTGAGAATTTTCTAATTGGTGTTGATGTCTGTTGGGCTATGTTCCTTGTCCATAAGGTGTTCAGCAAATGTGGAATGATAGCTGTTACTTTTCAATGCTCTTCTGTGTTCTGTGTATCAAAGTTTCTGCTTTTCTGTCCTTTATAAATTAATTTGCGGTCCTGACACGTTAGTTGGTAAATGCCAGATGTGTTGTGTTTGTCTGTGCATATGTTGGTTGTCCTTAGTTTCCTCTGTGTTGAGTTGCCTGTCCTGTAGGCTATTTTTAGCCCTTGTTTTTTGAATATGTTGCCTATTCTGTGGGCTGCTTTGTTGTTGTAGGTCAGAGTGAACCACTTGTTTGTTGTTGAGGGTGTTTCTTGTCCGTGTGTCTTTTTTAATTTTGTAGTTCAGTTTATCTATAGTGTTTGTGTCATATCCATTCTCTACAGCTATTTGTCTGTAACCAAGATAATTAGTTCTATGTCTCTTCCAATCTGCTCTCCTATGTAATCACCGACTCCACGAAATTTCACTGCTTCTTAGAGCCTGCTATAATTTCCTGTCAAAAAGTGCACACCCGTCAATAGCGAAACTGCATAAATGCAGCCCAATGGTGTGGATCCTCCCAACACACAAAATCCTGCCAAGACAATACGTCACAATACTATGCCAGTCACATGACAAAATGCCTTCCCACTTCTGAAAAGTGGTTGCCACAGCTCTGCCTCCACAATGTCCTGACTAATTTACCAATAGCACATTTTGGGACCCTGCACTAGTCTCATATCAGAGGTCATCTGAATCTGGAAAGCAGCTCACAAGGCTAGGCCATTATTTTCTACAAGCTGTGTTTCTTATGGAAAGTGAGTGATGTTTATCAACAGAAAGCCCTCAGTATAATACGAGAGAGTGGCACTCTCCTGCTGATAGCATGGTGTCACAGCCACAGTTCAGCTGTTGTGCAGGGCCCAGATTGGAAATATACAATTGCCAGCAACCTGGCTTGCCCCTTCCACAAAAGACAACTGAGGCTGTCCTTACATCAAAGGACTTTACTACCCAGTGTGCTGTGTTCTTCCATGGAAAAAAAAATTGGCCAGGAAACAAGTCATACCAGCAGCATGTTAAATGAAAGGAAATTAACGTAGAAAGAGTGCATTATGTCCTTTCACTGTCATTTGATATACTTTAAATAAAAAACACTGCCCAAGGAATCTGCAGTGCTATTTCCCTCTAATTACCTTGTTGTTGTGGTCTGCAGTCCAGAGACTGGTTTGATACAGCTCTCCATGCTACTCTATCCTGTGCAAGCTTCTTCATCTCCCAGTACCTACTGCAGCCTACATACTTCTGAATCTGTTTAGTGTATTCATCTAATTACCTTGTCAATCTTCAATTGAATGAAAAAGGCATGCAAAATTGCTTCCTGTGTTTCAGTGTTTTAATTTTAAGTTGAATGACAAATGAATAAAAGAAATATTTTTTTGTTTGTTATAAATACAAATTGACAGTTTTCTGGTTGTTTTTCCTTTAGTTGTACTGTGAAACCTTGCTTCTCCCAAATTTCATGATTCTGGGTCAATTGGAAGTACCCTATATGTTTTAATGAATGAGTTTGCAAGCATCAAAATTTGTGACATAAAGGGCCATATCTTTTGATTTCATTGACTTAGAAGCTTCAATTTTTGGTCTAACCTACACTAAAAACACTATTACAGTTAACTCTTCATATAGCAGATTATTGGACACCATACCACGTTATGTATACTGCAATCATTGGTACATGCAGAAATCACTGCATTACACATCAATTCCGCAAATGTCAATATCTTCCAGTGGCCATTCCAACAAACTAGTGTGCTGCGGTTTAGGCCACTATAGCGCTGATAGCCTCATATGTAGTGTTCACACTTAAATTTTATCACTATAATATAAAACATATCTTATTGTGCTTATGTACTGTACGCATTGATATTTTCGTGGTCTTCCAGTAGCGTTCTCACTTCTTGTGCACGGGGTCCCAGTTTCGATTTCTGGCAGGGTCAGGGATTTTCCCTGCCTCGAGATGACTGGGTGGTGTTGTGTCATCATCACCATCCTCATCATCATCAACGTTCTTATGTGTAACCCTAATCATTTGTCATATTAGAAAGTGTTGTAAACAACTTTACTTAATTTTCATTTGACTGTAAGATCTATGAGACTGTTTATGTTACTCATGTGAAGCTAGACTGGTTGTGTAAATGTTTATCATGTGTTCTGCCATTAAACAGACAGCAAAGTGGTGTAATGTGTTTTTCAAGGAAGTGGACAGCACTCGCATAGTGCATGTGTTAATTTCAAAATTCACAACAAAACCACGGGGTGATTTCATCACACATAAGCATGCAGTTAGTACGTTTTCCTTATATTTCACATTTTAATTACTTTAAAACTTTTTCATAAATGCTTCAATAGATGTCGTAAGGAGAAAAGTCTATCGAAACTTTACCGTACAGTTAACAAAGAATTTGTCTATCTAGTTCAGCAAACAAATAACAGATACAAAATGAGGCCCCTGCAAGCACAAAAATAGAAAATGTAAAAAAAAATTTGAAAATGGTCATGATTTGATTCAAATAAAAGTTTTAAATACCACACTTGTGGCTGGCTGCTGTTTCAATAATAAACCTGTTAATTGAAGGTGACTGGGATGTATATAAATTAATTGCAGATGGTATGAACAATCAGTCATGTGAAGTAGTTTTGAGCACATCTTCCAAAAACTGATCGGCTAGTTTGGCGGCCCATGTGCTATGGGAATATTTTACACCTTGTAGCAACAAACCTTGTTGACAGTGTCAGTATAGGGACAGGAATTAGTGATCATGATATAGTTACTGAAGTTAATAAACCCACCAATATGGTAGGAGAACTTTTATTCTGGGAAGAGCAGATAAGCAAATGTTAGCATCTTACTTACAGAAGAAATGGACATCAATTAGTTTCAAAATGATGGGTGCAGAGGTATTATGGGCAGAACTTAAAATATATAAACTGAAGGGGGATCACACCTATCGGCTGCAGCGGGACATTAAGCAGAACCAGTGGCGCTGAGCGAAAATGTGTACCAGACCATGATTTGAACCCGGGATCTCCTGACTACCAGACAGGTGCAGTAACCATTACGTCATCTGGCAATAATGCTGTGTCCCAGATCTTGCTCATTTTTCAGATGTTTGTATTCCCTTTCACCTGTTTCATTTATTGTATTTCTGTATTTTCTCCTTTCATTGATTAAATTTCATATCTCTTGTCTTACCTGTGGATTTCTACCAGCCCTTGTCTTTTTACCTATTTGACCCTATGCTGCCTTCACTATTTCATCTCTCAAAGTTACCCATTCTTCCTCTACAGTATTCCTTTCCCGTGCTCTTGTCAGATGTTCCCTAATGCTCCCTCTGAAACACTCTAGAACCTCTGGTTATTTCAATTTACCCAAATACCATCTCCTTAAACTCTTGACTTTTTGCAGTTTCTTCAGTTTTAATCTGCAGTTCATAACCAATAAATTGTGGTCAGAGTCCAAATCTGCACCTGGAAATGTCTTACCATTGTATAATCAATCTGAAACCTTCTGGTGTCTCCAGGTCTCTTCCTCGTATACAGCTTTTTTTCATGTCTTAAACCAAGTGTTAGCTACGATTAAATTATGCTCTGCACAAAATTCTACCAGGCGGCTTCCTCTTTCATTCCTGTCTCCCAGTCCATATTCAGCAGCTACTTTTCCTTGTCCTACTGTCAAATTCCAGTCCCCTTAATTATCTGAATAATTTCTTGTATTTTGTCATACATTTCCTCTTCATCTGCAGTGCTAGTTAGCATAGAAACTTACACTACTGAGGTGGATATGGGCTTCGTGTCTATCTTGGCTACAATAATGTGTTCACTATGCTGTTCATAGTAGCTTATCTGTGCTCCTATTTTTTTATTCATTATTAAACCTACTCCTGCATTACCCCAATTTGATTTTGTATTTATAAGCTGATATTAACCTAACCAGAAGTCCTGTTCCTCCTGCCACTGAACTTCACTAATTCCCACTATATCCAACTTTAACCTCTCCATTTCCCTTTCAAATTTTCTAACTTACTTACCTGATTAAGGGGGCTGACATTCCATGCTCCGATCTGTAGAACACCAGTTTTGTTTCTCCTAATAATGACGTCGTCCTGAGTAGTTCCTGCCTGGAGATCCGAATGGGGAACTATTTTACCTTCATAATATTGTACCCAAGAGGATGTCATCCTCATTGAACCATACAATAGAGCTGCATGCCCTCAGATAAAATTACAGTTGTAGTTTCACCTAGCTTTCAGCCGTTCGCAGTACCAGCACAGCAAGGCCGTTTTGGTTGATGTCACAGGGCCAAATCAGTCAATCATCCAGACTGTTTTCCCTGCAACTACTGAAAAGGCTGCCTCTTCAGGAACCAAATGTTTGTCTGGCCTCTCAACAGATACCGCTCCATTGTGGTTGCACCTATAGTACAGTTATCTGTATTGCTGCAGCATGCAAGCTACCCCACCAACGGCAAAGTCCATGGTTCATGGGGTGCGGGGGGGATATGTTCTAGGTTTGAATATAATATGTTTCATTGAGACAGTAATGCTTCTGTCCACAAATCAGCATAGATTTAGAAAATATTGCTCACGCATACCTCAACTTGCCCTTTTTTCATCCTGTGAACAATGGATGAAAGGCAACAGATAGATTCCTTATTCCCAGATTTTGCTGAAAGCGTTTGACACAGTTTTGCACTGCAGACTGTTAATGTATGAACATGCGCCTAGATAAGCAAGTGGTCAGAAGACTTCTTACATAACAGAACCCATACACTGTCCAGGACAGTGAGTGTTCATTAGAGAGAAGGGGTTAGCCAGGAGTGCCCTGGCAAGTGCGCCTTGAGCAGCTGCTGCTGAAGTATCAGTGCAGCAGCGAGTCGCATATTTAGCTTTCATATTTGTTTTGTAGTTTGAGTCTTAATTTCTTTCCGAGTGTTTCTGCGCTTGCATATTTAATTACATAAAATCCTTGTGTGTTCTCGTATTTTAGAGGCGTAATATTGGTTATGGATAGCTGTAGAGTATAAGTTCGTGGAGTCGTTAGTCAGTTGTTTGTTTTGGACAGCCAGTGCTTTCTGTTTATTTCGTAGAATCAGTTAGCAGTAGACAGAGGCCAGTGCAGTTTCATCTGTGCTTGCAGAGTGACGTGTGCGAGCAGCAATAGCAGAAACTAGTCGTATATTCAGTTTTTCATATTAGTTCTGCAGGTTTAATTCAAATTACTTTGTGTGCTTGCGTGGTGAAATTTTTCGGATCTTTGCATATTTTTGAATTAGTGAGGGGTAGTATCAAATTTTAATAATGGTAGAGTGTAACATCACGTAGGCGGTTGTCATTTGTACTGAGACAGGTGTAGGATCGCATTGTAATATCTGTATAGTGGCGTAGTTGTGGTCATTTGATTGCTTACTTCGCAAGTAATTGTTCATATATCACAGCTCAATCTGGCGCTGGTGACGCAGCAGTGCAGTCACATATTGCTGTTTTATTTGTCGCAACTCTATCCGTCCAGATATTAGCAGCAGGCTGGATAGGGTGTGTGCTTGCTGTGTGCGGGTGCAGGAGGAACTGGCCGCAGTTTGGGAGCAGCTGAGCGTGCTGTTGGCCACAGTCAGCCACCTTCAGGCTGCTGCCTCGAGGTGCAGCGACGGCAGAGGGTTTGGTGCGTCGCTTGAGACACCCCAGGTGTCGCTTGCTACATCCGCTGACTCCACTGCCGAGGCACCTTCTAGTGTACCCGGTGCGTTGGAGCCGCCCTCACCTCAGGGTGAGTGACGGGCTGCAACGTGTTCGCGCCGCTCGAGGCGGAGGGCCAATGTGGAGGCCCGCCATCTGGCCTCGCCTGTTCATCCTGTCTGTGGGTAGGTGGCCGCTCCTTCAGCAGGGCCCGAGCAGGCACACAGGGGCAAAGGCTTGCTGGTTATTGGGAGTTCCAATGTTAGGCGGGTGATGGAGCCCCTCAGGGAAATAGCGTGCAGGGCAGGAAAGAAGTCCAAAGTGCACTCGGTTTGTCTGCCGGGGGGCCTCATCCAAGATGTGGAGGCGGCCTTGCCTGCGGCTATCGAGCGTACGGGGTGGAGTCGTCTGCAAGTATTTGCTCACGTTGGCACCAATGATGCCTGTTGCTTGGGTTCTGAGGCGTTCCTCAGTTCGTAAGGCGGCTGGCGGATTTGGTGAAGACCGCTGGCCTCGCATGTGGGGTGCAAACAGAGCTCTCTATTTGCAGCATCGTTCCCAGAGTGGATCGGGGTCCTTTGGTTTGGAGCCAAGTGGAGGGTCTCAACCAGAGGCTTCGTTGACTCTGTGACGGTCTTGGCTGCAGATTTCTAGGCTTGCGCTATTGGGTGGGGAATTGTAGGATGCCCCTAGATAGGCCAGGGATGCACTACACAAAGGAAGCGGCTACTCAGGTAGCAGAGTACTTGTGGCGTGCACATGGGGGTTGTTTAGGCTAGGCAGTAGTGCGAGGTGTCCTGATGAACACTCACCAGTCGACGTGCAGGCAGGGAAATCAGGAAGTGCTCAGTGTAAAGACACTGCAGCTATCAAGGTATTAGCAGTAAATTTTTGGAGTGTTTGGAATATAGTTCCTGAATTTACTGCCCTCAAGGAAGTGCGTGGCGCGCAAATTATTCTTGGGACTGAGACCTGGCTGAGCCCTGAGATAGGAAGTTCTGAAATATTTAGTGAGGGTTGGAACGTATATCGGAAAGACAGATTAGACACCGTAGGAGGTGGTGTCTTCATTGCAGTTTACAAAAATATTGTGTCTACTGAGGTCGAAGTAAGAGTGTGATTGTGAAGTTATCTGGACACGTTTAACAGGACTAGGAGAAATAAAGTTGATTGTTGGGTGTTATTACTGGCCACCAGATTCCACCGTGAGAGTTCTAGAATCATTCAAAGGGAGTTTACACTCTGTATCGCTGAAGTACCCGGATCGTGCTGTATACTTCAACCTACCTAGTATAAACTGGGATGTCTATGGATTCATTACAGGTGGTACAGACAAGCTGTCGTGTGAATTACTTTTGACACATTATCCGAAAACTGTCTTGAGCAGCTAAATCGACAGCCAACGCGTAATGGAAATATTTTGGATCTGGTAAGCCACGAACAGACCAGACCTCATCGACGGTGTTGGTGTTGAGACAGGGATTAGTGATCATGATGTTGTCATTATGACTATAGTTAAGAAAGTTAAAAAGTCGGTCAAGACGGCTAGGAGAGTATTCTTACTAGAAAGAGCAGATTAGCAGTTGTTAGCATCCCACTTAGTAAATGAATTGACTTCATTTACTTCCGGTACAATGGACGTGGAAGCATTATGGGCAAATTTTAAACACATTGTAAATCAAGCATTGGACAAGTATGTGCCAAAAAGCGGGTTACGGACGGAAAAGACCCACCATGGTTTAACAGCGCAATTCGGAGAATGCTCAGGAAGCAAAGACAGTTGCACTCGTGGTACAAGAAAGATCGGGAGAATGAGGACAGGCAAAAGTTAGTAGAGATTCATGCTGCTGTAAAAAGAGCGATGCGCAAAGCGTACAACCACTATCACCATCATACCTTAGCAAAAGATCTAGCTGGAAACCCAAGGAAATTCTGGTCTTACGTAAAATCGGTAAGCAGGTCGAAGGCTTCCATCCAGGCACTCACTGATCATTCTGGCCTGGCAACGGAAGACAGCAAAACGAAAGCTGAAATTTTAAATTTAGCATTTGAGAAATCTTTCATGCAGGAGGATCGTACAAACATACCGCTGTTTGAGTCTTGTACAGTTTCCCGTATGGAAGACATTGTGATAGACATCCCTGGGGTTTTGAAGCAGCTGAATGGGTTGAAAATAATTAAATCGCCAGGTCCTGATGGGATTCCAATTTGGTTTCAAAGAGAGTACTCTGCTGCATTGGGCTCCTTACTTAGCTTGCATTTATCGCGAATCTCTTGCCCAACGTAAAGTCCCAAGCTACTGGAAAAAGCGCAGGTGACGCCCGTATGTAAGAAGGGTAGAAGGACGGATCCTCAAAATTAGAGACCAATATCCTTAACATCGGTTTGTTGCAGGATTCTCAAACTTATTCTCAGTTCAAATATAATGAATTTCATTGAGACAGAGAAGTTGATGTCCATGCATCTGCACGGCTTTAGAAAGCATCACTTCTTCGAAACGCATCTCGCCCTTTTTTCACATGATATCTTGCGAACCGTGGATGAAGGGTATCAGACGGATGCCATATTCCTAGACTTCCAGAAAGCGTTTGACTCAGTGCCCCACTGCAGACTCCTAACTAAGGTACGAGCATATGGGATTGGTTCCCAAATATGTGAGTGGCTCAAAGACTTCGTAAGTGCCAGCTGGTGTGGCTGAGCAGTTCTAGGCGCTTCAGTCTGGAACCGCACGACCGCTACGGTCGCAGGTTCGAATCCTGCCTCGGGCATGGATGTGTGTGATGTCCTTAGGTTAGTTAGGTTTAAGTAGTTCTAAGTTCTAGGAGACTGATGACCTCAGATGTTAAGTCCCATAGTGCACAGAGCCATTTGAACCTCTTAAGTAACAGAACCCAGTACGTTGTCCTTGATGGTGAGTGTTCATCGGAGGTGAGGGTATCGTCTGGAGTGCCCCAGGAAAGTGCGGTAGGTCTGCTGCTGTTTTCTATCTACATAAATGATCTTTTGGATAGGGTGGATAGCAATGTGCGGCTGTTTGGTGATGATGCCGTGGTGTACGGGAAGGTGTCGTCGTTGAGTGACTGTAGGAGGATACAAGATGACTTTGACAGGATTTGTGATTGGTGATTGGTGTAAAGAATGGCAGCTAACTCTAAATATAGATAAATGTAAATTAATGCAGATGAAAAGGAAAAAGAATCCCATAATGTTTGAATACTCCATTAGTAATGTAGTGCTTGACACAGCCACATCGATTAAATATTTGGGCGTAACATTGCAGAGTGATATGAAGTGGGACAAGCATGTAATGGCAGTTGTGGGGAAGGCGGATAGTCGTCTTCGGTTCATTGGTAGAATTTTGGGAAGATGTGGTTAATCTGTAAAGGAGACCGCTTATAAAACACTAATACGACCTGTTCTTGAGTACTGCTCGAGCGTTTGGGAACCCCATCAGGTCGGATTGAGGAAGGACATAGAAGCAATTCAGAGGCGGGTTGCTATATTTGTTACTGGTAGGTTTGATCATCACATAAGTGTTACGGAAATGCTTCAGGAACTCGGTGGGAGTCTCTACAGGAAAGGAGGTGTTCTTTTTGTGAATCACTACTGAGGAAATTTAGAGGACAAGCATTTGAGGCTGACTGCAGTACAATTTTACTGTCGCCAACTTATATTTCACGGAAAGACCACAAAGATAAGATAAGAGAGATTAGGGCTCGTACAGAGGCATATAGGTAGTCATTTTTCCCTCGTTTTGTTTGGGAGTGGAACAGGGAGAGAAGATGCTAGTTGCGGTATGAGGTACCCTCCGCCACACACCGTTTGGTGGATTGCGGAGTATGTATATAGAAGTAGATGTGTGATAAGACTGCTCTTTTTCTATATACACACAAACAATCTAATGGATAGTGTGAGTAGCAATCTGTGACCGTTTGCTGATGACACTAGTGTACAGAAAAGTGTCTTCATTTAGTCACTGTAGGAGGAAGCAGCATAAACTGAACACAAGTCTAGCTTAATGTAGATGAATACAACAAACAATCCTGTAATGTTTGAACACGGGATTAGCAGTGTGCTGCTTGACGTAGTCACAGTGATTACATATCTAGGCATACTGTTACAAAGCAGTAAGAAATGGTGTGAGCATCTGTTGTGGCGTAGCAAGAGCCACGCCACTCGGAGGTAGCCGAAAGGCACGCGATGTAATGCAGACGGGCGTGAATTCTGGAACAGGATAACTATTGAATGGTAGCAAGAAAAGTACGTAGCTTATAATATATACTTAACTTTAATTCTCTGATGAATACAGCAATCTTCATGATACAAGTGAGACTCATTAAGATACATGCAATGTTACAAATGGCGCCTTGCTAAGTCGTAGCCATTAACTTAGCTGAAGGCTATTCTAATTGTCTCTCGGCAAATGAGAGGAAGGCTGCGTACGTCTAGTCGCTAGCAATGTCGTCCGTACAACTGGGGCGAGTGCTAGTCCGTCTTTCTAGACCTGCCATGTGGTGGCGCTAGGTCTGCAAGTACTGATGGCGGCGACACGCGGGTCCGACATGTACTAATGGACCGCGGCCGATTTAAGCTACCACCTAGCAAGTGTGGTGTCTGGCGGTGACACCACAGCATCTATGGTCAATAGTATGGAAGGTGAATGGTCTACTTCAGTTTATTGAGAGAATTTTAAGAAAGTGTAGATGTAGCTCTTCTACAAAGGAGACAGTGTATAGAACACCAGTGCGACCCATTACTGCGTACTGCTTGGGTGTTTCTTTCCAAAAATGCTATTGAGAAAATTTAGAAAACTTGATATTTGTAGCTGATCACAGAACAATTGCATTGGCAGCATTGCACATTTCACTTAAGGCCGCAGAGACAAGATAAGAGAAATCAATTTGTATGGAGGCATATAGAGTGTTGATTTTTTCCACCCTCACTCCATTTGCATTGGATCAGGAAAGGGAATGACTAGTCCTACCATCCGCTGTATGATGGATTGCAGAGTAGGGATTGCAGGGTAGTTGTGGAATGCTTCACCTACTGTCCTTTTGACCACCAAACAAATTTCATTTAGCCCCTCTATATCTACAGCCCTATGCTTTGCTTTGTTTTACACACATTGTGGAGTAGTCACTGTTTCTTTATAAGCTATCTTTACAAGACTATTTGCCATGGAGGGTCCATCCCATCATGAACCACATCTATGTTGCTAAACTTCAGCCTATTATTTAGAGCTAAAGGTTCCAGTTCTTTCTCAAGATATGACACTACATGCTCAGTGAAGTGGGTAATGTTACAGTAATATTTCTACTTGTTTTAAATGCCCTTTGTACTTTGCTAATGATTATAGTATCAACTGCCTCATTGTCACAGAAACCTAGGTGCAAGGTGTACATCCTCAAAGACAAATGGTCTATTTGTTGCCATTAGATCTAACATTCCCATCACAAGTGGGCTTCTGAACTATTTATTATACCTGTAAGCAGTTTTCATTTGAAGCACTTTATATTGTTTCACAGGATGTCCCATTTAACCCACAAATCACAGAATGATTGTTATGCCAGTCAATTGTGGGATGATTACCCTCTCAGTGATGACTGTGATTTGTGAATGGGTGTATTAGGAGGTAAGCAGGCTTGAGTTTTTTCCTTAACTTTCAGTTACATCTAGGGAATGAGCCTGGTGGTTGAACAAAGGACCCAAATGTATGAGGGGTAATCAAAAAGTAAGGAGACAAACTGACACAGAAAAAGGTGTATTTTTAAAAATGAGACCTTTACTACTATTCCACTAATCACCATTAACACACGTGTTCTAATGATGCACTAGTTTTTTTTCTTATACATGATGCAAATAAGTCTGTCTTATTGTTTGATCAACTTCCCCACAAATTTTTTGACTGTAGCTGTACTGTTTTGCACATAATGCCTCCTCAAGTGGACCAAACAAATGAAAATCTGAGGGAGCCAAATCCTGGAGGATCACATAATATCTCCAACCCCCATTATTTTTTTTCCTCAATGCTTTCTTGGATAAGGTGGACGATTGGGGAATATGCGTTATTAGGTAGCAATATCACACCTTTTCTTTGAGATTTGCAACGTTTCTCTCTCACTGCTGGCTTTACTTACTTCATCAGCTTGTCTAACTAGTAGGCACTGTGTATTGTATGCTGATTGTCTAAATAACCACAAAGGATGGTCAACATGTCTTTCTGCTGATGCTTGTGTTCTGAGTCTATTTCGAACAGGTGATCTTTCATTATATGCTTTGTCTTTTGGGTTCTGGTTCAAAGTGGTGATATGAAAATGATTACCTTACCTATCATAGTGTTTTAAAGTCTGTACACAATTTCAGTCATGTTTCCTTTATGTTAACTGTTTCAGACCTACCTTGCATTTGTTTTGCTGTACTTGAGCTTGTTACTGATAACATTAAGAACTGTGCCAACATTTACTGCAACTGTTTTTGCTTTATGTTCAACTAAATAACAAGTCTACCAGTTTTTGAACGATTCTACCCACTTATAAAAATTTTCGCAGTTCATACAATTTTGACCATACTGTAAAGGAAAGATTTTAGCAGGTTTTTCACATTCAGAAAGCAAAAAACCAATCACTGAATGTTGCTCAACTATTGTTAAATGCAATGTTTAGGTTATAAACGAAACACTTTGTGTGTGTCAGCTCTTCCCATTGATGCCAACCTAAACCATGAAAGTACAAAACAACTACTAGAAACTGTTTCATTTCTACATCAATTAGTTTCTAATTATTGAATGTCCTCATATGACAATAATGCTGAGTCATGCCCAAATGATCTTGCATGCAGATTCGTTTTTATTTCTGTGGATTTACGTTTTTTGTCTGATATGATGAATATCTCCAGCACCATTAGACTGTCATTACAATGTGTACCAAGATTTACTCTCAATATCTCTCAGTTTCAGGTTATCTGTGTTATGTACCCCAGTATGAGGTGAGCTCCAACCTGCATTTTAGGAGCATTTCAAACTTTAGAATCAGTTGGTTCAACAGTTGATTTTAACAGTCATTTGTGATTAGTATTTCTCCTCGACAGAGCCAGCTGACCACAATCAGTTTCGGGGACTATGTTGTAGATTGTGGACTTCTAACAGCAAGGCTGGTTTTCTCAAACTTCTACTCAAGTTGATGGAATAACTGAAATAACATCTGAGCTCAGATGAGACACATGATATGTTCCAACTTATGCTACAATCTGTAGCTGATAGGACCATGCTCCATCAATGGCTGCCTCTTCAACATATCAGAGCTGCTGCACACATGCACAATGTGATCCATCTTATGCTTTGCTGCCATTTTATGAAGGGGTAGCATTACTTACCATACATTTGGGCTGCTGATTATGAACAGAGTTTTACACTTTTGTGCTTGTTTCCCAACAAATGTGAAGCGTGTATCACGGGCTTAATTTCAGTGTGAGACAGCACCTAAAATATGTTGGTAGAGGGGTAGCTTGATTCCTCCCTGGTCCCTGCCCCCTATGCCTACCAGTGACTACATGCCAGCCCTTTATTTCCTTGAGAGAAGACAGCATCCACAGGAAAGGAATTGTACATGAAGTACCTTTGGTATCCGCAGGTATGTGACACGATAGTTTCCCCTCACACACACTTACAGCAGCTTTCAACAGCAATCAGGTCAGTTGCTTGTGCCCAAGGACAGCATCCATAGTGGGGCCGTGTTCCGAGTGGTGCCATGTTTCCGAGAGCATTCAACAATTAGGTCCGAACTTCAAGTTAATTTCGAAATCCGTTACACTATGAGGATTACAAGTTCTTTTTAAGAACTGTGGGGTCACTACCCAACCACTTACATGGTACATGTTTTGTTCACAGTGTCAATTGCCAATTTTTGCCTGCCTTTGTGCTATCTCTCCCCCCCCCCCCCAATGCTGGGGTGGATTTCTAGTTTACACATAGGTGCCAAACTGATTATGTGGAGATGGTTGCGTGCTGCCCGAGTCAATATGGCCGTTTCAGTTGCCTCCCAAAAGGCAGTGTGCAATTCTGTTGCATTCTCCTTGGCACACCTTTGAGCTAGAATTTATTGGTAGCTGGCTTGCCTGATTGAGGGCAGCTGTTAGGAGGCATGTCTTCAGTATCCTGTGTCCCACAACAGCAGTTAAAAGTTTAAATGGCATCACTGTGTGTGTGCCTCTCGTCACATCTGACATATCACTAAACAGCCAAGCCAGGTTTACTTTTACCTCTATTACACGTGGCTGTATGTAGCGAATTACTGTGGTTAAAAGAGTACTCAAAGAGATATGCGAATCGAGGATTATGAAAAAACTTTTTGGACAGTTTATTTTACTTAATGCTCATCTCATTTTGGTGTTATTTTAATTTGTATGAATAATATTTCCAACCATGCCATGACTTTCATGTCTTTCTGAATACTCTATCACAGCAAATCACTATGTACAGTCTCCACTGTAATGGAGGTAAAAGCACACCTACATTCTCAAGGCAAAGTAGTAGAATGCAGTGTCTTCAATCAAACTGCACTATAAAAAGGTTGAAAGGATGGTGAACAATGTAGCAGTTTCCATGTGCAATTATGCAGTATTTGAAACTAATTAAAACAGAATGCAGAACCCTGAGAGGAAAATTTTGTGATAACCCAGTTTGAAGATAAGTGCTGGTAGCTACAAGCATGTGGCAATATCAGAAAAAAAACTGTCAGATTTTGAATTACAAAAACTAATAAATTTATTATTTACCTTCTCCTGTCTACCCTTCATTTGTGTGGAAATTAGTTACCTATACATCTGATCCATTGGGATTTACTTTCTTAGTGTTCTAATGCCTCTATTGATCAAGAATGCAGATTTATAGTGTCAAAACTAGGAACAAATTTTTCTTTAAATTGCAGGTACTTTGTAATTTCCTGTTTTATGTTTGTAAAGCAATTTACGGAACATTAACTAGTCCAAGACAGAGATTCAAAGTTTGTGAAATCACAATTCATCCCTCACCCACTATTACATCAAAAAAAGGGAAAAAACTTTCAACAAATGTGTAATAGAAATTTGAGTATTCAGAAGTATAAAAATCACAGTTCCTTGCTATGAATTTTTTTTTTTTTTTTTTTTTTTTTACCTTAATCTTTTGTCGGGCTTCCTTTTTCCTGCCCTCTCTCGAAAAGTGGCTCAGTTTATAGTAATTCCATACTGGCTTCCCTGTGTGTACCTGTTACTGTTTCACTACTTACAGATCAAGCCTATATGCAGGCACCATCTATCCTGCTTCTAATGGATGTCAAGCTTGTCTGCATCAGTAATTAAATGCGCCCCCCCCCCCCCCTTTTGAGAATACTTTCTAACTTTATATTATGACAGTCAACTGTAGCTCCCAGTACTAACAAATAAAGTGCACATTTTTAGACATGGGCCTCTTGAGTTGGTCAGTTACTACGTAACTTTCAGATGCATTTGGTTGTGTATAGAAATTTCACATACGGACATTCTCAAGGGACCTATCCCACCTGATAGTACTATTTACTAATACTCTATGGTGACTGGCCAGAAAACTGACAAACCAGCTAACACCTGCAAGAGTACTCTGTGCACTGGGAATTTATACGAAACTTGTTGTGGTCGTCTTAGTGGCATGAGCTCAAACTGATCAACGGCTGTCAACAAAAAGCGTCACTGCTGGACAGTCTGGCAGTATCTTACCGAAAATTAGCAGACACTGTCATTCACCTCGGGGTTTATTGAGACAGACCAAGAAGAAAATTAAAAATAGATATCAATAGTCCAAAAGCAAAGCTAAGACTAATTCCTTGCCTCTCAATTTGTTCAGTTATATTTTATTTTCAGCTGATTATGATGCTGCTTTTTATTTTTATACAAACTTCGAATATTTTTGTGCTCAGTATTATTTTAAAGTACTAATTGTTTGTTTTGCATCAACAGCAACTAGTTAGAGCACTGACAGAGAGGGTAATGGTGTAGTGGTCATCTCATTGAATGAAACTAGTAGCAGATTCCGATATTAAGCCAGTACAAAAATTCAAGAAAGAAAAAAATGGTTATAGTATTATATTCACAAGTTTTACCATTTTCTTTTGACTGTATTGTTTATTTAATTATAACCTAGGTTTTGGTCTTTTACGCAATTTTCGAGTGATTGAGTTGATGTCTTGAAAATGGCATAAAAGGCCGAAACCTAAGTCGTAATTGAGAACAATATTGTCAAATGGCGGTGTGTTCATGTAAAAGTAGTTGTACAACTGTTCAGGGGAGGGTGCACTCTGAAATTTCACTGATTACTGGCATCTGTCACAAACATTATGCCAACTTTGGAAATTGTCCAAAGGCACTTCACATATTATGAAAAGAAACCATGTGTATTATATGGCTATGGTGCGCATATTAAAAAATTGCTGTTCTTACTCTAACAGGCTACTTTTACGTGAAAATTTGTGTTTGATACACTATTGTGTCATTTCGAATGTGATATCAACTGTTGGGATGCTTGTCTTAGCACTGGCACAGCTTCTCTCAACAGACACTTTGTTGCACACAGTAAAAAAGAAACTGGAAACGAAACAATGGAAATTCAGGATGGAATCTAACAATATTCTGGAAAGGATAGTTGCTACTCACCAGATAGCGGAGATGCTGAGTCACAGACAGGCAAAACATAAAAGACTGTAGGAAAGGTGAAACCAGAGACTGTCGTCATGTATGTGAGTTGCGTTTGTGTGTTTCTGACAAAGGTCTTGTTAGCTGAAAGCTAACTTTCCAACAGTCTTTTTGTTGCGTGTGTCTGCGACTCCTCATCTCCACTATCTGGTGAGTAGCAACTACCCTTTTTATAATACTCAAACTATACTGGGGTTAATAAACTGTGTCCAGTACATGCATGTTCTCTTAAATTTTGCGTCTGAAAGACATGACAAAGGCTAGCCAGAAGATTTTAATTTTTCTTTTTGATTAGACAGTAGTTGAAAGGAATAAAGGGGCAGTTCTACTACTTGTTAATACTACAAATATTTTTTAGTGCATAAGCAACTACCATCACTGGTGTTATCTGCAACCCAATCATGGGACTGCATTACTTAATATTAATAGCTAGCAAAATTAGTGGCACCATTCCTTTTTATTTTTGATATATAAAAATATAATGTTTAACACTTATGTGCATGTACACAATTAATGCAGCAAAAGGTACTTAAATGTTACAGGCGCTAATAATCGAGAAATCCACAGAACTGGAACGGCTTCGAATACAGCATCAGTCATTACAGAAAACTGAACAAGAGCAAGAAGACATAATTGAAAATCTGGTACTGAATCACTGATTTTGAAATACTTGTGTTGTTCTTGTTAACTAAGAAACAAATGAAAGTTGTGAATACAATGTGACATCACTGTGGTGCATTTTCAGTATCAATTATCACTTAACATTATTTCACAGAAAAGTCACTACATTATGAATGTGTAACAGGTCCCTCTCATTGTTCAAATACTGTACTAGTGTGCAAAGAAGTACTGTTTTTCCAAAAATACTGGAGAGTACAATTACAGTAAAAATGATGAAATTTTCTCAAAGTAAAAAGTCTTATTGAAAAATATATTAAAATGACAAATAAGATAAAATGAACCATTTCTAACTATGTTATCCAATAAAACTGGACATATACTGTCTTGGGGTGTACCTTCTACAACTATCCCAAGTCTGATATTTGAACATAAATATTGTACATACTGATGTCAATTTCACAATATATGTGCAACTTGAGGCAGAGAACTGAAATCTTCACATAACTTGGACAGAAACTTGCTGTCAAGTATGTATATTTCAAGTACATCACTAATCAAACAAAGAATCCTTAATATGATTACTCCTCTTCAAATAAAAATGAACATGTCTCTCAATTCCTTCAGAAAAGAAGTGACCATCACTTGTCTTTAGCACTGTGAATCTGAAGACTCAGCTGTGTACCTGAGATTTCGCAAGATAAACAACTGTAAGACTTAACGTACAATTCACACGGTTGACACTTCTTCAGTTTTTGGACGCTTTACGGATTCTTCCTCAGGTCTTGGTGATAAACAGCGTTTTCCTGATTTTTCATTGCTGGAAGCATCTGCTGATAAAAACTGGACAATAACAGCAGTCATGTTGTCACATCCAGTTCCATCACCAACTGTACTTGGTGCCAAACAGTGATCAAACAGCTGAAAGGTAAAAAAAGCACATTACAAACCAGTAATTATTTGATGACATGGTGTGGCAAAGTTTACTGCTTCTCACAATTAATATTGGAAGTAGACATCTGAAAAGTTCAAGGGATTTACCAATCTGAACTAAGTGTTAAATTCACATCTGTAAAATATAAATTCACAACAGTTTCATATACTATCAATTCAGGTAATTTTTATACTAAAAGATTGCTATTGACACATTACAAAAGACTCTACTGCAATAAATATGTGTATCTCTGTTCTACCTGGACTTTCCATTACTTTATTTGTATCAACCCCCCCTCCTTAAAATTACACTAAAAAAAAACAGCCATTTTTTTCATCCAGGAGAAAAATCAGGAAAACCACAGTAATTTTTGAGAATTCCAGGAATTTTTCATTGTTTTAGTTTTCAGTTAAATTTTTGTAATTTTGACTAGTAAGAATTGACACTAACAAAGAATATTACTGTATCCCGCTACTGCAGCAATGAAACACAATCAAGAGAAAAATAAACCAAACCTAAACAAAACTTAAGTTGGAAAGGAAATGCGCCATTTACAACAACAAAACACCGTGCACAGACAAGTGTCTGCCAACAGCAAAATGTTTCGCAGGCTTAAGGACGAAGAGTATGGAATACTTCGTAACAACAAACTGCTTCTGAGGAGCATGACATCAAAACTGTTTACATTAGGTTCTTCTGAGCAGTTGCCAGTGGGCTCGTGCACAGTTTTGTCGCATATACGCTATAGCTTCTCCTGCTTCTGGCTACTTTATTTTAAGGTGTGGCTGTTAACTATATTGGCAGTAGCAACAGACATGTTCTACCAGAAATTTTTCTGACGCGCCCGAACTGCCAGATTCATGCATAAACAAAACGGTTCTAGTTACAGAGGGAAGGGGGTAGTTTTCATGTGACCTGTGTTTATGTCAAGTCATTTTGCTGTTTCCACTTTGTTTACAACTAGTGTCAAATGAACCCAAATGGCCAGGAGCTATCAAGTGAATTAGAATACATTTACATAGTTACGGAAAGCTAAAATATGTTATTATTTTGTTTTCTTATTTCCATGTTTTTGGCAGTCAAAGCATTAATCGCCTTACAGAACAGTGAAGTTAGTTTTGTCGGTTTGCTAAAGAAATTTGCTTCAGTGAAAAGATTTATTAAAGTCAATCAGTTTATTTGAAACAAAGTGTTTCATCCCACACTGTTTGCTAGTTTCAACTGTTTGCGGAATTTCAAGTACACATTTTCATCTTCTAGCACATATGGCTTTATCCCGTAGTAAAGAACCAAACATGAGATAATACAGTGGTTTTAACATGTTGGGGCCAACTTCATTGTGAATCTTGACATACGAATGTGCACTTTAAGCCGAATTATGCGTTTTAGTATGGTTTACGAAATTCTGATGTCCTGTTTCTTTTATGATACAACGTAAGGTTTCTTAATGCTTTATACATACGAACATACAGGCTTCCTAAGTCATCACAGCTGCACACACTACATGATGCTTATTTTCTGGCAACTGCTGAAATGAACCTATTTCTAGGAGGTAGCACAAAGATATGGTTTGAAAAGTGTTACTTTCAAAGTAAATTTCTTTTTACGCAAGAAGAATTGTGCAATGAATTTCTTAAATCGCAGAGCGCGTGACTCATTTAAAACTTAACACTTTGAGAACCAGCCACTTTGAGTCCAGAAAACTGGACATTAATGTCATTATTAAAATTTTGCTGACATTTGTGTCGTGTCTTTGCATGTCACACGCTAAAAAAGACCATGTCTACTAGTGAAAGCTTAGCTTTCCTTGTAGCTTATTATTCTTAAGAGACCAATATATGAGAAAGCTTAGCTTTTCTTGTTGCTACACCATGTATATTAATTTAAACCATTAACTTTTTCTTTTTGTGTGTTCACGTTACTTAACGGTGATGTGCCTGACTACATCATATGCCCTAACGTGCTGCTTTTGGAGCAATTTGAATTTATACTTTTGTAATATGAAAATATGCAGCATACATGTTGCTGCATGTCAAAGGTGTTTTTTCCCTTTAAAAGAGAGAGAGAGAGAGAGAGAGAGAGAGAGAGAGAGAGAGAGAGAGAGAGAGAGAACTGGTTGATAAGTTTCACAGTTTCGAGGGAAAGTCCACGTATACACTCAACTTACGAATTGTAAATCTGCGCATGGATTATATCAGTTGTACAATAGTAAAAACATAATTAAATACAACCATATTGTTACTTTCTAGATGAAGAATCTTGAGTGGCTAATGCTGGATTGGTAGAAAGAAAGTTCAGATGTGTTTATATTGAACTTCTGATTAGTGGCTGAGCTCTGTAAGAAAGAGGAAGATAAAGAGAATGGAAAGGTGACAAATACCAATTAATTGCAATGTCTTGAACTTCAGCCTTTTCTTCAGAGCAACTATTCCTCATTGATTAACAACAGGGGCTGGGGTACTGACAAGCCTGGATGTGGTTTTTAGATAGCTTTCCATATCCACCTCGATAAACACTGGACGGTCTACTTGCTCTGTCTGAGGACTATGCATTAACACTTTGAAAAATGAAGTCACATTTGACCATATAACTATCCTACACACAGAGATTCAGCTATAAAATGTTTTGACCCCACCTTATTAATTGCCTACATCTACACCTACATATATATACTCTGCAAGCTACAGTGCGTGACGGAGGATATCCTGTACCACTACTAGTCATTTACTTCCCTGTTCCACCCAAAAATTGAGTTAGGGGAAAAAAATTAATGTCTATAAGCCTCCATATAAGCCGATTTTCTCGTTCTTCATGGTCCTTACCTGCCATGTCCATCGGCAGTAGTAGAATCTTTGCGCACTAGCGCTGCTTGAAAACTACATCTCCTTCCCTCAAGGGATTCACATTTGAGATCTCAAAGCACCTCCGCAATACCTGTGTGTTGTTTGAGCTTACCAGTGTATACGGGTATGGCTGGTTCCTGCAAAATTGGAGACATAACATACAAGTCCTGACCTGGTGTTGCCTCAATAAAAGGCACCAGGAAGGAAAATGTCAACCTTTGGTTGTACTTCCCTCAAAGTTATGCTAGTATTTGATGACAGGATGGACAATGACTTCCTTTATGAGAAATTGGGAACTTGACCAAAATTTGCCATCGTGTCCTCTTAGAAGTTTGCTCACCTGTGCACCCCTTTTACTCCATTCCCAAGCCCCAATACAATACCTGCAGATGATTGAGTATTTCAGTCAAGATTAAGTTATCTGATGAGCCATATCAAAACTTCCACACTCAATCAGCATTTTCACTACCACTCCAAAAGAGTATTAATGCATACATAAATTATGATTATTGGATACTTAGAAACCACTTAATTTTGCTTAACCTTTGTTTCTATTTCCACAGTGAGGTTCATGAGGAAATAAAAAGTTTGTACAAACTGCAAACTCTCTGCATCATTTAAGACTAAAGAGAAGTTGAAATGAAAGCAACTTTAGTCATCATGTTACCTCTTCACATATATGTGATAGTTTTTCTGGATTTTCTAGTATACGAGGACGTACAAAATCCACAACATCTTGGCTTGACATAAAGTTCCATATGCCGTCACATGCCAAAACCATAAATTCATCTTCTTTGGGGTCTATCATGAGTGTTCTCACATCTGGTAGTGCAGTTATCATCTGTTCCTCAGGTGGAAGCTTCTCTGCTTGTTTGTATGCATGATCACCTGTTGAAGTTCAAAATTTATTAATGGCAAAGTATTTGTATTTCAAAAAATAATATGCAATACTTACAGCATCCTGAAACTGCAAAAAAAATGTTGTGATTCCTTCACAGCTGTGGATTTGCAAATAGTGTGAATACAAATTAAAGAAAAAGAGTCTGTAATTCTTAGTCTTAACTGGCAAAAAAGAAGGTCCATGTGTCAAACTGGTTATTGTGATCTGTGGTATGGGATGGACTGTTAAGAATTTCCTACTACATTGTTTTGTGCCTTCAATATTGAAGAAATGCCCAAATTGTGAAACATCCAGGTCTGTTAAATACAGCAGAGCAGACTTTGCTGCATGGTACTCCATGTTACTGGCTACATCTTATTTGCACCTGTGTCAGTTATTCCCTACAAAGATGCTGAATATTAATAACTTTTAACTGGAATGGAACTCAACCTTGGATCTCTGTATTTTGCAGGCAATGCACTTCTAAATATGCCATCTGAGCACATCTCACTAAGAATGCATCACACAGTCTGCGCATCTGATATGTGGAAAATTATGGCACAACAACAGAGGAGGACTTATTAGATGTAATGAGAAGAAACATGAACTGAAGCCAATGAAGGGTGTAAGAGTTTAAAACCTAAAAAGCAAACCTACTGCAATCCTTGCTCAGAAAGTTCAGTAAATTCAGACATGTATGTTGTCTAATGCAAGAAAGGTGTAGGTGTTAAAAATGCAGATTCAGTGCACACAGTCACAGAAAAAGATCATGAAACACTTCTGTCACATTGTGTTTACAGATAGCTACTAACAAGGAACACTCCGCATTGCACCCCCGTCAGATTTAGTTGTAAGAAGCCCAGTGGACAGCCCGTCAACAACTGAACACAGATAAAGCATGAAAACAGGAAGAAGGTGTACTGAACTGTGGAAAAAAAAGAAAATAGAAACAATGAATTGTCCACGGACAAGAAATGCAATATACAGCAACCTCTAAGAGGAACGGTGTCGTGGTTGTGTGGTCATGGTGTTGGATTGCCACACAGGCATGCCGTGTTCAAACCTCTCTCGTGCCAATTTCCCCCCCCCCCCCCTCCTCCCCCTCTGTTTGATGTATTCAAATTTGTGTCTGTGCCATCGTGTCATGTCCTCCTGCAACAGCGAGGTGTAAGGAAGGAACGTATAATGACAGTTGATTCTGCAAACTACTTTATTAGCAGCCTAAAGGAAGTGGCTTTCAAATGGGAATTGCAAATGTTTGATCTCAAGGTGACAAGTCAACTGAGTCCTCCACCCAAAAACATGTCTGGTGTGTGGCATTAGTGACAGTATGTGTATCGTATGATAGGCACCTCCTACCAACGTACCTAATTTGTATGCCTGGTGAGTGAGTGAGCTATGCCTCCTTGCCCAATTTAGGTGTCTGTATGAATGTGAGCACTCGCAAGGAAATGATGAAAATATTATAATTTGTCACATAAGCCACAACAAATGAACAACAGTTTCACAGTCACACAGTTTCTCTGTGCTCTGTCAAAACACGTGTTTGGAAGTTTTGACTCTTTAATACCTTTGTTGTAACAGCTCACACCAGTTTGTTGTTTTCATTTCAGTGATATGTCTATGTGGTATCTCGCCTGCTCTCACTATTCACCATGTTTACTTGCGATGGTAACATATTCTTACTACAACACACGCATTCTATAACCAATGTACAGTATGACAACTGGCAAGACTACAGAAAGGAAACAACCATGTCAGTGGCCGGATGAACAGTTCACAATGTTGTGAAAAACAAATAAATAAATGGCACGAGGGAGGTTTGAACATGGCTGTCTGATTTACAGTCCAACAACATGACCACTGAACCACGATGCTTAATATTTTAATTGTTAACCTTGGATTATTCACTGTTTCTATTTTACTTTCTTTTTTCACAGTTCCGTACACCTTCTTACTGTTTTCATGCTTGATCTGTATTCAGTTTTTGACAGGTTATCCACTGGACCATCTTACCATTAAAGCTGAAGGGATTGCAATGGGGAGCTTCTCTTGTAAGAGCAACAAATTATAACTCTTTCTTATTAATTTCACACTTGTCACTTGTCTCCCAACTCCCCCCCCCCCCCTCCCCCTTCTCCCACCCACATACACCTTGAAGGTTCTCTTACGAAAAAAAACTGGAAAACAGTGGCAACCCAGCCTGGCTTCACACAGGCAGCGTTCAGTATTTTGTTTGTGGGCCACTGTGTAAAGTTATGAATAAATTTTTAGAGGCCATCACATAAAGTAACCTCATCACTCTCATATAACATAAGCAATGCAAGCAACACACAGCAGGTAAGTTGACTGGAGGCATTAATGTCGTGTGTTCCACGTCGAATTGGTGTTTGGAGTGACATCTCATGGTGATGATGGGACCACATTGTGATGTAAGTAATGTTTACTAACAATGTAAATACTGTATGTAAGCAAATTTTGTGTGTGTGTGTGTGTGTGTGTGTGTGTGTGTGTGTGTGTGTGTGTGATTTAATACATACAGGGCTATTACAAATGATTGAAGCGATTTCATAAATTCACTTTAGCTCCATTCATTGACATATGGTCACGACACACTACAGATACGTAGAAAAACTCATAAAGTTTTGTTCGGCTGAAGCTGCACTTCAGGTTTCTGCCGTCAGAGCGCTCGAGAGTGCAGTGAGACAAAATGGCGACAGGAGCCGAGAAAGCATATGTCGTGCTTGAAATGCACTCACATCAGTCAGTCATAACGACACTTCAGGACGAAGTTGAAGAAAGATCAACCAACCGCTAACTCCATTCGGCGATGGTATGCGCAGTTTAAAGCTTCTGGATGCGTCTGTAAGGGGAAATCAACAGGTCGGCCTGCAGTGAGCGAAGAAACGGTTGAACGCGTGCGGGCAAGTTTCACGCATAGCCCGCGGAAAATTGGCTCATGCCACAACTGGAGACCGACAGCGCCGACTTCATCTTTCAACAGGATGGTGCTCCATCGCACTTCCATCATGATGTTCGGCATTTCTTAAACAGGAGATTGGAAAACCGATGGATCGGTCGTGGTGGAGATCATGATCAGCAATTCATGTCATGGCCTCCACGCTCTCCCGACTTAACCCCATGCGATTTCTTTCTGTGGGGTTATGTGAAAGATTCAGTGGTTAAACCTCCTCTACCAAGAAATGTGCCAGAACTGCGAGCTCGCATCAACGATGCTTTCGAACTCATTGATGGGGACATGCTGCGCCGAGAGTGGGAGGAACTTTATTATCGGCTTGATGTCTGCCGAATCACTAAAGGGGCGCATATCGAACATTTGTGAATGCCTAAAAAAACTTTGAGTTTTTGTATGTGTGTGCAAAGCATTGTGAAAAATATCTCAAATAATAAAGTTATTGTAGAGCTGTGAAATCGCTTTTGTAATAACCCTGTATGCAAGGATGGCTGAAGTCAAATAAAAGAAAAAACTGCATGATGCACATGCTTAGTTCATATTACAGCTCTCCATACTGTGACGCATTGTTGAGACTCATTGTTGCTGCAATTCTTTGTTGTGGACTCCATGGCAGACTACTTTGCCATGCCACATAAGGAATAAGGTCCACATTTAGGCTCAGTTCCAGGAAAATGGATGTCACTTTAATTGATTCAACTGTAGGTTGAGCCATCTGCTGTGCTGCTGAAAGAACAAGCCGTATGTAGACAAGGCAAAGTGTCTGAAGTAGTTTTTTTGAAAAACATTTTCCTTGTAGCATATAAAAGGCACATTTTAGATTCGCAAGTTTTTTAACTATGTGGTTTGTTCTCAAATAATTCCAGGAAACTATTGGTTAAAAAGGTTGATTATTTCAAATTGTAAGGCTCACATCAGAGCCTGATGATATCTTTATGGTATTGGTCATATTTATTACAATTCTTCAAAGCTGAGTAACTAACTGCCCGTTGTTCAAATAATTTGCAGTGAATTAAGTGTGCGAATTGCGATTGCTAATCAGAGAGAAGCAGCAATTGCTGGTCTGAAATTGCAGTCATATCTCAAAATGTGTATCTCCATACTGAGAGGTGATTGCTAGGTTAAGAGGTAGAGTGAAAATAAGTAAGCCAGCTGTGGTTTGCTCCCATAACCTTTTCATTTCCAGGCACATGCTCTACTGCTAGACCACCACACCACATGCAAATCTGGTCCCGCTGTGTACTTGAGGCAGTTCACTAGGGGGCAATGGCATTTTCAAAACTTAATTTGAATTCACCATAATTAAGAAAACTTAAGTACTTATAACTTATACAAAAACATTCCTCATGATTCAGTATATTTATTAGTCAAAATCATATTAAATTCCCTACAACAGTTCCTGAGACTAGCCTGCATATACAGATGATACAAACAAGTGACTTCAATTTACATATACAGGGTTCTTAGAAACAGCCTGAAAAATCTTGTGAGAGTGTTGCAGAGTAGGTTGTGCTGAAAAATAATTGTTAATAAAAAACTGTGTTGCTTCTGACCAACCTATATATATAGGCTGTGTGTAATTGAATCATTTACTAA
This sequence comes from Schistocerca cancellata, assembly GCF_023864275.1. Taxonomy (NCBI): domain Eukaryota; kingdom Metazoa; phylum Arthropoda; class Insecta; order Orthoptera; family Acrididae; genus Schistocerca; species Schistocerca cancellata. Next base: position 141,692,238 of record NC_064626.1, read on the forward strand.
AAATCATTATCACATCTTTTATTTATATTTTTCCCCATTCCAGTTTCTTGAGAGCTTTGCATGATGTCTGAATGATGCTGTACCGTAGAAGGTTTCATCAATATTCCAATTTTATGTTTTCTTGTGTACACAAGTAGCTTTAAACCTCATTTCAAAACTATCCCGATACCTATCACTTGATATTAATATGGCTTCAGCTCTGCTGGGGACACTTTCAATAAAGTGACCCTGTCTTGACGAATGGAAACCCATTCTTCCCGAAGCTTGAAGTTGACATTATAACTAATCCCAATAGGGTTGCATTGGGTTCAGCTTGGGACTCTAGGCATGCCTGCCCATTTCATTTCATGGGTGTTGTTATCCACAAACCACTGCCTCACAGGTGCTGCTTTGTGAAAGCTGCAGCTGTGCTGATAGAATCAATCACCACCTCTGAACTGTTTCTTTGCTGTACACAGCACGAAATGCTTTAAAATGTTTTCATATAATTTTACATTTAACATGTTCTCAAGAGCAATAAAGGGACCAATCATAACTACGCAAAACTCCCTGCTACTGTAACATCACTACCTCCTTACTTTACTGTTGGCACTACATATGATGCCAGCTAGCATTCTCCATTTCTTCACCATACCCAAACCCTTCCATTGGACCGCCAGTGGGTCTAGTGCAATTCATCACTGCAGATCCTTCGTTTCCAGTCATCCACTGTCCATTGCCATCACATTTTACACCACTTCATGCGTCACTCGGCACTGGCTGTAAAAATGTTTGGCTTATGAAGAGCTGCTTGGCCACTGTACCCCATTCTTTTTAACTCCCTGTACACAGTTATTGCTAGCTGAATCACTGGTAGAAATTTGGAACTCGAGTTATTCCTTCCACTGATTCTGTGCTATTTTTTTTTTTCAAACCACCCTTCACAATGGTTCAAATGGCTCCGAGCACTATGGGACTCAACTTCTGAGGTCATTAGTCCCCTAGAACTTAGAACTAGTTAAACCTAATGACATCACACACACCCATGCCCGAGGCAGGATTCGAACCTGCGACCGTAGCAGTCGTGCGGTTCCGGACTGAGCGCCTAGAACTGCTCGGCCACCGCAGCCGGCCCTTCGCAATGTTCAACCATCACAACATCAGTCGTATTTACGGTTGTTCCTTCGTGTTTCCACTTCACAGTCACATCAACAACAGTTCACTCTGCCACCTTTAGAAGGGGTGAAATGTCCCTGATGGATTTGTTACTCAGGTGTTATCCAATGATTAGTCCATGTCCAAAGTTATGGAGCTCTTCTGACTGACTCAATTCTGCAGCTACTTCTCTAACAACACACAACTCCCTTGCCTGCTTTTATACTGGTGCGTCCACCTCTCGACTTCCACGTTACACAGAGGTGTCCAGATACTTTTGACATGTTGTGTATAGTAGTGATGCTAGCATGAACCATTTAGATTTTGTTTTTAAATAATGAAAATTACACGGGATTCAAGAAGAATGGCTACTGTTAATTGAAACACACTGGCAAAGTACTGTGCGAGGTGGTATCTACTGTATTTACTCGAATGTAAGCCGCACTTTTTTTCCCGTTTTCGTAATCCAAAAAACCGCCTGCTGCTTAGAATCGAGTGCAAAGCAAGCAGGAGTTATGAAAAATGTCGGTACATGCCGCCGCAACTAACTTCTGCCGCCGAATATATGTAGCACTACGCAGGCATGCTTTGTAGGCACAAGGATAAATACTGGCGCCAAAATCTCAGCGTCAGTAAATAAATTTAAAAAAAAAGTGGAAGAAGAGCTTTTTTTTTCTCCGCCGCGAGTTTCGACCACTGCATTTTCATACATTATCCAACGAAGTAAATACAAATTCCGTATTGTTCATCCTCGAATGTAGCACAATTTCAGTGTACTACGAAAATCTGACAGGCAAGACTGTTTGGGATGTTTGTCAATATGGCCAACTCTACGTTCTGAATTTTTTCCTATCTGTGAGAAGAGATGGTTGCTAATAGGAACCTGATGAAATTTGAATCATATACAGTATTCTCTTCACCATAAGAATTATACGAATATAAACATTTTGCCATGTATTCTTTCGTGTTTGCTGCTATCTCATTTAAATCCTGTCTGCCTAATAAACTACGAAACTAGAGTGAGACAACAGCAAACGCGGAAGAATATACGTATCATGTCATGTTTATATTCGTATTACTGTTATGCCTAATAGTGATACAGTCAGAAATGAAGCACGGCAAGTGACTAGATTTTTAAATCTAAAATGACTAATTTCTGTGCAGAATTTGATGTAATAAAGAAGCGAGCGCAAAGATTTTCAAACGGAGAAAAATTTTAGCCTAACTTTCGTTCAGAACATGTTCTATCATATGCAGTCTATTATTTGATTCTTGTTGATCATTATCAAAGAAAGCAGCAGTGTAAGTAACAACAAATTGCGGTCTCTTGCCATTGTTTCGCTAATGAGACGATTCCCCCCCCCCCCCTTTTTTTTTTTTTGCTGCAATGGACAACTTTATTTTGGCAGAAGTGATGTATAGTTGCACCTCAATGTTTTTAACAAAATGATCACTCACTATTTTTATCTGACAATTCCAAATCGATTGATATCGTAATTTGTCTTTGAGCAAATAACTGCAACTCAATACACATTTTCTTTAAAGACAGATCTAGTACTGGATTCTCAGGACTCTAGGCATAATAAGTTTCAAAGCAAAACTTATGAGTTCTTCAGCTTTAATTAATACACATGCAAAAGTACACAGCAGACAGTACTGCCAGTGCAAAAAGAAAATGAGTGAATAGGGTACTCATCATGAATTTGCACTTTTAATATGCATAGAGATGAAGAGATTTATTCCCACTACACCAGGTAAGTCATCTGGATATGTGCAGCCAGGGCATGTTGCTAGTGTATTATCTATAAATAGGACAACATTAGCGAAGTTAAGAGTTTCATATGAGGCAGTAACAAGATATTTGTAGAATAAACGAAACACTTAACTTCGCTAATGTTTTCCTGTTTATAAATAAAATCGCGCGCGCGCACACACACACACACACACACACACACACACACACGAGAGAGAGAGAGAGAGAGAGAGAGAGAGAGAGAGAGAGAGAGAGAGAGAGAGAGACTAACCTGGGCTATTTATGGATAAAGAAGAACCAGAACTTAACGTCTCTGTAGTCCTGTCTTATTGAGCCTAGCTTGATCCAGGACACTGCATAAACCTTGGAGAGTACAGTTTCTTCTCACGTATTTCTCTTTCGTCATATGAATTACCTGACTTCTAATAGCTACCTTTTACTAGGGTACATGATTGTAACAAGACTTAATACAGGAACATTAATAATACTCTATGTTATGTATATTGTGACACATTTACATTATCTGACTGTACAGGGCTGTACAGTAAGTAATGTACAAATTATCCAAATGATTTTACTTTTTAAAAATTACTCAGTTAAAGAGTTTTTTACTGCAAATAATACTTTGCAAATACTGAGAAGAATTGTGTCACTTCCACAAGATATGTAACGTATAACACAAGTGAAGACCCAAGTATCAATTGTGTTAAGACTTTGCCCAAGTTTCTATTCAGCACTGTGCTTGGCCTATTTACATTCTCACAATGTTTCATTCATTTGTACAAGTTTACTGTGCTTTCATAAAATTCCAATTCTGTAGCTTCCTGAGAATTATATTCAATCCTTAGATATCAGCAGCATATATAACATGTTCTTTTTAAACACAAACATATTCAAATTCTTGAAAAGAAAATAATATGTAGATATTTCTAGCACACACGAAAAAAATTCAAAATATTACCTATAGCCCGTGATAGATTCAAGCCACCATTAACTCTTCCATCAGTAGTAACTTTTCCTCCTGCTTTCTCTATTCTTTCCAATTCACATTCATCTTCTGGCTTGTGGTCTAAACTCATTTCAACAGCTTGCCCATTACGACAAACTACACATCGAGAGTCTCCTGCATTAGCTACATAGAGTTCTTGCCCTTTCAGTAGAGCCACAACTGCAGTACATCCACTATCCGATCCCGGCTGTAATTAAAAAGAAGACACACACACAAGTCATTAATCCTAGATAACTTTGTACACTAAAGGCATACAAGTTTTAAAATCTCTCTACATTGTGAAACATGCAACTAATTAATGTGTGGTAACATTTTCACAGCCATTACATTCACATACTGAAAAATCAATACGGCTGTATGTGTGTTACTCACAGCTGTGCTGCAGATTTTATTTATGGTACAAATGGTGTAGCTGAGGAGATTCTTAATTTCGTAATATAATCTACACTTGAACTCATTTCTGTTGTATGCAATTTTGTAACTTTGAAGTATTAAATAAGTTGATACTAAGCACTTAACTCCTTTCGAAGTAAAATTTAGCTCTCTAATGAGAAACAATATTAATTTATAGTTGCCAACAATCTTCTACATGTTATATCAACATGTGTGTTAAGAGGACATAATACAATTCCCCACCAAGAGTCTGAGAAGAAAGTAAAATTTAGAGTTTTATCAATATCAAAGACTGCATAGAAGATTCGCATACTTCAAAAGTGTGGGGTTTTTCTGGAATATGTAATGTGATATTCATGTTGTGGTTTTGAAAAACTGTTATTGCTATGGCCCAATATGTTCTGCCAGTCGTAAAAGGTGACGAAAAGAACAAACCACTAATAGGGCTAACCCCCCTTTTAGTGTGATTACTTGGTTCAGGACAGAACTAAAGAAGCCTCGGACAAGCGCCGTCATGGTCGGGGACGACGCTTGAACCCTATGCCCGCCCACAATGGTGACACTGCTAGCCAACTGGAAAATGATTTAAATCCAAATAGAGGTGTTTTGCAGGATATGCTTCCTGCAACTACCCTAGAAGGAAAACAAAGACAGAGGATGAGATGGTCAGATGAAGTTAATCGACACCTCATGTTCTGTTATTACCAAGCAACAAACCTAGAAACCAACACAACTGGATACAGATCACAAGTATACACAACATTTATTACCAGATACCCAGAATTAAAATTTTTAACAGAACGACTAGCTGATCAGATCCGTGTAATAATCAAAAATAACAGGATACCCCAGTCAGAATTAGAAAACATCAAACAACAAGTACAACAAATACTAGAACAAAATAATGTGCAATCAGAAGAAGAAGAAAATACAGTAATGGACTCAAACATCCCAGAGCAAACAAAGAACAACACGCATCAATTAAACAATCAGAGGAAAATGAGAACAAGCACAAATAGAACACGAAGTGACACACATGTTAGATATAGAAGAAAAAATTCCAGCTGACATATATAGAATACAAAGACACAAATACAGACATTAGACCATTCTTGCATAGACCACCAAATAACCCACAAGTCAAAACAACAATAACAACTATCAACACAATCATACACAACAAAATAAATGAAAATACAACTATGGAAGAGTTACAACTACTGGTTTATGTAGGAGCACTCACTACACTAAATATACACACTAGGCAGAGATCACAACCAACCAACACACAGAAGAAACCCACAAAACCAGCATGGCAACACAGGCTACAGATCAGAATAGAAAAACTGAGAAAAGACATCGGACAGCTAACACAATTTATAAGAAATGAAATATCAGACAAAAAACGAAAAAGGTTAGGTAAAATTTCACAACAAGAAGCAATAGAGCAATTAGATGAAAAGAAGCAGAAATTACAAGCATTGGCCAAACGACTTAGAAGATACAAAAAAAGTGAAACTAGAAGGAAACAAAACCAAACATTCAACACAAACCAAAAGAGATTTTACCAAACAATAAATAACGCACACATTAAAATAGACAATCCACCAAACATAACAGACATGGAACACTTCTGGAGCAACATATGGTCAAACCCGGTACAACATAACAGGCATGCACGGTGGATACAAGCAGAAACAGACTCGTACAAGATGATACCACAAATGCCTGAAGTGATAATTTTGCAACATGAAGTCACCTGAGCAATTAATTCTACGCACAATTGGAAAGCCCCTGGAAATGATAAAATAGCAAATTTCTGGCTAAAGTAGTTCACCTCAACACATTCACATCTAACCAAATTATTTAACAGTTACATTGCAGACCCATACACATTCCCTGATACACTTACACATGGAATAACCTATCTGAAACCTAAAGATCAAGCAGACACAGCAAACCCAGCTAAATATCGCCCCATAACTTGCCTACCAACAATATACAAAATATTAACTTCAGTCATTACACAGAAATTAATGACACATACAACACAGAACAAAATTATAAATGAAGAACAAAAGGGCTGCTGCAAAGGAGCAAGAGGATGTAAAGAGCAACTGATAATAGACGCACAGGTGACATATCATGCTAAAACTAAACAAAGGTTGCTGCACTACGCATACATTGATTACCAAAAAGCTTTTGATAGTGTACCCCACTCATGGTTACTACAAATATTGGAAATATACAAAGTAGATCCGAAATTGATACAGTTCCTAAACATAGTAATGAAAAATTGAAAAACCACACTTAATATACAAACAAATTCAAATAATATCACATCACAGCTAATACAGATTATGCGTGGAATATACCAAGGAGACTAAGTCCTTTCTGGTTCTGCCTTGCTCTGAACCCACTATCCAACATGCTAAATAACACAAATTATGGATACAATATTACTGGAACATACCAACACAAAATCACACATTTGCTATACATGGATGATCTAAAACTACTGGCAGCAACAAATCAACAACTCAACCAATTACTGAAGATAATAGAAGTATTCAGCAATGATATAAATATGGCTTTTGGAACAGAAATTAAAAAAAAATAGCATAGTCAAGGGAAAACACACTAAACAAGAAGATTACATATTGGATAACCACAGCGACTGCATAGAAGTGACGGAAAAAAGAGATGCCTATAAATATCTGGGATACAGACAAAAAATAGGAAGACATAATACAAATATTAAAGAAGAACTAAAAGAAAAATATAGACAATATAGACAAAGACTAACAAAAATACTGAAAACAGAATTGACAGCAAGAAACAAGACAAAAGCTATAAATACTTATGCTATACCAATGTTGACCTACTCATTTGGAGTATTGAAATGGAGTAACACAGACCTAGAAGCACTCAATACACTTACACGATCACAATGCCACAAATATAGAATACATCACATACATTCAGCAACAGAAAGATTCACATTAAGCAGAAAGGAAGGAGGAAGGGGATTTATCAACATAAAAAACCTACATTATGCACATATCTAAAAACAAAGATGATGTGACTTACCAAACGAAACCGCTGGCAGGTTGATACACACACAAACAAACACACAAAATTCAAGCTTTCACAACCAACAGTTGCTTCATCAGGAAAGAGGGAAGGAGAAGGAAAGACGAAAGGATGTGGGTTTTAAGGGAGAGGGTAAGGAGTCATTCCAATCCCGGGAGCAGAAAGACTTACCTTAGGGGGAAAAAGGACAGGTATACACTCGCGTACACACGCACACGCACACACATCCATCCGCACATACACAGACACAAGCAGACATTTGTAAAGGCAAAGAGTTTGGGCAGAGATGTCAGTTGAGGCGGAAGTACAGAGGCAAAGATGATGTTGAAAGACAGGTGAGGTATGAACGGCAGCAACTTGAAATTAGCGGAGATTGAGGCCTGGCGGATAACGAGAAGAGAGGATATACTGAAGGCAAGTTCCCATCTCCGGAGTTCTGACAGGTTGGTGTTAATGGGAAGTATACAGATAACCCGGACGGTGTAACATTGTGCCAAGATGTGCTGGCCGTGCACCAAGGCATGTTTAGCCACAGGGTGATCCTCATTACCAACAAACGTGTTTACATTTCAAACCCAGAAAGGATTACAAATAAGGTAATTACTTGTCAAGAGAGGGAGGATGAGGGGGGGGGGGGAGGGGGGAGAACAACACAACATGATTCTGTGTGTGAAGAAATGCATAAGAATCTAGGGAAGCATGGAATAAATAAAAAAACATGCAGGAAACAGAGTTTAAGATGAAAAATAGTGGGCATGGCGGATCTATCTGATGCAAATTGCTCATTTTTGAGTGGCAGAGGTGTAATGAAAGGCAAACTGTAATCAAAGTCAAACTGTAATCAAAGTCAAACTGTAATCAAAGTCAAACTGTAATCAAAGTCAAACTGTAATCAAAGTCAAACTGTAATCAAAGTCAAACTGTAATCAAAGTCAAACTGTAATCAAAGTCAAACTGTAATCAAAGTCAAACTGTAATCAAAGTCAAACTGTAATCAAAGTCAAACTGTAATCAAAGTCAAACTGTAATCAAAGTCAAACTGTAATCAAAGTCAAACTGTAATCAAAGTCAAACTGTAATCAAAGTCAAACTGTAATCAAAGTCAAACTGTAATCAAAGTCAAACTGTAATCAAAGTCAAACTGTAATCAAAGTCAAACTGTAATCAAAGTCAAACTGTAATCAAAGTCAAACTGTAATCAAAGTCAAACCATAATCAAAGTGCCAATGAGACAAGTACAATTCTACTGTTTCTGTTCAACTGTCTCCACTTTGCTTGGTTCAAAGCAGTTTTACCAAAATCACCATACGAGAAATCCAGCAACAGACTGATATAGTAATGATCTTGAGGTTGAAGCTCTTCTGTCTCTCTTTACTTACAAAATGATCTATTTCTGGAGAGGGCCCACCTCAAACAAATCAATTTTTATTTTGTTTTGCTCACAGCGTACCCTCTCCAAAAACAAGTCTAAACTGATAAAATATCATTTTTGGAAGATGACTATTAACAGCCGTCAAGTAATGTACAAAAATGCAGCTGATCGTCAAAGACACATTATACTATTAAAGCACCTTTGTAAATTATGTTTATTTGGGACAAAATTAATCCCTTTTTAGATTTCCATCGTAGAGGCAATGCACAGCTTTAAAGTTCCAGCTATTTTCAGTGGTTCTCTCGGTTGTGCTAATCCTTCAAATACTACTAATAATATCTGAAGACATAAAATAACGGCTGCAGAAATATTTTCTCATGCACGAATTTCAATTTCACACTTTCAATTAACTATGATACATCTAATTCCATTCTGCCATCTTTCATATGAAATATGATGTGGCTTTAATTGTGACTTAAAATTAGCTTCAGTGTATGTAGGTCATTCAAATACCGACGTATTTTTCATGTCCATCTAGATGCACATACTCAATCTTTTATTCTTATTGCATGCCTAATATTCCTCATTCACACTATGCCGTTAATGTGATGAGAGCTTAATTAAAAATTCCTTACTTCTTCTGTCACTTTTGTGCCAAAGTCTTCTTCCTCGTCGTCTGCATCCAGACTGTCATCATCATCGTCCTCATCGTCTCCTTCTTCCTGTTCCTGTTCCTCTTCCTCCTCATCTTCTTCATCTTCTAAGTCTTCTTCTGCCTCTTCTCCCTTTTCACTTTCTCCTTCCTCATCCTCACTGCTAGAAACATATAGTGGCATAAGTTGCTTTTCGACACTTACAATTCCACAAAACACTGAAAAATACAATTTCTATGTTATTAGAGTGTGAGTAGTAAGCTATTGTTAATAATAAGAATGATAATATTGTTCATATTACCTTAAATGGAAATTAAAGATCCCTATTGGAATCAGAAACTTTATAATGCTAAAAATCTTCAGTTTGCAAATATAGAAGAATCTTCCAAACAAACCAAATATAGACCTAGAAATTAATAAAACAATGAACATAAAATGAAAGCTCTAATATAATAACTAATATTCGTTTAAAATGAAATCAACGAGGTAAGTTATTGTTTTACTGGGAAAACAAAGTTAATCAGCCTTGCAAAAGGCTGAATTCTGAAACCAAAATAAAACAGAAACTTACTGTACATCTGATTGTTACACTAGTATTTACCTACAATAATGTAACAATTTTACGAAAGATTATGGAGGGAACAAATAGATGATGAAAGAACTTAAAAAATAATAAAATAAAATGAAAAACTATCCACGTCAATATCTGTGAAGTGTTTCTAAATGTGTTATGTCCATATTTTCTCAGAGTTTGTTAAAAAACGTGCACAAAAGCAAACTTTGCATTTCACTAACAGCAAAAAAAAATGACAGCACAAACTGTATTATTTGCAATCTTGCAGAGCTGGTAAATGGAGAAAGGAGAAGATGGCGAAGATTAAAAGCACAGCTGACAACATCCTTGCTGTTCATTCTCAACAATGCGTGCGTTCGCACACGCACACACCTATCTCTGAGGATGTACTCTGAATCTATGTTCAATCACTTAAACACATTAATAACAAATCCATATGCTATTAACATATTTTGAGTCTGAACAAAAGGTGCAAGCTTATTATATGTCATTCGAAACCTACGTCAGTCATAAAATTCTTGCCAAGCTCTCAGACCTAGTTCCAGATATTTGTCCACAAGCAGCTGCCAATGCAGATAGAATAAACTCTTTTTTTCCCCTCCCCATTCAATAAGACCCGTAACATGGTACAAATTATTATGGTATTTTAAAAACTAAAGGTCCAGACTAGCTGCAGTAAGTTAATTTTCTTTACAAGAACTGCTCTAGTGTCATTGCCATTCTCATGTTGCCTGTAGATACAACATGGGTGAGATTATCTGCATCTGTGGTGGTTGTCCATGTGGATAATTTTAAGTTGGTATGTACTTCTAGTTTGATTTGACAGACATACTGCAGCTATAGTAAACTGTCATTATCCAATTCATACATAACATGTAGTAAATATAAACATACGGTATATATTTTGACACTTATTTGATGTTTCGTTTCCTATAGTACGATTTTAAATGACATCATTTATTATGGTGCTATATGTTTAGAAAGTATAATTAGCTAAACAAAGATAATGTAATATTTCACTAATTGGATTTTGCTGTGAATTATATCTTTAGTAAAAATATGTTTTGTTGCCCATATGTACTAGTCCTTTTCATGTTCCAGTATGTCAAAGTTTTCCACATAATCTTTGTTGAAAGTCTGTGTGGTGTTTTAATAATTCATACGTTTACATATATCCAATTCTTGAAGTATGTTCATAGCGATTTATTTCAGTATTCTGTGTAGTGTATGTAATGCAGCTTCAATTTTGTTAGCCATGTGGTGATTACTTTTTAAATGTAAAGAGAATCTACACTGATAACTGTCACTGTTTCTGGTGCGTTCTTTGAATCTGTCAACTGATTTTGTATATCTCCAGATTGGCATATTCTGAGATTCTGAATGCAGTTTTGTTACAAGACTTGTTAGTACAGAAGGCTAGTTATGTGTGTGTGGTTTTGAATAGTAGATTTATCTTCTTTGATATTTGTTTTACATAAACTGTAGGTATATAAATTTTTCTTTATTTAACTGAGGTTTCTTTAGTCAGACATATGTCATGATGTACTGTACTTTTTATTTTTTTAAATATTTTTTTTACTATGTCCGAGTCAAAATCATTTCTGTGGGATATTTAACTGAGTATTTTAAGTTCTTTTTGTATTGTTGGTTTTTCTAATGGTAAAATAATTAGCCTATTGATCACGGAGTGGAAGTATGCATGCTTTCATGATTTTGGATGAGAGAAGTATGCATGTTTTCTATAACTGTCAGATATGTGATGGTGGTTGCTTTTGCCAATTTTGAGGTCAAGGTAGTTTAGTGAATTGTCTTTTTCTATTTCCATGGTAAATTTTATTCTGGAATGGAAGTTTTTAAGTGTTTGGTGGATTTCTCAGATGTCTGCACGATTTCTATCAATTAGCATTTCTATAACAGTAAATTATTTTATTAATTACTGGTAATTTTGAGTTAAAACATTTCTCTTCCAGTATGTCAAAGTAGCAGATGTGTCAGTTACAATGTTTCCCATAGCTACTCCACCTGCTTGTGTGTATATTTTGTCTTTGAACTCTAAATAATTCTGAGCTGATGTAAGTTTTACGAAGTCTATTATTCTGTGGGTTCTTACGTATTAGACAGTGGCAGTGTACTACATATCAATATGAACATCGAATCGAACTATATGAAGTACCAATGTATAATTATGCAAATGGGTATCTATCACAGGTGCAGATAATATCGCCAATGTTTTATCTGCAGGTTACTTGAGAATGGTACTAAAGCCAAAACAGCCATCAGAAAGAATATTAAACCTACTGCAGTTAGTCTGGAAATTTCCCTTACAAAATGTCATTGCATGTACTATGCTGCAGGCCCAATCTAATGAAAAATATTGGTGATGGTGTGATATGAAATAAGAGGGAATGTTTGCAATATTTATGCTCAAAAATTAAATTAGTAAAACTAATTGAAGGCATATAATCCTACAAATGAAATCTGCAACACAAATTTATTCAGTCATACATCTATGTTCAAGTAACAGCAAAATCCAAACTGAAGGGACAACTAAGAACGCTTGAGCAACACTATCGATAAATCAAGAAATAAAGGACAAACTACAACGTAAAGTACTCTTGAACAAAGACCTGTACACAGTAGTCAAGTCAACAAAGCAAAATTAGGGGGAAAAACTCTTGTCGTCATAAATTTTTGTACAGTGGTAGGGGAGTATGTCATGAACAACATACTGAAAATCTCCACCTGTGGCGTGTGAGTGCTGGGATGAAAGGGTGTGGTGCACACGTTTTCTTGAATAACTGGAAAATCGCGACTTCTAGCGAAAATGTTCTCCAGTACAAAATTAAACTACATTAAATTTCCTACAAAATGTTGTGGCTTCCTTACATGCTGTGCGGTTCTTTCGTGGCTATTGGAGTGAGGAACACATGTCATGCATGAACAGAGAATTCCGAAATTAATTTATTCTACATCTAATATCAAATAGTAAAAATAATACATAACTTCGTTGCTGCATTTGAAGTGTCACATGCTAACAGATTTGAATGTAAACATACATATAGATACAAAAGATTTATAAGTCTGTCACTCTTTAATTTAATGTCTATTCAGAAGATGCTGAGCCCCGGCCACTATGAAAGTTTGTAAAAGTTATTCAACTGGCAAACACACAAAAATGGGATCAGTGCATGAATGTTCAAACTTAATTACACCCACTACTGGAGCTCCGGAGAGGGGATGCTTGTGTCTCACTGGCAGTGGCATAATTGTAAGTGGCAGTGCCCTCGTGCCACAATGACAGCTGTAGGAAACACATCGGCATAACTGGTGGCGCATTATTTGAAAATGCAGCTGATGGAATGGAAGCCAATAGCACACAAAAAACACCCTATTCATTTTCCCTCTATAAAAACGAGTTTCCGTGCTGCAGGGTATGGAAAAAAAAAAAGAAAAACACACACAAAAATTATTGACAATAGTATTTTAAGTGTAAAAAACTGATGTTTAATGCAAACAAACTGAACTTAGAAATAACAGAAAATCTAAATTAGTTGTTACAAAATAATGTCTTATCTTGAATAAGTGCATTTCAGATATCAATTGTATCATCAGATCGAGTAACTGTCCACCAGTCACACACGTGCTACTGTATGGAACTGAAGAGTGAGCAGTTCTGGTGGTGAGGCAACAGACCTTTCCCAGAAGAAAGCCACAACAGTTCTACAGGATAACTAACAATTTCCTTACTAACAGTGCAGGATGATGTTGAGATTTGTGCAGTTTCTCTTCATACATGTTGTATTATTAGTAACTAATATCTATATTCCATTTAGTGTTAACGCATTTTGTGGAAAATAAACTCTTCCTACAAGTGTCTGCATGCAATGCATTTTTTAAAAAGTAAACACTCCACATGTTTCTGTGCATTGCATCACCATTGATTTAAAAGGTGTGCTGCAGGACTGGTATGATTATGGAAGTGTGTAGTTGTTTCCTGCAACATAGTGGTGGTAGAGAGAGAGAGAGAGAGAGAGAGAGAGAGAGAGAGAGAGAGAACTCAGCTGCTCGCTCTTTGGTTTTGCAAACCTTCAAATGAGGCAAGTAAGTAATCTCATTCTGGTGACCTGCCTTCCTTCACACTTCTATCCTCCACCCCTACTCTCTTCCATTACCTCAAGTCACATCACCAGAACACAATTTACCCCTCAATATGGCACTACTGTATGTTGATATGGTACAGCTACAGCTACTTTATAATTTAACAATAAACCTTAATTTTGTACCATTAAAACACAACTTAATTATTTGCTATTTCTCCATTCCCTGAAATGCAGAAACTAAGTTCTGCTAGGAAAAATGAATAAGGACTTTTTGTAGGAACCACAAAGTAGTTTAATTTTGTGCTGTGAAACATTTTCGTGTGAAGCTGCGGTTTTCATGTTATCCACGAAAAACGGAAAAAGTGGCCTTTAAATGCTCCCCTACCCTAGGATGCCCACTTCATTTTCATTGAAAAAGGGGACATTTAAAATAAATTAGAGAAAAACCTGGGACAATGAAGAAAAAGAGAGAGAGAGAGAGAGAGAGAGAGAGAGAGAGAGAGAGAGAGAGAGAGAGAGAGAGAGAGAGAAACGGGACATAAATATTGTATTGACTAAATTTAATACACATGCAAGTTTACCTTTACAATGTGCACTCAGATGATCCCAAATCACTTTTTACAATTATTCTAACACACTATCACCGTACTTTTAACTTTTATGTATTTTATTATGAAGTGCATTATCGTTTGAAATTGTATCATAAAAGTCAGTACATGATACACCATTAAAGCGTGTTTTGACAATGAGCAAGGCGCTCACTGTTTCAACTTTCATTCTTTTTTTTTTCCTTCCTTCATCTGACCACAAAGAGTTCACTAACGAAAACACACGTTCCACGGCAGCATTTGACCCAGGAATTGCCAGACAAAACTCCACCAAATGAATCAACTTTTTCATGTTAATGTTTTTACTTCTGAAATAAGCAAATATTTTACACCACGTTGCACAAACACTTTCTTTGTCTCCTTCACTTTTTATGAAGTTCTGTGCACATGAAAATTCATTGAATAGTTTGTCTTCATCAACAGGAAAATTTGGTACAATACTTTTAACAAAAACACAACAGTCCTGAATATCTTTCCACTGTAGCTGCTCCTTTTCAGTATTAACCCAATCAAATGATTTAAAAGGTGTGAGAAATGGTAAACACCATTCTTTAATATACTCAATGCAAGAGTCATAGAAGATGTCAGCATAAATATGAAATTGTTCTACAGTAATTTCACCCTCTTCTTCCAGCTTTCTTAGAGTTTCATGTACAAAGGATGTGAGAAATCTTTCAGATTTTCTACATTGCAATTTGCCCAATAATTTGTTTATTTCTTGATAAACTTCCACTACTGTGATTTCTTGTTCCTCAATATATTTAATTGTTGTGGAGAAAGGATTTAGCTGGCTAACAAAAAAACGCAGAAGAACAATAGATACAGGGTTATCAAAGAATTGTTTAAGGATAACAGGACACTTATCAAGGGAAATGAAATATGATTTCAATGCAGGAAATATCTCTACAATTCTTTCCAATGCTGGTAGCAGAGATAGCCACCTTGTCTTGCTGTGCCCAAGTACAGTTTTGTATTCAGTTTCAGTAAACTTACAGAATGACTTCACAGATTCAACCCTTACTGTATATATGTGGAAATGCTGGTAGATTTTGTTTACAATTAATTGGAAGTCAATGGATAGGCAATCGGAGCCAGTTTGTAAGGAATTGTGCACCACATGTGCTGGACAGCCAACACCTACTATATTATTCACTGTGTTCCGTTGCAGTTTATAGAACAATTTTTTTTTTCCTTTCCTCTGATTACCACCAAAATTGGTGTTAGTGTTGTCTGCAGAAACTGCAATCACCTTTCCCTCAAGATCATATTTCTTTAAAACCGCCAGCACATAATTCTGAAGTAAATCTGAAGTTTCTACAGCTAAATTAACCAATTCGAACACTTCCACCGTGATGCCATTTTCAGGGTGAAAATACCTGATAAGGGGAGTAACCAAGTTCAAATCCAGTTAATTCGATGTATCAATCATTACAGAAATGAATCCAGCACTTTTCAGTTCATTTAAAACCTGCTGAGCTGCATAAGGTGCAATAACATTTGAAATGATTGCATTACTTTTTCTGCGTCTACATGTGAATTTAGGATTGAAAAGTTTTTTTGACAACTGCTTTAGTACAGTCCATTGACTTAAAGCTATGGTTATGCATTGCACTGTGGTATGCAAACTTAGATTCTTGTGCTGCCAACTGCCTATCCATTTCTGTTACTGATTTTAAGTTTACATAGTAGTCACTCACGCATGTATTTGCTCTTTTCGTTTGATCACTCATGTGAGGTTCCTTGATTCACAATGTCAGACTTTCCACCAAGACCAATAGCAAATTTTGATCTGCACTACGTACATTCTACAGTTTCTCCACTACCAGTGATAAAAGGAAACACTCTTTTTATATTGCTGTTAAAATTACACTTTCGTGTTGGCATAATGAAACAGTGATTGCACAGTGCAAAACATTAACAGTGTGGTGACAAAAGCCAGAGAGCAAGTATCAGTGGTGTAGATTATCTCTGGACCGAAAGGACGGATTCAGTGGATCAATTTAGAAGAGAAGAATCTTCGTTGTTATTTGTAACCTATAGTGCGTTTAAAATTACTTGCGATTTTTGACAGTTCGGTACATGTTTGGGGTATGCTGAACATCATCTCACACTTCCTAGTGTAAATAATTGCGCAGTTAACAGCAAGTCAAACAACCAGTAGCGTAAAATACTCTAGCCAAGCGGAATTATAATAAAACGGGGCATTTGAGCCTCCCAAAAAAAACTTTCGGGACATTTTGTTAAAAACGGGACTGTCCTGGGAAAAATGGGACGAATGGACACCCTGGCCTACCCGAATGTTCACACCTCACAGGTGGGGATTTTTAATATGTTGTTCATGACACTCACCCCTACCACTGCACAATACCTGCAATGAATTTTTTCTCCTATTGACCCTTTTCTGGTCTTCGTTGACTTGCCTACAGCACACCTACTCTTTAAGTAACAGTGTAACCCATTGGTGTTTGATTATATTACCAAATTTATAGTATATTACAAATTAATTATACACATAATGATAAATTTAATAGGATAATGCATACTCAACACTAAACAGAAATCTATGCAGGATTATTAGTCCTCTTTCCAATTTTATACATGGATGAAAGTATCACAAATACTGATTTCACAGACAACGAATCAAATCTACTTATTTCTAATAGCTACAGTACAAGTTTTAACTGATATGGAAAACCTACCAACTAAAAATAACTCAAATTAACAGTTATTGTAGTAAGCATCACAGAGAGGGGATTACGTAATGAGTAAAAACATAATAAATGACCAAAGTCAGAAAACACTACTCTCTAAAGCTTAAATCAGAAATTACTGACATGCAATGCAACAGCAGCAAAATATGATGAAGGGAACAGCACTGTTATATTTAAACATAATGACTGCATAAATAAAGTCATGACTGTTTTTGAAACCAACAACATCACTGAACTGCCAAATAGCCCAACAAATAAATATGTAGCACGAATAAGGAAAAGTATTAAAAATTTTAATGCAATACTAAATGACAATGAAAAGAGAACACAGACTACAATGAAACCAGCATTAAGTGCTAAACCAAAAATACATAAGCCTGTAATTCCCATCTACTCCATAGTGAACTGGATAAATTGTTCAACATACTTGGTAAGCAAAAAACTACACAAATTATCAACAAATACACAAATAAGTAGCTTCGAAAAAACCATAAAACATACAAATTCCACTTAATGGCAAATCTGTCTCTTAACACCACAAACTTAATATGCCAGTACACCAGTACAAGGAATGAGAGAGAGATTACAAAACACAATTTTTCATAATGCAGAAAAACATCTATCTAAGAACTCATGAAATTAGAGACCTTCTAAAAATTATCCAGTAAATGGATCTGAAATAGAAGCAAGGACCTGAACATAAAATGAAAGTTAGGAACGTATTTGTAGCTACCCAAACAGGGGACAGTAACAAAAATACTGGCATAGAGAAGCCCAAAGCACAACATAAATTTATATTCACTTAATAGGCCGATGCTTGGTAATGTTGCTTGTTAGCAGACTGTGTGCTTATATTTATTCATGTTGCACTCTGCACTTCTGTGAGCCATTGTGCCAATTACTTTCGCTTATTCACATAACTATCAGTACATTAACATCAGCTTTAAAGGTGGATCTCTTCCCCCTCCACCTCCCACACCTCAGTGTCCGCACAATCCGGCTCCTGGTATATTACGACAAATTAGATTAGCATTGCACTCTACAGTACTAATTTTCATCAGTACATATCCATTCCTGTATTCTTTTAATTTGGATGGCAGGCTTAATTTACCTGCCTATAATAGGCTTGACACAGGAGAAAATTCAGTTTTCTCTGAATTCAAGTAATTAATGTGAGAGTGGTCAGTATCATCATTATCCTACAGCAACTTAGTTTTATAACATTTGACATGTCAATTTTATACCCATGAAGCTATCTTAAGGGTGAAGCACAATTTTAAAATTAATTCAGAAATATGCTGTTGCATTAATACCTTAATGTTTTATAACTGGTATCAACTTTACACTCATTTGAGAGTTAAAAGAATGGAATTCCACAATTTCAAAAAAAACTATGTTTACATTTGATAATTTACATTGGGTGTGAATATATGCTCTTTGTGGTGAGTATGGGGCCTTGCTGCCACAAGCTCAAATGCAGATGTACCTATAATATTTATTTATTACCTTTAACTTATGTCTAATATGATGGAATTGTTTTATACTTGACTGATTTTATTCATGTTGACCTGTGTGATTTTATTCATGTTTAACTATTTTATCTTGCTGTACTGCACTTAGTTCTCTTATTTCTGGCTGTATATAATGGTTTATACTTAATATGGTTTTACCACTGTTTTATGTCTGATTTTATATGATCATTTTCTAAATGAATATGTGGTTTCAGTACTGCGGCAGTTTCTTATATTACCATATTGTACAAAGTTGTAAAAATTTGTCTATGGATCTTTTTGTTGGCATTTTCAAAACTTTTTTTCATATTACTAGTGTCATCGAGGCATTCAAAATTTGTTGCGTCAGCAAACTGAGTATGGCGTTGAACAGCAACGTATAGGCATATTTTTCTTTTCCTTACAAATTGTAACTTGAGTATCTTTTCATAAAGATTTCTGTTGTATTTTAAATATGTATTTTGTAATTCTTGTTACAAGTGCAGCTAATCACTTAGTAAGAAACTGAAAAAAAAGAGAGGAAAAATGAAAATATGTAAAATAAAGTTGCTGCTAGACGGCACAGCTCCTATCCTTATCCTTGTCTTCCCAATACCTTCCACATTGTGTTGTCTCAGGTGAATGTAGTTCAGCCCTGCACTAATTTACAAGATCTATTTAACTGGAATGAATAGGCAAGTGGTGTTTTAATTGATGTTATTGCATAAGTTAGTGGTATGACTATTTGTCATCAGTTATCTTTACAATGGCACTGTTTCGTAATGTACAAAGTGCTGTGTCATCCGAACACGACACAACCAGGCCAAAAGCACCACAGACTCAAAAATGCAAGCTGGTCCCAGTGCCATAGAGACTCTTGCCACTTACGCGTGTGGCATGTGTGGCACTGAGGATGAAGATATCGACTGTGCCTTGGCCAATTGCCATTTGAGTACAATCCGCCAATGACTGAACGACAACGGACAGAAGCCTACTCTGAAGACAGAAGAGCAGCTCTAGCCCACTTGGTTTTAGATCATCACCCAGGGTTGACTTAACACAGAGAACATCGTTTAGTGAATCCTTAGAAGTAAACAGACAGTAGTTGTAAATTGCATTTGTTATGTACTGTTAAGTTTACCTACGATTTTTTGCTCTTAGCCACTGGGGGCAATTTTTATGTTACATTACAAAGCAGAGTTTTAGACTTCATTAGTCAACAAGTCACGAAGATAAGCAAACCTTTTGAACTCCTTTGTGTGACTGTTACTAATTTGTAGGAGTGTTGTAGACCCTTCGTTCTCCTATCCTGTTACCTGACCCTGGGTTGTAGCTGTGTAGTAGTGGCAGGAAGAAACTGTCTTATCAGTGTACTGCACCAGAAACCATTTCACAACTCACAAACTCTGCCTACCGTAACAACAGTGGCAACTCTGCCTCCACAGCAGTAGTAATGAGAGTTTACGAAACAAAGTACTTGGTATTGGTTTCTGTTTTTGAGGATAACTTGATAATGAGCTTAGCCTCAAAACTAGTCATGAAGTAATAAAGAAAAATGAGACACCAACTTTGATGGTCCTCTGCAATTTATAGCATAATCAGATATACAGAACCACTTTGACAAATTGCAATAATTTCTATATCGACTAAAATTTTAGTTTCAGACTAAGAACATACCAGAAACAGTGACTTACCAATCTAGATTCTTTTTATATCTAAAAAACAAACACCACGCAACTGACAAAATTTAAACTGCATTACAAATACTACATAGAATACCAAAAGGATTCACTTTAATCATACTTGAATTGAAACGTGTACAAACGAGACACTGCCGACACCAATTACTAAAAGAACAAACAGACTTAACAAGGATCATGTGGAAAGCTTTATTGACATACTGGAACACAAAAAAGGGCTAGAACATATAAACAACAAAACATACCCCAACTAAACATATAATTCATAGCAAAATCCAATGAGTAGAATATAACATTATCATTGTTTAGCTAATTATACTTTCCAAACAAGCAGCATATTAGTAAACAATCTGTCAAATAACAAATCATACTTTATAGTTATGAAACTATCAAGTAAGTGTCAAAATGTATTCCCTACATTTATAATTACTACATGTCGTGTAATAATTACGACTTAGACGACGACAGTTTACTGTAGGTGCAATAGGGACATCAAATCTAACTAGTTGCAAGTATCAATGTATAATTATTCACATGGACAACAACGTTATGTGCTGATAATGTCACCAATGTTGTATTCACAGGTAATTTGAGAATGGCAATAATGTCAAAACAGTTGATGTAACTTACTGTTGCTAGTCTGAACCTTTCCTTTTCAGAACAAACCAGGTTCATCGCGAAACCCATCCATTACATGGGAATGTTCCAGCAGCCCAAGGTTGAGGTTCTTGAAGAACATTCCCTAAAAACATTTCAGTATTGTAAACAGCAGCAGCTACAGCAAGAAAAAAACTGCTGATTTCTGAACTTGAGAATAACTCTACCCGATCTCTCTTCAGAAACCCTCCCTCCGGGCATGTACAGAATTTTATCATGTGGAGGTCACTCAATCACATTTACTCTGGAGATGGAAGATCCAGAAGTAACCTCCAGAAATGGCAGCTCCCTGCAGACACCACCACCATGACTGCAGAGAACCATACACCACGAAGCATCTAATGGATTGTCATCTTGCAAAGCCAAGTGCAATTCAAGTTGCACGATTTTGGTCAACAATAGTGTAACCCTGTCCTCCTCTCTTTCATTTCCTTTTAATGGTAATAAACACACATTGTATTTGTTTCCAGTTAAAATGAATGAAACAATACGTAAAACAAGGGAAAGGCAACTACTTGCCTAAAGCTGACTGATATGAGGTACAGACACAAGTAACAAAATAGTGTACTCTAGCTTTCCAACTCTGGCTCTTTTTCTAGTAGAAAGTGTGCACACGCACACTGCCATTGTCTCCTTCACTCTTTCTATACCACAACTGTCCATCCCATTGCTGTTCTCTCCGCTATAACCATGTTCACATACCAAAATGTTGGGGAAAATTTTTGGAAGTGATGAAGAAGATAGAATGAGACAAATAGTACCCAAATTTTCAGTCTTAATAAAGATGAACATTTTCCCACTGGTTCCTGTATTCTCCCTGCTACAGCAGAGCATGTCACTCACATTGAAAATAACTTTAAGAACCCGTAAAATTTTGATAGTTAAGTGAAATTTAAATTATGCCAACACTATAGAATTTAACACCTTGGACCAGATTTTATATGCACAAAAACCTTCCAAATGCTTCTGTATCACAACATGGGGTTCACAAAACCTTCTGATGATAATAGAGGCACTTCACAGTATATTTTCCCTGGGTTACGTCGATTTATACACTCCTGGAAATGGAAAAAAGAACACATTGACACCGGTGTGTCAGACCCACCATACTTGCTCCGGACACTGCGAGAGGGCTGTACAAGCAATGATCACACGCACGGCACAGCGGACACACCAGGAACCGCGGTGTTGGCCGTCGAATGGCGCTAGCTGCGCAGCATTTGTGCACCGCCGCCGTCAGTGTCAGCCAGTTTGCCGTGGCATACGGAGCTCCATCGCAGTCTTTAACACTGGTAGCATGCCGCGACAGCGTGGACGTGAACCGTATGTGCAGTTGACGGACTTTGAGCGAGGGCGTATAGTGGGCATGCGGGAGGCCGGGTGGACGTACCGCCGAATTGCTCAACACGTGGGGCGTGAGGTCTCTACAGTACATCGATGTTGTCGCCAGTGGTCGGCGGAAGGTGCACGTGCCCGTCGACCTGGGACCGGACCGCAGCAACGCACGGATGCACGCCAAGACCGTAGGATCCTACGCAGTGCCGTAGGGGACCGCACCGCCACTTCCCAGCAAATTAGGGACACTGTTGCTCCTGGGGTATCGGCGAGGACCATTCGCAACCGTCTCCATGAAGCTGGGCTACGGTCCCGCACACCGTTAGGCCGTCTTCCGCTCACGCCCCAACATCGTGCAGCCCGCCTCCAGTGGTGTCGCGACAGGCGTGAATGGAGGGACGAATGGAGACGTGTCGTCTTCAGCGATGAGAGTCGCTTCTGCCTTGGTGCCAATGATGGTCGTCTGCGTGTTTGGCGCCGTGCAGGTGAGCGCCACAATCAGGACTGCATACGACCGAGGCACACAGGGCCAACACCCGGCATCATGGTGTGGGGAGCGATCTCCTACACTGGCCGTACACCACTGGTGATCGTCGAGGGGACACTCAATAGTGCACGGTACATCCAAACCGTCATCGAACCCATCGTTCTACCATTCCTAGACCGGCAAGGGAACTTGCTGTTCCAACAGGACAATGCACGTCCGCATGTATCCCGTGCCACCCAACGTGCTCTAGAAGGTGTAAGTCAACTATCCTGGCCAGCAAGATCCCATTGAGCATGTTTGGGACTGGATGAAGCGTCGTCTCACGCGGTCTGCACGTCCAGCACGAACGCTGGTCCAACTGAGGCGCCAGGTGGAAATGGCATGGCAAGCCATTCCACAGGACTACATCCAGCATCTCTACGATCGTCTCCATGGGAGAATAGCAGCCTGCATTGCTGCGAAAGGTGGATATACACTGTACTAGTGCCGACATTGTGCATGCTCTGTTGCCTGTGTCTATGTGCCTGTGGTTCTGTCAGTGTGATCATGTGATGTATCTGACCCCAGGAATGTGTCAAAGTTTCCCCTTCCTGGGACAATGGATTCACGGTGTTCTTATTTCAATTTCCAGGAGTGTATTTTATAGGAGGAGGAGGAGGAGGAGGAGGAGGAGGAGGGAAGAACAGGGGATGTGAATCAGGAGGAGGTGATATGGCACAGGGTATGGAAACAGTAGGTTACCTCAGGTTGAGGCCGGAATGATTCAGGGAGTGGAGAATGTGTTAAGGATGACTCGCATTTGTGTAGTTCAGAAAAGCTAGTGATGAAGGGGAGGACCAAAATGGCTCCAGTTATGATGCAGCCATTGAAATCTTTTCAATCTTCTCCATCTTCCTCCCCCATAGCCTCCCTACACTGTACCTGGTAGCTTTGTCCTGCTACCACGTAGCTCACACTGTCCCCGTCAAGCAGCACAAACCCCCCCCCCCTCCCACCCCTTTCCTGCTATCCCAGCCCCCACTTCCGATTGCTGCTTTCAATTCAACACAATTGCAATCTGCCCTGATCAGCTGGAGATAGCAGTCATGTGTAAATGAGGTGTCCTTGCTTATGTGAAGGTTTGTGCATTTTCTTTTCTGAAGAAGGATTTGACCAAAAGCCCTATGTGTAACAATCTTTTCACTGTGGCTGCCTGCAACTCGAAGTGTCATCTTTACAGTGAGTAACCGTCTCTTCTATTCGTAATAATATTGTAATTTACAATGAGTGGGACTGTCAGTGTCATCTGTATTCTGCCTTTTTTCTCTCTAATCTGCCACTAAAACTGACTGCAATGAACTGTTTCTCTATTTACAAGGTGTGTGAGAAAAGTAATGACACTTTTTTAAAATTTTTCTTATAACATTGTCCCCTTCAATATAGTTCCCTTCAACAGCTATACACCAATGGAGTCATCGTTCCCAGTCTTCGTAGCAGCGCTGAAAGGCTTCAACCGGTAGAGCCTTTAGCATATCAGTCACATTCTTTTGAATGTTCTCCAGAGTCCCAAAATGTCATCCTTTTAAGACATTTTTCAATTTCAGGTAAAGAGAAAAGTCATAAGGACTTAGATCAGGCACACAGGAGAGCTGTGAAACCACAAATAAATGCCTTTTGAGGTCAAAAATTCTCTGATGGAAATGGCCGTGTGACATGGGGCGTTATAATGATGCAGCTTCCACTTGTCTGCAATTTCGGGCCCCACTCAATTCACCCTATTCCTGAGCATTTCCAAGACATCTTTATAAAGACTTGGTTAACAGTTTGTCCTGGAGGAACAAATTCTTTATGAACAATATCCCTATTGTAAAAAAAGCAAACCAACACTGTTTTGATTTTTCATTTCCTCATTCGAGCTTTTTTCGATCAAGGAGATGTCTCAATGCTCACTTTACCATCTGTTGTAAGATCGTATTAAGAAATTCAAGATTCTTCATCTGTGATCACACAACTGAACCATTCAGCATTATTGGCTACCCTCTCAAAAGATCAACACATGTAGCTTCAATTGCCTTCTGCTCAATTGTGAAGTTTGCTGGTACCATTTTGGTACAAGCCTTTGGCTTGTGGAAATCTCCAGTGAAAATTTGATGTATGGTGAAAGTGTTTAACAGGTTACCTATCATCTTCATCATTAGAGTGTGCACTGAATACCATGTCCTGTAGATGCGTAGTTGGTAGGGCATGTGTGGGGAGAGCGGAAGTGGTTGGGGTTGTGGGTAGGTGCAATAGAGGAAATGCTGAGTGCTGGAGGCGAAGTGATGTTCTAAACTGAAGCCTATGCTTACTTTTTTTTTTTGTAAATATTAAATGGAGCCCTGCTACACCCATACTTGCATGGTGGCCATTCAAAAGGATTTACTGTCACCTCTGCTTTGGTTATTATCTACAAGAAATTCCAGTAAAAATGCAACAAAAGTTGCAATTTATTTTCATCTGGTCTTTTAACCATTTATAACTTTCAGAGAAGTGTCACGAGTGGTGAATTTTGAGTAAGACATAGATTTCTCTTGTTGTCATATTAAAATTTGCTTCTTTTGCTAAAACACAGCAGACTTTACTCAGTGCCACTACATTAACACATTATGCAGATGCAACTGCACGGCATGATCACAAATGGTCTGCTACATCAGATCAATTTTCTCGATGTTGGTGACAAAGACCTCCACCAAAGTCTAAAGAGAACTTCAATATGTCAGCAAAATTTTGTACACAGCAACATATTATATAATATGCACCGAACAGCGGCCCCTGTTTTTCATTGTAAACTTTTTCAAATTTGACAGAGTATCTTACTTGCATGCAAGTATCACAATAACATGAGTGTTAACGAAATGATGGGCACATCAGCACAAAGATGACATATAAAGCTATAAGTAATGCAAAAATGAAAGTCTTTACTGAATAGTTTCTGTAAAATCATTTGAGAAAGACTGCATGGCACATGCCTCGGCTCCTGTCATTGCTGACAAAGGGGAGGGCCAAACACTTTCTGCCTCCCCTCCGGAACAAAAAAATGAACTTTCCCAACACTTTGGCTAAAAACTGGACACTGCCCACCACCCACCCAATCCTACATGGCATCTAAATGCTAATGTGATCTCACAAGAGCGTACACACGTTCAACATTTTAAGTTGAAGATCTCCTTGAGGGAAGTTAATATGCGACACGTTTCACAGCCTTCCCAGAAATGATTTGTGCCAATGAAAAACTCGTGCTCTTGATAACTCACTGATGGCACTCTCAAAAATCACATGATGGCTGTAAGGAACAAACTCAGACTGAACATCTAGAAGGGATGAACACACTGGTCTACACAAGGAGAACAACACAGTCTTTTCACTTTCCTTACTTTTCTTGTATATCTCATATTTTGATTGTTTTCTCTCACTTAAGGATGTTAATCCTAGAATTATGGTGAAAGGGGACACAGCTCTGACTTCTTCCTTGATATTAGCTGTTCTTTCACTTCCATTGTACTTGTTACTTTGTTCTGTTTCTAATGTCTGTCCCCAGTAGCTGAGTGGTCAGCATGACAGAATGTCAATCCCAAGGGCCCAGGTTCAATTCCCGGCTGGGTCGGAGATTTTCTCCGCTCAGGGACTGGGTGATGCGTTGTCCTAATCATCATAATTTTGCCCCCTTTGACGTGCCAGTCGCCAAAGTGGCGTCAAATCAAAAGACTTGCACCAGGCGAACGGTCTACCTGACGGGAGGCCCTAGTCACACGACATTTACATTTTTACTGTTTCTAATGTAGTTTCCAGGTGAAATGCCATCTTTCCAGTTTCAATCAGAAAGAAACACTAGTTTGCAATCTACGGTACTGAACATCCAAACATTTTATAAATTACCTATAAAGCAACAAAAATAAGCCTGTCTGCTTCTAGTTTCTCTATACAATATTATAAGAAACACTAAATTACTTTGCTATTTCAATCTACATGTTCAAGAGACTATTCTGGCAGCCACTGAGAGAAAAAGGTGTAACAAAACTGAAGATTGTAGCACATGTTGGGACAAATCATTTCTGTCTGTCAGTGGTCTCAGGTCATACTTTGATCACTGCATGGTGTTTCAACAAAGCTTACAATATAGAATAGATAGTGGCCCCTGGTTCTGAGTGGAGTGGTAGGGTTAAACCAGAGACTGCAAAGATTTTTTGATAAGCTAAGCTGTGACTTCCTACTAGACTAGTGCCATAGGATTGGTAACGGATGGGTTCACTAAGATAGGTAAAAAAGTAACACTGTCTTATTTTAATGAGGACCTTCAATCTTTCAGCACAGGACAGGGGCATGTAGAGGAACTATGGCTAAAGTTTAAAAGAATAGCTGAGCATGCACTGGATTGATATGTGCCCAGGAGCACAGTCCATGATGAAGGGAATGGTAGTTGGAGTTAAAGGGACCACACTGCAAGACTATCTGTCCCTTCACCCTCTATGTATCGAACCAGGAATAATCCTCAGAAGGATACAAAAGACAAATCCAGGGAACCAAAATTGTAAGCAAGATACAATAAGATAACAGAAAATCAAGGGGAAGTAGGAGGGGAGGGAGAGGAAGTAAGGTTGGCAAGCTACTATGCCCAGGATGTAGTTGAGAGGTCCCCGGAGCATGGTACGTAGTGGGAGCCACACCATCTGCATCGCACCAGCACTGCTTAACCATCTATTAAGCCCAGAAAATTAGCAGCACCGAGTTGATAAAATTTTATGAGAGACTAAACACTAAAAACAGCAAACATAAATGAATAAGGAGAAACAAAGGTGGGAAGGGTAGGGCCAGACCAGCCTAAAGGCTGCTCAGGGAGTCCCTGCAGATTAGAAGTATCTCGCTGGTGCAAGTACAAGCACAGCTATGGGCTCATTTGATGAGCCATCAATTCAGCAGTGAAGACTCGGCATCCATTCGACAGGGAGCATAGTTCACAGCACCTTGCATGTGTGCCCTTGGGCCAGAGTAGGCGAGGTGTGCTCCTCCAACTCCTAAGGTGGTCAGTGAAACCAAGGCGGCCCATCTCACAGACAAGTAAAAACCACCTTCACGGGTGAAACATAAAACCAGGCAAGTCACTTTGGTGTTGTCTGCTAGCACCAGATGTAGCATGCCAGGAAGGTTGAGAGATCACTGCAAAGCAGACAAATTTGGGCAATATTTTAGGATGTTGGCTACCACCAGGCACACACCACATAGGCAGTAAGTTGGGTCCTCGAATCAGAGAATGGGACCAAGGGTCAACCACATGTTGTCCAGGCATAGCCGACAAAGGACAGTGGATTCCCTGTGAGAAGTGTGAAGGTATGACTGCCATGTGGTCTTGGTCTCATTGCCCTCAGGGACCCTCTTTTCCAGAAATGGCCAAAGTGGTCGGGATGTTCACTCCCTGAATCCCCGACATGTTCAAGGGTCCAAACAAAGACAGCTGGCTGTCCATTATGATGGAGGTCAGAAAGAAGATCCTGTATAGTCATGACTAATGGGGTGAGGTAGGTAGCACTGGTCTAGAGCCTAAAGGCTGCTCAGGGAGTCCCTGCAGATTAGAAGTATCTCGCTGGTGCAAGTACAAGCACAGCTATGGGCTCAATTGATGAGCCATCAATTCAGCAGTGAAGACTCGGCATCCATTCGACAGGGAGCATAGTTCACAGCACCTTGCATGTGTGTACACAAAACCCCTTCCAAATCCAAAAATGCATTGAGGCAGCCAGAACAGGTGGTTAAACACCATGGTGTGAACAGAATTGTTCGGAGCAAAGGATAAATCAAGACTTATATGAGGTCTGGGTACACACTATGGGGCATACAAGATTGCTCCCTGACAAGAGCCAATACTGGAGGGAGTTTCGAGTTCAGAGCAGACACACTGTAGTGTAACTGCATTTGTGACGTCACTTCTGAGCCTCTGTTGTGGGAGATGGACCTCCCTACTAGGGAAAAGGACATTGTAGTTTGGATGCTCAGGGGAGCTACAAATATTACGGTATATTGATAATTTTTACTTGCGGACCGTCTGACAGCAACTGAATAAAACACAATTTTAGTGCCATACGCATTTCGCCTTTATTTTCTGCAAGGCATCATCAGTGGCCTGGAATATGTACATATGTTAGCTATTTAATTTACGTTTTTGTCACTGTGCCTATAGGTTATAAACAGTTCTGGTGGTTGGTATTTCCTATTAAGTAGTAATGTTTTGAATTGTACTTACAGGTTGCGTGGACAATTTCTTACATATTACACTCCTGTTGCATTTTGTGTGTTGTTCTTCTTCTTATGAACGCTACTTTGCGGTTTTTTTCCACATTCGACAGCACTGTGAACTGAACGCTTGTTTTAATGCAATATTTTGGTTTCTGTTGCCGACTGTCAAATGTTTTTGCCAAAGATCGAATGTTATTGCCAACCCTATGAGTGTAACTATTGAAGTATTTGTGGTCTGTTCGTGTATGTGTGTGTGTGTGTGTGTGTGTGTGTGTGTGTGTGTGTGTCCAGATGGTGTGGGGGAAGAGTCTTTTGGTTTTATGTTATCATTTCCGTTACTAAGTGTAGTAGGGAGCCTGTGCTGATGTGAGTTTGTTCATTATCACATGTTTGTTTTCTGCTATGGCTTTCTGGATGTGGAAGTTTTCTTGCATTTGTATAAGATGTTTGTCATGGTTGCTTATTCTCATTATTTTCATTTCTTGTTCCATGTTTGTAGGATGATGGTTATAGTGTTTTAAATGCTCTGCAAATGTGGAATGGTTTGTTTCATACTTCCAACATCTGATATGTTGTTTGTATCTTGTTTCAAAATTCCTGCATGTCATGCCTATGTGTACTGCATCGCAACTTTGACATTCAAGTTTATATATTCCTGATTGTCGGAATTTGTCCCTCGTGGAAGCTGGCTGGCTTAGGTGTGATTGAAGGGTTTGCCCAGGCTTATATGCTATTTTGAAACCCTGTCTCTTTAAGATGTTTGCAATTCTGTGTGTTAGTTTATGTGTGTAGGTCATGGTGTACAATCTGGTTCTTTTCTGTGTGGTATTGTCATTGAGCGCGTCTGCTGAGCGCGTCTGCTGAGCATGTGAGTTCATTTGTATTCTGGGAATGTTGTGTTTGCTTTGTATTTGTGTTTTTATTTTTTGATTGAGCCTGTGTACCACGTGTGTGGATGTGTTCAGTTTCAACTATGAAGAACAACAAAATAATTGTGAAATGAACATAGGACTGACAAGAGAACTAGTAAAAGGAGAAATAAAAGGCATAATAAAACAAACACAGCAGACACACAATAAGAACAACCAAATAGAAGCAGCCACTATGAAAAGGTTAAAACAAAAGTTAACAAACGATAACATTTTAATAACAAGAGCAGACAAGTGAAATGTAATAGTACTCGTGGATAAAGAGCAATACATCACAAAAACCAAGGAATACATAAACACCAATGCCATACAAAAACTGAAGTCAGATCCAACTACACGATTCCAGGCAAATGTGAAACGAACACTGAAAAACATTGAACACACACTCACAGACAAACAGAAATACTACTTAACACAGAAAAACCCACATGCACCAACACTCCGCAGTCAACCGAAAGTACATAAAGACGGAATGCCAACGAGAGCTGTTAACTTCAAGAAAGCCCCAACATACCGCATAGCCAAACACCTCCAAAAGTTAGTTACAAAACACTATAAATTAGAAAACACCACAACAGTGATAAACACAGGAAACCTAATAGAAGACACACAGAACATAACAGGTACCACACACAGCATCACTGATTTCATTCGATATAGAAAATATCTATACCTCCATCCCTATCACAGAAACAATAGAAATCATAGAACAAAATCTCTCATCCCACAGCAACCTCACCACAGACACAATAAAGGAAATAACAGATATGCTCAGATTGACAACTGAACAAAACTACTTTCAGTTTGAGAAAGAATATTATCTACAAACTGATGGACTGCCTATGGGATCCCCAATATCAGGAACACTAGCAAAAATTTTCATCAGTCACCTAGAAAATCAGATATTTAAAAAGATAACCACAAATGAAAGTTTCAAAATCATATATTGGTACAGATATGTGGATGACATTATTTGTCTGGTAGATGAGCCAAGTGAAAAAATAGATGAACTCCATTCAGAAATAAACAAAGCTCATCAGAACATAAAATTCACACTTGAAAAAGAAAAAGAAAATCAAATTTTCTTGACATTACAATTAAAAAAGAAAATGGCAAACATACATTTAACATCTTTAGAAAACCAACAGCCAAAGACACATTAATACATTCCACATCCAACCACCCCCACAGCCAAAAACTTTCAGCACTAAGGCACATGTTACATAGATTAAACAGAATCCCACTCAGCAAGAGAAACTATGAACAAGAAATGAGTACAATCATACAAATAGCTAGGAACAATGGGTATGACACACATGTGGTACACAGGCTCAATCAAAAAATAAAAACACAAATACAAAACAAACAACATTCCCAGAATACAAATGAACTCACACGCTCGACAGACACGCTCGACAGACACGCTCGACAGACACGCTCGACAGACACGCTCAATGACAATACCACACAGAAAAGAACCAGATTGTACACCATGACCTACACACATAAACTAACACACAGAATTGCAAACATCCTAAAGAGACAGGGTTTCAAAATAGCATATAAGCCTGGGCAAACCCTTCAATCACACCTAAGCCAGCCAGCATCCACGAGGGACAAATTCCGACAATCAGGAATATATAAACTTGAATGTCAAAGTTGCGATGCAGTACACATAGGCATGACATGCAGGAATTTTGAAACAAGATACAAACAACATATCAGATGTTGGAAGTATGAAACAAACCATTCCACATTTGCAGAGCATTTAAAACACTATAACCATCATCCTACAAACATGGAACAAGAAATGAAAATAATGAGAATAAGCAACCATGACAAACATCTTATACAAATGCAAGAAAACTTCCACATCCAGAAAGCCATAGCAGAAAACAAACATGTGATAAATGAACAAACTCACATCAGCACAGGCTCCCTACTACACTTAGTAACGGAAATGATAACATAAAACCAAAAGACTCTTCCCCACACCATCTGGACACACACACACACACACACACACACACACACACACACACACACACACAGAGAGACACAAGAACAGACCACAGATACTTCAATAGTTACACTCATAGGGTTGGCAATAACATTCGAGCTTTGGCAAAAACATTTGACAGTCGGCAACATAAACCAAAACATTGCATTAAAACAAGCGTTCAGTTCACAGTGCTGTCGAATGTGGAAAAAAACCGCAAAGTAGCGTTCATAAGAAGAAGAAGAACAACACACAAAATGCAACAGGAGTGTAATATGTAAGAAATTGTCCACGCAACCTGTAAGTACAATTCAAAACATTACTACTTAATAGGAAATACCAACCACCAGAACTGTTTATAACCTATAGGCACAGTGACAAAAACGTAAATTAAATAGCTAACATATGTACATATTCTAGGCCACTGATGATGCCTTGCAGAAAATAAAGGCGAAACGCGTATGGCACTAAAACTGTGTTTTATTCAGTTGCTGTCAGATGGTCCGTAAGTAAAAATTATCAATATACCGTAATATTACATGCAACTGAGGAAGACAGGACTACAAAAAGTTGAAGAGCTACAAATACGTATAGCATAACTGAGTATGCTGTTGTTTGTGCCTGATCATAGTGGAAACCCCAGCCTCCTCAAGTAGGCTGTTCTCAGAGCTAGTTCAAAAGGCTTCTGTTTCAAGTCGGACCTCACAGTGATGAATCAGGTCCGGTGACCGCAATGCTGAAGGCAATGTCGAACCATATGACAGACTCTCACAATCAAGACAGGACAGGATCAGGGCTTCACAAAGCTGCAGAAGGGTAGTGCAATTTGCACCACAGCTAGTGTTACTTCAGCAGAAAAGTGTATTCAGGTGTAGCCAGCACCTTTGCATGTCTGGCAAACATGGAGAAGCTATGTCAGCCAGGCACACAAGACCAGTCTCAAAAAGCAATAAGTCTCCCAGCCTCCCCCCAATTGAGTACTGTTCTGGTTGCAGATGAACATTACGATATTGACAGAAGCATGAAGCACATCTTGCAGCTGAAAACTGAAAGCTGTGGGTGTGGGCCCATGACTGCACCTTTTAAATGGTGCCCTACAGTCTGCGTTCAGCAACACCCAAGCTATACAAGCAGTACTAAAAGCAAAAATCGTCGGCATACAGGGAGTGCGATACTGAAGACCACACAGCTGCTGCTGCCAGACCATTGATGCCCATTAGAAAAAGAGAGACATTTAATAGAAAGCCCTGAGGGATCCAATTCTCTTGGATCAGATTAGATTAGATTCAGTTTTTGTTCCACAGACACGAAACAGATGATTCTCATGGGTGTGGAACATGTCAAAGTATTACATAAAAACATAGAACATCTGAATATAATACTCACTTCCCTGGAGAGTGTCAAGGCATGTGAATACACTGAACTGGAACTGCTAATATTTACAGAATGAAACATAGTTACGCACTTTCAATGTAATTATCACACACAAAATATATAATCTTGCCTGTTGTGACCAGGTGTTGCCAAAACTGAAATCTAACAGACATTTTTACTTAAGTTGTTCTCTGTTAAGATAGTCATCTATAGAGTAGGAGAAGTCACCTACCAAAAAGTCTTTCAAACTCTGTTTAAACTGTACTTGATCTGAAACCGGGTTTTAGTGGTTGCTCACAATTTATTGAAAATCTGTGTACCTGAATACTGGACCCCTTTTTGGACCAAGGTAAGTGATTTTAGGCCTCTATGTACATTGTTCTTATTCCCAATACTGATACTACATATTGAGCTATTGGTTGGAAACACACACACATTTACTGAATTCACAACACAAAAAGAGTCATTACAGGCTTATGTTTACTGAATTCACATCACAAGGAGTCATTACAGGCTTCTGTTTACTGAATTCACATCACAAGGAGTTATTACAGGCTTTGAAAAGTCTGTAAACTTTTGCTCAATTTGACGAGTTACCTTAGAATATGATCCCATATGACACAACAAAATGAAAGTAAGCAAACCCTCAAGGGTTTTATACATATATTCATACTTCCACATCTGACAGCAGCCACACTGCAAATACAAACTTGTTTAAGTGCTTCAGCAATTCTGTGATACGCCCTTCCAAACTGAATTATCGAGTTGTAAGCCCAGAAATTTAACACGGTAGACCTCTTCTATCTGCATGTCTTCATATGTTCCACACATGTGGGACAGGAATTCTCTTCCAAATCCTGAATGACATACAGTGGATCTTTTCGAAAATTTAATGACAGTGAATTAGCTTTAAGCCATTTATTAATATGTCAGTGACAATTTAATTAGCTGTCTTGTACACAACTTGCTATTTATTGCAATGTTTATATCGCCAGCTAACAAAATAAACTTAGCATCTGGCAATGTAACAGATGGGAGGTCATTAATGTACATAAGAAAAAGCAACAGACCCAAGTTGGAACCTTGAGGAATACTACATGTAATTAATTCCCAATCAGATGAAGACAGATTGCTTACTCCACAGGTATTCATGATGACATCCTTTTTGTTTTTGTTAGTTAGGTAAGAAACTATTTTGCAGTACTGCCCGTGATGCCACAATACTCAAATTTCCTTGACAGAATGCTGTGTTTCACACCGTCAAAGGCTTTTGATAGGTCACAGAAAACGCCAGTAGTGTCTAATTTGTGATCTAATTAATTACATACATTCTCACTCTGTGTGTAAATAGCCTTCTCTATATCAGAACCCTTAAGGAAACCAAATTGTGACTTCGACAACATACAGGGTGTTTATAAATGAATATCAGGGTTTTAATGCTTTATAGAATTTATTATAATAAACTTACAGTTATAAATGATGTCAAATGAAACAGCAACTCAAACAGTTTTACCAAGAACATTATAAATGTTCCCTTATAAATGTTCAATGTGAGCACCATTTGTCACACGGCACATATCAAGTCTATAGCCGAGGAGCAGGGGAGGAGTTTATGATATGTTGCAGCTCAGCCATGTGATAGAAGAAAACCGCTACAATTCCACTGGAGAATCATACTGTGTCTATACTGTGAGGGCATTAAGGGACCAAGGAGGCAGGTTATGTCACGGGGGTCGCATGCTGCCACTGGCTGAGAGTGATATTATCAACACACACAGGATCTGAGAAACGTTGTGTAGCATGACCTGGACCCTCTGGGGCCACCGTGATTGCTACTGCGGCCACAATAGCAGAACATGTGGGATCTCGTGGCATGAGGGTCAATGGAATTTCCTTTATCTTCGAAGACTTCTTTTTGTCTTTCTTCTTTTAGTGGGTTTGGATGACTAAAGGCCTTCCCTGAATTAGTTTCAGGGACTGAAGAAAATTATGAAGCCCTACTACCAGCAGCCTGGGGCTCCTTCAGTCTCTGGCTAGTATCTGGTTGCAGACTGGCAGAAACCATGGAGGGGAGTGTCCTGAGGGACCCCTTCTTGGTATGAGAAGGCAGATGAGAGTGCTAGATCTCTGGCTGGATGGCAGGGATTGATGTCCCTGTGAGTGGGGAGCCATTGATCCCAAAGTGGATGTGGGAGAAGCAGAAGGATGAGAACCCCCAACAGTTGGGGAGGGGAAAGGGGGGGGGGGGCAAGCATGGTTGAGCAGCCCTGAAGGCTCGCTGTAAGATGCATAATGAAGGAGAGTACTGTCTGCAGACAGGGCAATATCATCATTCTTGTAGCATATGACATTGTCATGTGCATTGGATGGATATGCTCATCTTTTTTCTTGGCCTCTTGGTACGTCAAGACTGCCCAGAGTTTTATATACCTGTAATTTTTTTCCACTCTGAAAGACATTGCAGTCTGGTGAACAGGGAGAATGGACCTCTCCACAGCTGACGTGGGCAGGGGGAGGATCACAAGGAACTTCTGTGTGAAACAGTCATCCAAAATATCTACAGACTGGGCTAGCATTGCAATACAAAAACATGTGCCCGAACTTCATACATTTGAAGCACAACTTGGGGGTGGGGGCTGACTTACAGTTTCATGTCACGTCACATATCCAGGCAACAAGTCGCCCTCAAAGGCCAAGATAAAGGCCCCAGTAGCAACCCTATCATCTTTTGGACCCGCCCTGGACACAATGAACAAAGTGTACTCCCCATCGCTCTAAGATGGTGTGTAGCTCATCTTTAGACTGCAAGAGGTCACATTGGAAAATGATGCCTTGAACAATGTTTGGCCTATTATGGGGAGTGGTAGTCACTGGAATGTTACCCAGCTTGTTAAGCAAGCAATGCCTGTGACTGGGCAGGGGACGCTGTTTTATTCAAAATGGACCCACTCATCATTTTGGAGGTGGCTGCAACTTCTCAAAGCTTACCCTCTATAGTCTTGACAAGACATAAAATCTTTGTGGGAATAAAAAATGGAATCCCCTTATGTCCTTGTAGAAATCACGTACTGGGGGAGTATTTCTCTGCTTGCTGCTTAGGCCTACATTCCTCCAAAAGCATAGGTGTGGAAGGAAACATTTTGGGGTCATATCTCTCTGTGTTGAATGAGTTATTTCCTTCCGAAGAGACTTCTGGGGCCTTATGACCATAGTAGGAGAAAGCTATATCCACTTGATATGCGAGTCATCTGGAAATGATGCCACCCACTCCAAACTGGGCCTCTCCCCATGGGCACCACCCAGCCACAGCAATTGCTACCTAGCCAGTAACCCAGTCCCTGTGCCCCAGTCACGAGGGGCACATACTCCTTGTCATACTTGGAGAGGTTTCAGGCACCAACAGTGTAATCCCTGCACGATCGGAGGGCTACAACCATGAAGCTACTTGACATGTATTATGTACATGATACCACCACCATCTTACATGTGCATATCACTGTCCCATGACTTGTCACTTCAGTGTAGATGGAGAGATCCTGAATGAAACACATTTGACTGTCAAGAGCACTGTTGAAGCCTTCAAAGACTACCGTAGCAGAATGTTGTCAAATGATCTTTCACAAAACTCAATGATATTCTGACCATATGTAAAGGCTGTTAGTGACACAAAAGTTAGTGCCCAGGCAATCTAGGATACAGGAATAGACACTGAGGGTAGCAAAGCAAAAACCAGAAATGATGAACTCCACTTTCAAATATTGCTTTACAAAGGAAAACCATGCTAGGAGTACTGCCCCAACTAATTCTTGTACCATAGAAAGATGAGTGGAATAGATGTTAGTATTAGTGACATTTACAAACAGCTGAAATAGAACTGAACAAAGGGCCCGATGGAATCCGTAACAGATTCCATACTGAGCCTAGTTAGTCCTTTTAACTAAAACCTACCGCAAATTCCTCTAGCAATAAAATACGCTAACTAGTTTCTGGAAAGCACAGGGCACACCCATCTGCAAGAATAGTAGTAGAAGTGACCCACAAAACTGTTGTCCAATATCCAACATGTTCTGAGCTCAAACATAATAAAATATCTCAATCGTAACGACCTCCACCATGCCAACATCACGAATTTCAAGAACATAGATTACGTGAAATCCAACTCGCACTTTTCTCACAGAATGACCTGAAATCCATTGATCAAAGTAGTCGGTAGGTTCAGTATGTCTTAATTTCTGAAAATGCCCATTATCAAGAGTGCGGGGGCATCAAGTGAAATCTGTGACTGGATTGAGGACTTTTTAGTAGAGGACGCAGCAAGTTGTCTTGGATGGGGAGTCAATAGACATAAGAGCGGTGTTTTTCTAAATAAGAACAGTTTTGAAATGAAAATAAAACAAGACTACTGACCAATTTTATTGTCACATGAAAGCAGTTTTTGAATGAACTGTATCAGTCTAGGGGAGTAGCAGAAAGTTAAGAAGACAATGCTATCATTGATGGAGATGCTGACTATAAGCAGCCTCAACAATCATTTGCGCAGGAGATCTACTTTTCTACATTATTCCCAACAATATTCAGTGTAGTTTGTGAGAATTTGAGATGCCTACTCCAAATGATAACCCTATGACTGCGAAACACAAACTGTGATTTGTTTTCTTAAAGCTGAAAGTGTGAAAGTGGCTGAAATTCATTGTTAGATAAGTGAAGTGTATGGAGAAGAAATTACGAGTGATGGGATGGTACGGAAATGGGTGAAAGCATTTAAAGACGGCTGCAAAAATGTGCATGATGAGAAACGATGTGGGTGATCTTCAGTAATTACTGACAAATCGGTGCAGAAAGTTTATGAAAAAGTAAGTGAGAACAGCACTTTACGATTTTGATGTTACTGTATCTTATGAGTTTCCTCAAGAGCCAAAAGTGTGTTATACACAATTTTAACATAATCAGGTGGCAGATTTCTATGAAGATGGAATAAAATCTGGTTATACAATAAGAGAAGTGTCTTAATACTGGTGTGAATTATGTAGAAAAGCATATTAAAGTACAGGCTTTCATGTAAAAATTATGCTAAGAAAAGCCCCTTGTTTTATTCTTATTCCAAAATGAAACTTTAACACTTCTTGAGGTAACTTTGGGTGTGCCCCAGGCAAGTGTGTTGGGGACCTTTGCTGCCCATGTTTTATGTTAACAGCTTTGCAGACAGTATTAATACTAAGCTCAGACTTTCCAGAGATGATTCAGTTATCTGTAATGAAATACTGTTTGAAAGAAGCTGCAAAAATATTCAGACATATCTTCATAAGTTTTCAACGGACTGCAAAGACTGGCAACTGGCTTTAAATGTCCAGAAATGTAAAATTGTGTGCTTCACAAAATGAAAAATATAGCATCCTATACCAGGGTGCAACATTTTGTAGGGAAATTAAGTGGAATGATTACGTAGTCTCAGTCATGGGTAAAGCACAAGTGGCAAACATCGGTGTATTGGCAGTACACTAGAGACACACAATCAGTCTACAAAGGAGACACTTTACAAATCACTCATGTAACTCATTCTAGAATATTAGTCAAGAGTGTGGGATCTATACCAAATAAAAATAGCATGGGATATTGAATGTATACAAATAAGGGCTGCACAAACCAACACATGGGTGACTGATACACAAAAGAGTGTCACAGAGATGCTGAAGAAATGGAACTGGGCAAACACAGGAAGACACACACAACTTTCTCTTCTAGCCTAGTTACGAAGTTTCAACAACCAGCTATAAATCAGTGACTTATGAATTCTCTATACACAACCCCTACATATTGCTAACAGGGATTGTGAGGACAAGATTAGATTAATTACAGCATGGACAGAAGCATTTAAATGAACATACATGAATGGAATGGGAAGAAACGTAAGAACTAGTACGATGCCATGTCTGCCACGCATTTCACTGTAGTTTGCGGAGTACAGATGCAGATTTTGACAGTTTTAATACTGTACTTACCTTCTCTTTTTAAAATTATGTGCATTACGCTTTATAAAGCTACAGACTCCTGGCAGGAAAGTTTAAACTGCTGAAAGGAAATGACACCCAAAAGTAAAATTTCAAGAGTTTTTTTTCCTTTTAAATTATAAGCTTGTAATTCTTTTGTTCTGTTTCTCAGCCACATTGCACACTGTGTGAAACTTAATGTCGTGGTGAGGAAATTCCCATTTTTACTCTGCTGTGCCACATTCACAGAAATATGAGTTATATCGTTCCTCTTGTACCAATGATTTATTAGATTGGGGAATGAAGCTGGAAGCTTAAGATATGTGCTTGAAAATGACCCACAGCTGAAGTCAGCCACAAAAATTAAATTTTAAAATTATTTTGGTTGGGAGTATAGGTCTACATGTGAAGCAAAGTACATAAAAACTTTATTGGTCTTTCTAGGAATCTATTAGATCCACATTTGTAACCAGAAGTACAATAAGTTAACAGATGGCTATGCAAGTATGTTCCTACATCATTCACTACAGAGAGACTATATGACACTGAGGTACAATTTCACCCCCCCCCCCCAAAAAAAAAAAAAAAAAAAAAAAAAAAAAAAAAAAAAAAAAAAAAAAACCACCACACATCCTCCTTGTGGTAATACTTCAATCACTAGCAGCAGTAAAGGTGTACTGGCAATTGTGATGCATAATCATGTGATTTTTTTTATGTTCTCATACCTTGCCATCAATGCATTCTACATTTAATCATGCCTGCTAATTTTTTTTTAAATTTTCAGAACACATTTAACTGTGGTGTTCACAAAATCCTAATCTCTATACCTTGTGAGTACATGTGAGGAGACTGTGGTTTCTGTGTGTCATGCTTCTGTGTGGTAGGACTGCTTTTAGATGTCAGACATTGAACTGGGCAGGTATTTTGAGGAACTATGATCTGCTGAACCACTGTAACAACCCACAATAGCTGACAGTGACACCAACAAGATGTTGCCCACTGCAGTGGACTGGAAGTAGTACTCATTCGTGTACTACTGTGTCAAGGTTCCACAATTCAGTACATAGAAAACCTGATTTCTACACACTGCCATGTGTCATACATCGAACATCTAGACACAAATTCAAAGGCAACTTGCTGCCAACAATGTACTACTGCACTTTCAGACACTGGTTTTGTGGCACCATGGCAGATTCCTCACAGATAGAACCTAAAAGAATATCATATAAAATAATATTTATTCACAGAACCCAAAGACAACATCAATCAGACAAAAAGTCCATAGCCACTTGGTGGAACAAAAATTACAAAGTCTAGCAGGTATACCTGTAATGATCAACATGGTCACATAAACGACAAATGTGATACTAAGTGATGAAAGACCCATAAATGATTGTGCAAAAAACAATGAAAATGCCTGGGCAGAAGTAAAAAAAGAACTCTGCTGCTCAAGGATATGACAAAGTTACTTATTTAGAAAAAATGCTATTTGGCGATTCACATATTTAATCAAACCTTAGTAGCCAGTCAGGTGTATATAGTATTTTACTTAATTTACTAAATGAGAACAAGATCAGAAGTGATTGATTTTCTGGAAATTACCGGTCACTATTATAATGCGCTTTCACATGACAGATAATGGAGATCACAATTTCTCTCTACACAGATAAAACCTACAATTGCACAGTTACTATTCTGAAGACTGATCATACTGTTTTGCAATGCAACCATGGTCCTGACAGACAAACAAGACAAAAAACAGTTTGATGCCAAAAATACTGGCTGTACTATTTTTCTGTGGAACAAACAATTTCACTTGCACCTATATCAGCTTGAAGGCTTCACAGCAGATAAAGGTAACAGTAAATGTATGGTGGCAATTCATAACTTGTTCCTATCTACAGTGTGTCCATAATTAAAGTTCCAGTTACTGATGCAGGGAGAAATGTAATAATAATAATAATAATAATAATAATACCGGGTGATCAAAAAGTTAGTATAAATTTGAAAACTGAATAAATCACGGACTAATGTAGACAGAGAGGTACAAATTTACACACATGCTTGGAATGACATGGGGTTTTGTTAGAACCAAAAAATACAAACGATCAAAAAATGTCTGACAGATGGCGCTTCATCTGATCAGAATGCAATAATTAGCATAACAAAGTAAGACTAAGCAAAGATGATGTTCTTTACAGGAAATGCTCAATATGTCCATCATTCCTAAGCAATAGCTGTAGTCGAGGAATAATGTGAACAGCACTGTAAACCATGTCCGGAGTTATGGTGAGGCATTGGCATCAGATGTTGTCTTTCAGCATCCCTAGAAATGTCGGTCGAACACGATACACTTGCGACTTCAGGTAACCCCAAAGCCAATAATCGTACGGACTGAGGTCTGGGGTCCTGGGAGGCCAAGCATGACTAAAGTGGCGGCTGAGCACACGATCATCACCAAATGACGCGCGCAAGAGATCTTTCACGCGTCTAGCACTATGGGGTGGAGCGTCATCCTGCATAAACATCTTATGTTTCAGCAGCTGTTTATGAGCCAGGCTGGGGATGATGCGATTCTGTAACATATCGGTGTACCTCTCACCCATCAGGTAGCTGTTTTGCTGTCCAGTGCCATCTGTCGGACATTTTGTGAACTTTGTTTTTTTTGTTCTAATAAAACCCCATGTCATTCCAAGCATGTGTGTCAATTTTTACCTCTCCATTTACATTATTGGCTGCCCCCGGTAGCTGAGTGGTCAGCGTGACATACTGCCAATCCAAAGGACCTGGGTTCGATTCCCGGCTGGGTCAGAGATTATTCCCGGCTGGGTCAGAGATTTTCTCCGCTCAGGGACTGGGTGTTGTGTTGTCCTAACCATCATCATTTCATCCCCATCGACGCGTAGGTCGCCGAAGTGGCGTCAAATCGAAAGACCTGCACCAGGCGAAAGGTCCACCAGACGGGAGGCCATAGCCACACGACATTTCATTTCATTTCATCTACGTTATTCCGTGTTTTATTAAGTTTTCAAATTTATACTGACTAATAGCGTTTACAGTGCTGTTCACATTATTCCTCGACTACAGCTACTGCTTAGGAATGATGGACATATTGAGCATTACTAATAGAGGGTGCACACCAACAGACGTGTGGCACAAAACTGTTCCTCAGTTTGTGCCTGTGATCCATAACATGACTGTCTCCAGAAGGGTTTGTGCGCTGCTAGTAAAGCTCTTATCAGAACGGTGAATGTGCCTCAGCAGCCCTGCCGAAGTTCCAGACACTCAAGGGTATAAAAAGAGTCACTGATTCGATGTCTACTAAGGGTCTGGAGAAAAGATTACGAAATTCAAAAACACAGTTTCTTTTGAAGTGCA
Source organism: Schistocerca cancellata (assembly GCF_023864275.1). Lineage (NCBI taxonomy): Eukaryota > Metazoa > Arthropoda > Insecta > Orthoptera > Acrididae > Schistocerca > Schistocerca cancellata. The sequence goes on from NC_064626.1 coordinate 141,735,220, forward strand.
AAGTGGCAGTGGAAGGAAAGCAGTTGATCCAATGTCTGTCGAACATGTGGCCGCAGCACTGCAGGAGAGTTCGAGCTGTGGTGTGCAAAATCAGCCATGCTCAGGAGTTCCTTCCTGCTTACCTGGCAGCTGCCAAACATTGGCTCTTGAATTTCTTGCTTGCACGGAAGTGGACAATGAATGCTTATAGGACATTCTGTGATCAGACAAAGCCCATTTCCTTCTCAAGGACATGTCAATATGTAGAATTGCAGAATACGAGGAACAGAAAATTTACATGAACATCAATCAGTACCATTTCATTCTGCAGAGGTGACTGTGTGGTGCAAATTGACACCATCGTCTATCGCAGGGCCACATTTTATTGAGGAGATGATTCCTATGGGTCCCGTTTCCTCTACAGTCACTGGTGAAAGCTATAATGGTCTTCTGCACAACAATGTCATTCCAACCACTCAACAGTTTGCATGTATGGTTATGTTATTTTTATGCAAGACGGCACTGCTCTGCACACTGCACAGCCAGTGAAGTGGCTGCTGCAGTGGCATTTAGGAAATGCAAGAATTATCATCTGTCATTTCCCTACAGCCTGGCTATCTAGATCACCTGAACTTAAATCCGTGTGACTTCTGGCTGTGGGGTTGTCTGAAAGATGTGTTCAGATCTCCAATTACAAACATACATGAATTGAAGACATATATTGTGCAACACATTCTGCATGCTAGCCCTGAGACACTTTCTGTTATGAAATACGCCTACTCTCTATTTCAATTTTTGGCAGATAACAGTGGACAGCACATTGAACATGTCTCGTGCCAGTTTCATGACAATTAGAAACTGATGTCAGTTTGCTTTTTATACTGTTTTTGGCCTCACGATAATTAAAAACCAATTTTTCTCATCTGATGTGGTATGATATTGCCATGGTGGATGGGCTTACCTAACTAACAATGCCACAACTGTCGACTGTTGAACTTGTGCAGTCGTGCAAACGGAACAATACAAATGGTGTAATGCCCAACTCAAACCATAGCCGCCACATCATGATTCATTTATCATTTATAGCTGAATCATAACAGTTCATTTTTCATAAGATTTTGATGCTAATTTGGATTCCTTCATTGTTAACTCATTAGGTAGGACCCATATACGTAATTTAGTCTCTTGAGCTCTGTAATGTTATTTCCAACAACTTCATGTCAAGGTTTGGCTAATATTACGTACATCTATTGGTAGGGACATGGGTTGCTCATTTGTCAAATTGCAGTTAGGACTTTTCATTTACAAAGAATTGGATAGCAAATGAAGTACAAAATATATTGTATTTTGTAGTGCCAGAAATATCACACACACAGGGTGTTTCAATGTTTCAAAATAAATATATGGGTTTTATCGCCTTGCATTCAACTTACTTTTGTTTGTATATCTTTGTACAGAGGGAAGAGTATGGAATAACCAAGAGTAACTAAAGAAAGCGTTGAACGAGTGAGAGTCGTTCACACGGGGACCCCAGAAACCTCTTCGGAAGGCTAGTTGTGAATTAGCAATTCCAGTGAGTGTGTGGAAATGTAACGGGGTGCTTAAACTACGTTCTTCATCATTTTCAGTTTTTACAAGTCTGAAGACTACAGACAATAGCTTACGTGCGAACTTTGCAAACAAAATGTTGCTACATGCCGATAAAGATCTTTTGGATTGTGTTGTCTTCAGTGATGAATCGACGCTTCACCTAAGTGGAGTTGCGGAAACACACACAATGAGCACAACTGGGGGTCACCAGCTGCACACATTCAGAAGTATTCAAGAACATTCCACAACATTCCACAATGTTACGGAATGTTCCACAATGATGCGGAATGTTCTAGATTAGTCTAAAACATTCAGGAAGATTACAGAATTTTCGGAAACATCTGAGATCATTGTGGAACATTCCAGAACACTTTCAAATGTTGGGGAATGGTCTGGAACATTGAGAATTGTTCGAAGCCGTTTCGGTATGATCTGGACTTTGCCACTGGTGGGGCTACGGATTGGTAGGGGTATATAAAGCAAGATCTGTAGTGGATTTGAATGTCAGTTTCTTATCAGAACAAAGGGAGGAACAGAAAAAGTAGTGCAGTGAGTGAACAAAAAATGGTGAAGTGTGAGTAATCAAAGCGATACAGTGACTGAATATAAATCGAAAATAAAGTGCAAAATGTGTAAAGTGTACTTAGTGTATTTTTTAACAAAAAGTTGATTTGATTTATATTTTGACAGTTCGGAAGCAAAATGGCAAAAACAAAAATAACAGTGAGAAAATGAAACAGACTCAAGAGTGCGAAGCATGTCTAAGTTCCCAACAAACAAATATGAGTACTGTGAGATGCAGAGAAACCGAAGAACAATTTCCAACTAACTTAGGCTACAGTTTCACAATTAACAAAGCGCAAAGACAAACTTGAAAATATTGTGGCATCAACCTCAAATAGTCTTGCTTCTCTCATGGTCAACTATGCGTGGCTTGCTCTCGAGTAGGAAATTCGCAAAAATTTGTACATGTATACCCAGACAACTAAATGAAAAATCCTATTTATAAACAAGTACTGTAAACAGAATTGTTTTCAATAATTTTTTTTTTACCTGTTATACTTTGAAGTTAATTCTTCTATTAAACCTACTACACAATCTCATATCAAGTCAGTAAAGCTCACTACCCTAGCTAGTACAGCATAATTACTGTAATTCAGAACACAAAACTAATTGACAATGCAAACAAACTGTTTATATAAGCTACTGGATTACATATTGAAATTCTGTCTACACTAAAAAACACACTCTTACTTTAAGTAGGAAACTGATGGAAATACTTGAGATAGTGTAGTTTCAGTGCTATTAACAAAAATGTAATCAGCTTTGTTTATTTTAATTATTTCAGTTTTTCCCCATGTAAACAACATATGTATTTGACATTGTAATGTATTTCATGTATTCCAACTGTCATCTCCAAATGATAACATTTTCTGTAATTTTGAAAAACTTTTGTGATTTAATTAACAAAATTACTATATGTAACAATATTCAAATTGTTAGCAAAAGTATATAAGACCTGCAAGAAAGCATGTGGGAGAGCCATTACAGTGTGAGACTGAGCTGAACTGTGTGTTGTAAATAAATTTGTGTACATTTGAAATTTGCTTTGACTTTTCGCATTATCAGTGAATAGTGGCATTCTCTGGTCTGTCATCATATAAGAAATTTACAAGAAGAATCAACTGCAGCAGAGCAACGAAAATACGTTGCAAGTTCTTTCCAACTCTTAACAACATGCGTTAACACTGATCCAACTTCAAAAACTTTTATTTCATCTACAATTATGAAGACTAACATTTGTAAAAACTTTTACTTTGTGTCACTTTTATCTGACAATTTCTTTCCTCAGCAAGGCATAGCCGACCCCGTTTACATTTAAGATGCTTACAGTGCCATCTATCGGTAAAATATCAGTTATATGTTTTTGGTCCATGATATTTCCCCTGTGTCAATAATATACTGTTCAAATTTGATGTCATTCTCAGAATTTGTTGGTTCTCTTTCTATAGTGTCTTTAAACAAACTTTTCTTATGGACACCCTGTATTTCTTAATTACCGTTTTCATGTATGTGAGCACTAAGTGATAATGTACACAGTAGGTGCTTCTTTTATTTACACTGAGCAGATGGCTGCTGGTGTTTACCATCAAAATACTAGGGAGTTTTTAATGTATGGCAACAGCTGATTTGTATACATCAGTGACTATAAGTCAAATTAGGTTCTGTATTTTTCAACAACCAAGCCCGTCACACATTTTCTGTCACATAGATCTTATGTGGTTCTGATTTAATATTTGTTGTGTCACAGTAACAATGCAAGATGTCCCACTGCCTCAAATCTCTGCTGCTTCTAAGCAGCACAATATCACTTATCTTCGTAAGTAATTTCCTCCCACTGATTATTTTAAGATGCTCAATACCACACCCATTAAATAATATTTTTAACTTTGACCAACAACTACCACTAAAATTCCTGGATTCTTCACAAATGGAGGTAAATTTTCAATTTTTCTGCAATCTGGTATTCATCTTCAGAACACTGTACATATTAAGTATTACGTGTTCATCTACAACACCCATTCCTTTCTTATGGCTCTGCTTCTTTCGTCGATAGGGCAAAATCAATGCACATACACCAACCTTAATAATCGTGCTCCCTTCACTGCCTTACACCACGACTTGAGCTGCTACCCTCCTCACAATTCTGAACGATGGGGCAAACAATATATGAATACGAACAGTCTGAATCTGACTAAATTACACATACAAAATAATATAGCTCTGGTTTCTTCACGTAATATTTTCACATGATCCACAATCAGTACTTGGTGAGCAATACAGCTGCAACATAGGTTCATTGATGTGAAAATCTCAACTAAACATTTACAAAATGTATGAAAAACAGAATGATGCCACATGATATACTCTTGCTTACTACTTTGAATCTCCTCACTACCTTTGCCTTCTGAACTCCACAGGGCTCTAGAGCTTGCTGCCCACCCCTCCTTTCCCCCTCAGATACTGATCATCATAAAAGTACAAACTTCAACCACCATGAAGGTGCACAAAAACTACTCTGATTAATTGGGTGCTACTACAGTAAAAACTGAAAACCATACGTAATAGAACTGTTATGGTAATCTGATAAGTGGTTGAGAGGCAATGGCCATACCATATGGTTTTCTGCATCCGTAAGACAGAAACTCAAAAGATCATATAAACTGTTACCCTTCTCTGATGTTCACAAACAAGAAATCTGAGAGCTGTTTTTTTTTATCCAAACTCACCTTCCACAAGAAGATTGGAGTCATTCTGAAAAGTCTCCAGTACCTTCAGGACCAACACATAGGAATCTGAGAGTGACATTTATCTAATTACCAATGAAGAAATGACATCTCCTGTAAGAAATGATCCTCTGTATAAGAGTACATGCCATTTTACTCTAAATTTAATAAAACAATCAGGCTTGATTGATTTATTTATCAACAATTTTAAAAAATATCCTAGGCTATAAACAGAGTACATATTCTCATTTACTATGTTTTCAATGATAAAATGCTGATATTTTATGACAGTGTGTCTGTCTAATGATCGTTCTGGACTTTACACACAATCCAAGCGCGTGAAGGTAAAAAGAGATTTTAGAAATCTGCTTTTCATAACTGAATACAATAAGCATGTATCTTTCAAAATCACCTCTTCTGTGAGGATGAAATGGGTGCTCTCAAAATATGCAGTTATTCTTTGTGAATGTGACAGTATTGCATACATTATTTCACTCCATCCAACTTACATTACCAGCTTTAAGAGTGTGGAATATTGTGCTTAAAAGCTAAGTTTAATTTGATGCAGAGGAAGTAGTTTATCCTTTCTAGCAAAGAGGATACAAATACTGTGAAACTAGTAGGATGAGGATCTGTTTTCCCTGAAAACATACAGAGATGAATTTGTGTGTGCTAATTCAGGCAAAACCTCTCTGTGTAATAACAGAGATGGTAAGTTCAAGAATAACTGATCTATTTCTTTAACTAGATTCAATGTATCCATGACCCTCTGTCCTTGCACGGCTACATTGTACCATCTGATAACACTGAGCCAGAATTGCTGCTTGGTTGTGATAAATTTTAGAATGAGGCATGACCGATTACTACCACTTGCCCAATGAAAATTAAAATGAGAAACTTAATATGAGATGGAAGGTACAAAATTTAGTTTCTGCATTTATCAGCTCTGCCTCCCTGAGAAACAGCAGTATATTATAAAAATCGGACTGCTTAAATTTCTGACTCTCAAGAGAGAAACATGAATCTCAAAACACAGTTGTCAAAACAAATGCTTTAACAATAATGGGCATAACAGGTACAAAACTGATTTTGGTCTACTTACACCCACGTCTGAAAGAACAGATGCTGTTAGATGATCCACAGTTTTAGAAAATACTTCAAGATTAATTTGCTGACAGGGAATTCCATGTCATCAGCTATATTACGTATCGATCTACTACCCAACAGCAACATGAAAATTAGTGCCAGACCAGGATTCTATCCAAACACGTTCCCCAGTAGACCTAGATTAGGTGATGAATTCAGTGGGCTATGATACAAGAATGTATGATATGTGGAGGTTTGAGCCGGCCTGGGGAGCATGCGCATATAGGCGAAGGGGTTAAGGCGACCACTCACGGCAAGCAGGAAATCCAGGTTCAAGTCCCACTTTCATGTGTCACTCCTGGATAGTAGATTTATACCTAATACAACTAAGTCAAGGAATTTAATTCACAAATGATTTTGTTGTCAGGTACAGTCATAACAGAAGATAAACACATTTCCACTTGATAAACACAAACAGAAAGACAAAAACAAAACCTTACGAAAGGTTCCACTGGAAACGCTACAGTTTATGAACCAACTGCTCCTCCTTTTAACTGGAGACACTTTTGAATGCACTTAGGTATGCTCCTTGCCAAATTGTCAAGGTAATCCTGTGGGGTATTGTCCCCCTTCTCCATAGCAGCCTGTATGGTACGGTTTCTGGTGGGGCAGGATAATTGCAAACAGCTCGTTTTAGCATGGCCCATGCATTCTCAGTGTAGATGAGGTCTGGAGAATAAGGAGACCATTCCTTCTGACTGATTCTACACTCCACTAGGAAGGTGTTCACAAGATTACGACAGTGGAGGTGTGCATCAGCATGAATCCTGCTTCAATATGTTCACCAAATAGAGCCACAATGCGTGCAATGACGTTGCGCCGATACTTCACACCAAACATCCTCCTACGTATTGAGACAAAGGGTGTCTCTACATGATTCCACTCAAAGAAAAACTCTGTTGGTAAGGGTTGGTGGTGTACAATGCTGTCAGGGTGTAAATGTTGTTCTCCTTGCCTCTACACATGAATATAAGTATTGCCAGGATGGAGACTGATAGGTGTCTCATCAAATGAGTGTGTTTTGTCCCACTGCTGCTTAGCCCACGAAGAGCCCCCTCCAAACCAGACTTGGAGGAGCCGCCTTGAAAGGTCATCTAGCATGTTATACCTGCTCATGGAACCTATTTTGTACAGCTTGTAATGACACCCACACTTTTAGATGTTTGGGACTGCCACTGTCACAGATGTGTAGCACTGTGTTAAGGGTTTCCACTTACTGTTATACGCAGATATCTGTTCTGCACACACGTTCTCCTTTCACGGCCACCACTTTGATTATCCTCAACTGATCCTGTTGCTAGAAACTCGTTCCAGATTCTAGAGACTTCACTTCGACTCAGACACATTCACTGCAATGTCCACCTGTCTCATTCCCTGCTATATTAAACCAACTACACAGAGCCTTTGATCATACATTATTGTTGGCTGAACCACCCTGAAGCAACACAATTCTCAATGACATGCAGTGCAAGTAATGCAATGTTTACGGATGACACAGTGACCACAGACTCGATATACCGCCCCCTCATGGTAGAAGCACGAACTGTTCCAGCTAGAATTACATTACAAACAAACCAATGTATATCTACAACTTCTTATTGGATCACAATGTTCAGTATTAAAAGTTTTTGCAATATGCAATATCTGTTTTGACAATTATTTGCAGCATGTTATTCCACACAGTTTTTGGTAAAGCTTAAAGATTTCCCATCAAACCATAATTTCACAGGCCTCTCCTTCATGTGATCTATCTCTGTAATGCATGGCTGCCAACTTCTGAACTGTAGTAACTGGTGCAAAACTTATTTGGAGCAGCTAATTGCTTTGTTTCTGGAAATCACTGTGTCCCGAGTTAAGGAGAAAGTGTGAAAATTGACCATCTGACACAATGAGAAAAAATGAAATACATTACTTTAAAGAATGGAAACTCCTCCTGGTTTCAATATCAACTATGTAAGGAAAAGATAGCTTGCTACTTACCATAAAGGTGACACGTTACTTTGTGGACTGGCACAAGTGAAAGACACTTACACATCTGCTTTCGCTCACAGCCTTCATCAAAAAAGGTAACACACGCGCAAGCACACCTCATGCACAGATGACTGCCATCTCCAGAAGCTCTTCTGATCTGAGCTGTCAGAGATGGCAGTCATCTGTGCGTGAGGTCTGCGTGTGTGTGTGTGTGTGTGTGTGTGTGTGTGTGTGTGTGTGTTTCCTTTTCTGACAAAGGGTATGGCTGAAAGTTAATGGGTATCTATCTTTTAGTTGTTCCTGTCTGCAAATTAACATGTAATCTTTATGTTAAGTAGCGGTCTTATCTTTTCCTTACATTGTAATTATATTACTGTTACCTTATTATGGTGCCGTGTCAGACAAAATAACCAACAGTTTTTGTAAAGCTAATGTACAAATCTGATGCTGCACAAACAACAAAGTAGGGACAACAGACACTTCACCCACAAAACAAAACCACTTACACGATCAGGGATTTATAAAATCTTATATCGTGAATTTGAAAGTTTGTATGTGAGGCTCTGGCTCTGAGCACTATGGGACTTAACAGCTGTGGTCATCAGTCCCCTAGAACTACTTAAACCTAACTAACCTAAGGGCATCACACACATCCATGCCCAAAGCAGGATTCGAACCTGCGACCGTAGAAGTCGCGTGGTTCTGGACTGCGTGCCTAGAACCGCGAGACCATCGCGGCCAGCTTTGTATGTGAGGTAAACAAGTACATGTTGCTCCAACAGATTCGGAGGGGACAAATATTTAAGCAAGAACTGTATATCTTCATTCACTGCACACCTACGAAACTACAATCACAACACCAGCAGCATTGAGAAATTTTTAAAAGGTACTACATAGGGTAGAGAAAGGCACATTAATGGACCTTCTAAGTGCACAGTTACTGTCAAACAGTCTCGATATATACATCACACTGCAGAACATGAAATTAATTCCTGGTTGGTTTTTCTTTGATGTGCATATTAGTTGGTATCTCTGCATAACTTAAACCTGTATGTCAAAATCTTTAAAGTATATGAATGTCAACAAGCTACAAAACTGGTTTATGTACAGTTACTTCCACTTTACACTCTTGTTATTTCATTATATTATGTTATGTTGTGTAGATGTTTGAAATAGCATGATGTTGAATGGCAGTCATAAATAAAAACACTAACAGCTGAAAGCAAGATGCCTTCTTCTTTAATTTGTTTGTACTGAAACACAGGTTAGAGCTGAAGATACTGCAGAAAAATTGGAGATGGGGTTTGGTTAAATTGAAAGAACCTGAGACTGTTGATTGTATTAAAGGGAGCGTTAGCCAATAATTACTGAAATAGGTGGCAGAAATACAATAAAAGTTGGATCAGCAGTTTAGAGACAGGAAACAGTAAAGGCAGCAGTTTGACAACTACATAGAACAGCAAGGCCCACTAGAAAGCCTTGGATTAATACCTGAGGAGGCAGAAATTTAATTGGTATCAGGTGAAAATATAAAAATATGATTGACAGAAGGTGCGAACTGGTAGTAATGGCTAAAGGACAACTGCAAAGCTCTAAAAACATGCAACACAAGTAAGGAAGAAAATTGAAGCAGCAGTTGGTGGAAAGAGATGCAGCTGTACAAGCACCAAGAGCTCAGACAACAAGCCAGTACTAAGGAAAGATGAGAAGGTGGAAGAAATATATATAAAAGGGAAACAAATCTCAAGACAATATTAGAGAAAAGGACAAGGGCAAGAACAAGAAAGTGGGTGAAGATGAGATGGCGATGCAATAACGCAAGAAGAATTTGACAGATCATGGAAACATCTATTTCGAAACAAATTTTTGGGAAAAACAACCTAAACAGAACTATTCCACCTTGTATGTAAAATAAGCTTAGAGCTAAGAATATAATAATCCCAATACTAAAGGGCATAGGCACTGAAGGTGATGATATTACTGAACTATCAGTTTAGTAAGTCATGGATACGAAATACTAACACTAATAATCTACAGCGTAACAGCACAGTTGGTAAAAGCCAACTTGGGGGAAGATCAATTAGGGTTCTGGAGAAAAGTGGGCATACTGGACACAATGCAATCGACTTTATTTATCTGAGAACAAATTGCAAGAAGAGAAACCCATATTTAGAAAACACTTTCAATTGTGTTGACTGAAATGCACTCTTTGAAAGTTTGAAGTTATCAGGAATAATAAATGGAAAGTAATGTGTTAACTACAACTTGACAGAAACCAGACTGCAATTATTAGTATAAGAGTAACATTAAAGGGAAGCAGTAAATGTGAAGGGAGAAGGAACTTTAACATATCCACCATTTTATTCAATATGTACATTGAGCAAGCAGTTAAGGAAACCAAGAAGAGTTTTCTTATGGGAAGTATTGTTGCATGAGAAGTAAAAACTGAGATTTGCCTATGATACTGTATTTCTGTTAGAAATGGCAAAGCACTTTGAGGATCAGTCGAATGAAATGGATAGTGTTCTGCAAACAGATGATACAAAGAAAAAAAATCAATGAACATAAAACACAAGCAATGCACTGATGTGAAATTAAACCACAATGGAGAAATTAGAATGGGAAAATGAAACAAATTAGTAGATGAGTTTAACTATTTGGGCAGCAAAATAATTGACAATGATCAAAATAAAAACAAACAACAATGCACAGTGGCAACAGAAAGAAAAGCTTTCTTTTAAAGCTAAATACATTAACCTCAAATATAAATTCAGTGTTAAGAAATCTTTTCTGAAAGTATTTGTGTTGAGAGTGGCTTTAGGCACGAGGAAAATGTGGATGGTGAACAGAACAGAAATGAAGAGAATAGAAGATTTTCAAATGTGGTGCCACAGAAGAATTCTGAAGATTGGATGGGTAGATCTGAAAACTAATCAAGAGGTACTGAACTGAATCTGGAAGAAAAGAAATTTATGGCATAACAAGGGATCTGTTGACAGGATACATCCTGAGGCGCCAAGAAACAATTTGGCAACTGTCGGATATTTAAGGAGTAAAAACTGTAGAATGAGCTAGTAAGCACGTTCAAATCTATGTAGGCTGCAGATGTTATGGAGGCAAGAGGCGACTTGCACAGAATACATTTGTATAGAAATCTGCAAACTTATCCTTGGACTGAAAACATGAACAAGTTTACGGACACTGAGTGTGACACAGATCATCTCTAGATGCACACTTTTGCTATGTAAGGCTGTGCCTGTTGAAATTCCTAGTAATAATGCTGTAACACCACCTATTATGTTGTTGTAACAGTAAAACCGTGTAATAATGAGCCAACTTTTAATGAATTCACACTTAACAAATCTTTCTGTTGGCTCCAGTGAAACTGCATAAGAAGAATGTTACTGAAGTTTGATTTTAAAGGCCTCCACATTAAGAAAATGTCCACTTTTAACAAATAAATATCAAACAGTTTGTAAATAGATACCCAGTAATGAAGAAATTTCTAAACTTTGAAATGAGCTGTGTGAAACTGCTACTAGGAGAAACATCTGTAGTTGAATTTACTCTGTCAATAGATAGGTCATAGTATTTGGTCAATAATTTTCAAGAATTGCCAATTTTCTCATGCAAGTTACGAAATCTGATGTCACAGAAAAAATTGCCATTAGGTCCTAGTGCACGAACTGATGGCACTGTGTTGTTTATTGAACTGTTGAATTTTTCACTGAAAATTTTCTTTAGTTATAGCCACCAAAAGAAGAAAGCTAAGATTCAGCAACAGCTCACAATGATTTTTAATGTGTAAGAAAACCACAATGTTAACTCTTTGACATTGTTTGGTGGAGTCTTCTCTGCACAGAATATACTGAAAAATAAGCAGGCATTCATGAATGATCACACTTGTGGTTCTTCTTTCTTAAAAATGGGTAAACATTCATCCTTTAAAGGGGTTTACATGACTTCTGTATAACTGTGCAAGTAGAAATCTTTATGATTATCTAAACTCAAGCTCACTATACATTGTTTTCCCCTCAGTCCTCTAGCATTCTGTGCAGTGTTTGTGATGATAAAGTGACAACAGGGGCCATAAAAAGGAGCAATTAAGTTTTTTGTATTGCTTTTTTAAATAATTCCAAAAAGCACGACAAAGGTTGTTTATTTGCTTCACTACAACACGAGTTGTGTCAAGGTCCAAAAAGCCACAGTTTTTATATTAAAAATATCACACATAGCTACTTTTTTCCCTTCACCCATTTAGAACACTAAACTAATTCTGTATACTCATTTCAGTAAATTTTGGGAACTTATCAATAAAACACAAAAATGTCTTTTTTCCATGGAGCTACTGATGGTAACAGGTTGAAGTTCATGTGGCAGATGACAATTAAGAGGGAACTGAGCAGTTTGTTGTCGCAAAAGCCTAGTGTCTCATGCAGGCAGATGGCCTGCCAGAAAAATGCGTTAGGTCGGGTAATGATACAGCTGATCACTCAGACATTACATCCCAAGCAACAAGCAGCACAGCTAATCTACAGGTGTGTAGACCACTTAAGGACTTAGAAACTATCCTCTTACAAATAATATAAAAATAAATAGAAAGTGCCACAACCTCTATTACCAAAATTATTTTAAGTGGATGAAGTGAGGCAGTAGACATGGAAAGTATTCAACATTTGAAGACAAATATTTTGCTGTAGCTCAGAACAGACAGGAGCTCAGAAGCATTTTCAAGTGCTGATGAAATGGGATTTCTTTCTTTTTTTCAATAATATAAACCTATTCTGTTCAGGGGGAGAAAGGGTGACAGCAGAGAAAATTTAGCGCAATTAATAATCAGAAAATTTTGTTCCCCTATGTGATTAAAAAACAAGGACAATTTTGTAATGGCAATTAGCAAAGCCTGGATGACAACTGATATACAATATGTACAAAGATTCTTAGGAGCTTAGATAGCGAGACGGTTACGGTGGGAAGAAAGCTTTATATTACTGACAGATGCTCTGCACACCCTAAGGTAACAACATTCCCTGGAAAGTTTATGACTTGTCTTTTCTTGCCAACTGTATAAGTTGGTCACCTGCAACTTTTAGACATGGACATAATTTAGCCTGTGTAAACTAAATACAGAATGACATTGTGCAGAGATCAATTTCATTCCTCGGAAGGACATAATGAGTATGAATCTGGAAAACCTGAGAATTCTGCCTCAAAATGTGAAAACATGATATTGCTAAATAAATGCTATTTTATTGTGAAATGTATCAGGTGAACTATTTTATGCGACAGAGCTTGAAATAGCTTTGTTTTTTGCAAACAAAAATCCAAAATTTAATGAATTTTTGATTACTGGTATTGTGTATCATCTGGCGAAGTGCAATTTGGAAAGATAAGAAACATAAGAGCGTATTTCCAAAAACAGAAAAGTGCACAAATGCAGTATCGTATTGGTGTGCTCAATGTTTGACATGGTCTATAAAACTGCATAATGCCATGGGACCTAACATCTTAGAACAAAGGAACACGTACAATTGTTTGGCAGCAAAACTTGGTATAATCACTATGCTTACATGTGACACAGCTTTTGGAAGCTGTTTTCGGTGTTATATTAACATGTTAAGGGCTCAAACTGTTTTGCTAGACTAGTCACAAATATTGCATCTGAAAATCAATTATTCCAGTTTCCGATTTAGCTAGCACAATGGCTGATTCTCTCCACTTCAGTACCAGAGGTAGAAAACTTCACACTCTGGTATTTCTACTTCTCCCTCACTACACGAAAGTCATTCGCCCGCATTAATGAAAAAGTTAACAAGACAACCTGACAACCCAAGTATGTTCATGTGACCAACCAAAAGTGGAACTGGGAAATTGAGTTTAGTAAGTCCTGTTTTAGAAACCCACTGTGAACATAGTGAATGAGGATACTTTAATGTGGCAGTTTTAGGCAGCAGGTGCTTTGAATTGTGGTTGAGGCATATACAGGTAGAAGTCAGACCTGAACTACCTTGTTTACTACACTGCCAACCTAAGCAAGAAACTGCACAGCAGCTGTTACCAAATGCTTTGCATTGTGCATTACTCTTTTTTTTGTTCCTTTCTGATTTTGAAATGAGTGGAAAGGCTGGTACATCAATGAGTTTGATTATACCCTCACAACACGAGAAGGGATCGATGATCCCTATGAATATCCCCTCTGGCGATCATAAATTTGGTTTGCTAATGATCATGCCTGACTACGGCTTTATATAGTCTGTGGTCTACATCGTACAGACTGGAAAACAAAACCTGTCAATGTATTTCAAACATGCTGAGTCTTCTGCTAATGTGTGAATCTCGTTATTTTTGGCTCTACTTCTATTATAAGTACTTTGTCGATTTGGTCTGTAGCACTCAAGTATGTGTCTGACTACTGAGTGGACATGGGAGGTCAATTTCTATTAATTTTGTAATTATCGAATCAGAGGGGGGGAGGGAACAATCTTGTGAAAAACCTTAAATCATATAAGCACTCTATAAACCGATGAGAATATGCTAACGATTCTCGACAAAAGCAATCATTTGTTGGAAAATTAAACAGAAGCAAAAGAAGAAAACATGAAAGACCATTCCAGGGGGAAAATAAAAGCTATTGAAGTTTTTGCAAAAGTGAAAGTCAAAAAGCTCCCCAATCACAACTTTAACAGTCAATGTCAACATATTAAGTCTCTTCGGGCATGTAGCATTAACAACCTTTTAAATCTTTACAGTCAATAATTAAAACCATAACAATAAAAAATGAGATGCAAATTTCTACAGAACATAGCCGCTAATAATGAGAAATGAATATTTTACTGACTATACACATGTCTGTTGCAGCTTCGAATGTAACAACTGACTGTTGATACCTCCTTGTTGAAGGTTATTTCAATTGTTGTACAAAAATATGACAACTACATCAACTAGCTAGAGCCAGTATGTTTTGCCGATAAGAAAAGCAAACTGCACTTTACTTTCAAGCCATAAATTATAATAATTTAAGACTTTTCATTTTCATTAAGTCATTTATCTGTGCCATTAATTGAATAAAACAGCTTTTAATTAACAACAATTTCTTCTATTCCGGATACTGACTAAATCAAGACACCCATTTGTGATCTGACCAGTGGCTAAAGTGAATGCACTAATATATAATTTAGGATTTGCTGGGGCCAAATCACTGTGCTTCTAAATGTGCTATGCAGTACCACTGAGAGCTGTGTGTGTGTGTGTGTGTGTGTGTGTGTGTGTGTGTGTGTGTACACGTACGTACGTACAGGGTTATGATGAAGCCTGTATAGCCCATTCACACAGAGGACCTCCAATTATTCTTTGATCAAGATAGCTTTGTGATTGACATTTCAGAAATTCAATTGGTATGGGTCAACCAATCACAGCTCATTCTTGAGTGCCACTTTGAGTGTAGCCTAATCAGTAGGCACATGCAGATCCTTCTCAGGAGTGGGTGGTTGCAAACTGTTAATTCTGGCACCACCACTGTTATCGAAGTTATTTTATTGGAGCTATAGACATGTGGGTGTTAGTCAGCCAGCTAGTCAGGCAGCAGCGACTGGCTGAGACAGATGCAGCAACAGGGAAGTAACTGATTTTGTAACTTTTACGAGTTCCTAGCCAGGAACGAATTGTATAGTTTCATCTGTGTGCTTTGATAGTTTAGTTTCTTGAGTTTCTGTGTGTTAGTTTAATATCTAATAACCAAAGTTCTTGCATTTTCATTTGTGCTGGAAAGTAAACAGATTTTGCAAAGAATGACAAGTTCCTAATTAAGGGTGAATTATTTAGTCTCTCCTGAATGCTTCAGAAGTTCGGTTTTTTAATCTCTATGTATTAATCTAATTATCAGAGGCTCATATGGTTCTGCGACCATGTAGGCTGCAGATTCCTTGACTTGTGCCATAGGGTGGTTGGGTTTCGGGTTCCGCTGAATAGGTCAGGAGTCCACTATATGCAGGAGGTGGCTATACAGGTAGGAGGGGCTGTGTGGCATAGACTGGGCAGTTCTTTAGGTTAGAGGGTCTCAAGGACAACACAAAACAGGCTTCAGTCACAAAGAGTGCAGGTCGAATACAGGGAAGGATGCAGATACAGGAACCATCAGTATAACAGTTGTAAATTGTCGTAGGTGTGTTGGGAAAGTAGCAGAGCTCCAAGTGCTGAAAGAAATTACTGTTGCTTAAATTGTTATAGGCACTGAAAGCTAGCAGTGTTCCGAAAGGATATGCTAAACACAGTTGGTGGTGGCTTGTCTGCTGCTGTCAGTAGTAGTTTACCTTGTCGCAAAACTGAAGCAGATAGTTACTGTGAGTTAGTACGAGCAGAGGTCATTTTTGGCAACTGGAATAAAATAATAATTGGATCCTTTTACTGGCCTCCCAATTCAGATGGTACAATTGCTGAAAGGTTCAAAGAAAATTTGACTGATTCCAAACACATACCCAACTCGTACAATTGTAGTTGGTGGCGACTTCAATCCACCCTCGATATGTTGGTGAAAATACATGGTTAATTCTAGAGGTACACATAAAACATCATCAGAAACTATGCTAAACACATTCTCTGAAAATTATTTCAAGCAATTAGTTCGTGAGTCCATGCGAACAGTAAATAACTGTGAGAGCACACTTGACCTCTCAGCAACAAATAATCCTGAGGTAATACCAAGCATCAAAATCGATACAGGGATTAGTGAACACAGTGTTGTTGTAGTGAGACTGAATATTGTAACCCCCAAATCCTCCAAAAACGAAGGAAGAATACAGCTATCCAAAAAAGCATATAAAAATTTACTAGATGCCTTCCTAAGAGACAATCTCCACTCCTTCTGAATTAACAATTTAATTGTAGAGCAGATGTGGCTTGAATTCAAAGAAATAGTGTTGGCAGCAATTGAAAGATATATGCCAAATAAATTAAACGATGTAGCTGATCATCCTCGATGCACAAAACGAATCACAACACTGTTGCAAAAACAACAAAAGCAACATGCCACATTTAAACTGACACAAAATCTCCAAGATTGGCGATCTTTTACAGAAGCTCAAAATTTAGTGTGGACTTCAATGCAAAATGCTTATAATAGTTTCCACAACAAAACCGCCTTCAAACCTGGCAGAAAATCCAAAGAGATTCTGGCCATAAGTGAAGTATGCTAGAGGCACGGCACAATCGATGCCTTCGCTGCACGTTAGCAATGGAGATACTTTTGAAGACAGTGCTGCCGAAGCAGAGCTACTAAACACAGTGTTCCAAAATTCCTTCACCAAAGAAGATAAAAATGCAATATCTCCATACTTAACAATCATGTACAACTGTTCACTCGATAAAAAATCTGTACCCAAAGACTAGCAAGTTGCACAGATCGCGCTAATATTCAAGAAAGCTAGTAGCAGTAATACACTACATTACAAGTCCGTAACATTAACTTTGATATGCAGCAGTATTTTGGAACGTATATTGTGTTTGAATATTATCAATTACCTTGAAGAAAATGGTCTACTGACACACAGTCAACATGGGTTTAGAAAACATCTTTCTTGTGAAACACAACTAGCTCTGAACTTACACAGTGTTGGGCGCTACTGACAAGGGATTTCAACTTGATTCCATATTTCTGGATTTCCAGAAGGCTTTTGACACTGTACCACACAAGCAGCTTGTAGTGAAATTGCGTGCTTAGTTGTGTCTCAGTTATGTGAGTAGATTCATGATTTTCTGTCAGAGAGGTCACAGTTCGTAGTAACTAATGGAAAGTCATCGAGCAGAACAGAAGTGATTTCTGGAATTGCCCAAGGTAGTGTTACAGGCTCTTTGCTGTTCCTTATCTATGTAAACGATTTGGGAGACAATATGAGAGCAACCATCTTAGGTTGTTTGTAGCCGACACTTGTTTATAGACTAGTAAAATCATCAGAAGATAAAAAAAATTTGCAAAACAATTAAGGAAAGATCTGTATGGTTTGAAAATTGGCAACTGACCCTAAATAATGAACAGTGTGAGTTCATCCACATGAGTGCTAAGAGGAATCAGTTTAACTTCAGTTACGTGATGTATCAGTCAAATATAAAGGCTGTAAATTCAACAAAATACCTAGGAATTACAATTACTAACATCTTAAATTGGAAGGAACATATAGAAAATGTGGGGAAGGCTAACCAAAGACTATTTTACTGCCAGGACACTTAGAAAATACAACAGATCTACTATAGAAATTGCCTACACTACGCTCGTCCGTCCTCAGACTAGTGCTGTGCACTGTGGGATCCTTACCAGAAAGGACTGACAGAATACATCGAGAAAGTTCAAAGAAGAGCTGCACGTTTTGTATTATCGTGAAATAGAGGAGAGAGTGTCACTGACACGATACAGGACTTGGGGTGGACAGCATTAAAATGAAGGTATTTCTTGTTGCGGCGGAAACTTCTCATGAACTTTTTGCTGCGATTGTGAAAATATTTTGTTGACGCCAACCTACATGGTGAGAAATGATCTCCATAATAAAATAAGGGCAATCAGAGCTCACACAGAAAGATATAGGTGTTCTTTTTTCTCCACGCTATACGAGATTGGAATAATGGAGAATTGTGAAAGGGGTTCGATCAACCCTCTGCCAGGCATTTAAATCTGATTTTTAGTGTATCCATGCTGATGTAGAACTAATCACACACTACCCACCACCTGCTGCCCTGCCTCCTCCTCCTAGCACAGACACCCTATAGCTTAAAAATGAAATGAGACAACATTTGATGCAAGCTTTTAGCTCGTTGCTGATTTCTCTGAACAACAACAACAACAACTACTACTACTACCACCACCACCACAATAACTACTGCTACTGCTACTGCTACTGCTACTACTACTACTACTACTACTACTACTACCACTACCACCACCACTACTCAAAACACTATTTTCACAATGACTACTTATCGCTATGGTGCACAATATCGTTACATAGCTAAGGTTGGCAATGTGGATAAACACTCCGAAGTGGCTGTTAGACAGCCAACTTTCACTTATCAGAAAAGGCTCTCTTTACAGAGAACAATTAGCAGCACTCCACGTGACTGTTCCACAAAAATTTAGAGGGTGAATATAAAAAGAATCTTTTCTTTCATGGTTGTCTTTGTTATACGTAAGCATCCCCTCCAAATTTCATGTTCCAAGACCCAAAGGTTTAGGCTACGTATTTGTTATGTTTAATGAACACAATAACTGGAGATCCACATTCAAGAGAGTGGAATAGAAGCTAACAAGAATGAAGCTAAGTGTATGGTCCACGATTCAAAAGAAAGGAAAACAACAAGACAAGAGAAAAATCAAACCAGTAAAACAGCTCAAATACCATGGTCCACCAATCAGTGATAACATGATATGTAGTCAACAATTAAAAACCATAATTACAGTTCGCAAGCAAGCATCCAAAATGAAAAATAGTTATGTAGGAAACAAACTGAAATTGCGAAAATGTGACTCCAGATTTTTTTTTGCAGAGAATGGTTAGTGTAGGAAGCAGATCCATGGATAAGGAATAAAAAGGTTAGAATAGGAAAATTTTACAGAACAAGTTAGAAATGAAGTGCTAAAAAAGATTGGTGAAAATAGACATAGGAGATAGTAATCAGTAGTAATTGGCTATGACAATGCTAAGAAGACTACACTCATTAACAAATGCTGTTGCAGCAATGGTAAAAAGGGGGAAGGGAGGGAGGGAGAGCATGAGTGCGCGCAAGCATTCTAACAAGTACCAGGCAGCAATTCTGTCTCCCAAAATTTTATTTGGGCTACAAACATCTACACATTGCTAAAATTAAACTGCAAACATCTGTCTAAACACCAGAGAAAAATACACTTGAAGACTCACAGAAGGCACAACGGGTTTGTCATATCTCCCAGCAGCCTGAAAATAACATCTGGTTGACTTGGGGTGTCAATATTAAGACAAAAAACAATTAAACAAGACACACACACACAAAATTGTGGAATCATTTTATTTTAGTGCAGACAACACTACATGGGAGCCAGGTTCACTGGTACCTTAAGTCAAACTAAGAAAGATCACAGTTTCATGACTTTTGAAAGTCCTGTTTGGGGAGAGACCTAAGGTATTTATTGGAGGTTACTGTACTGATTTCTCCATTATCTGCTCTTTTTCTAGTGCTTTTACTTGCTTTTCTACACCACCTCATCCCGAACCTTTGTTGCCTGACAGTGGAAACTGAATTACAGTTTCATGTTTACACATGCACGTTTGGCATAATGTTTCTGTGAGTGAGTTTAAAATAGAAATATAATCACAACTTAGCCCTTCACTTATTTTGTGATGGGTTGCATTGTATTTTATTTATATTTTAAAGTCACATTATTTTATATATTTTTCATAACTTCTGTTTTTACTGCATATCTCAAGAGAAAAAATGCCTCTTCCATAATTCAAAGGAAAATACTGCATATTCTTAATAATCATATTTGAAATCAAAGACTCACTGATGAGGCAAAAGTTGTTCAGACTGCCATAGCACTTCACGAGGTATGATTGAAGCTTGTATGCCCATGCTTTTCTCCAACGTGTGAAATGTCTTACTGAACCAATTATGAGGCCACACAAAGTTTCATGTAGAGTACACATCATGATTCTACTAGCCATTTTCTTTCACATGCAAGGAATTCTTTCACATTAAAGAAATCACTGAGAAATTTTTTGCAATACTGTATATTATATGATAATGGGGTCACATGTGTTTTATAGCTGTAGAACTCTAAATGATGATAAATGTACATAGAAAACAATGTTTTCTAAATGATGTGATTCTCTACAAACCAACCAACTTCTGTAAAAAGGTAGGTAGATAATTTGGCAAACTAAACACACCATGAGGAAGACTATAAACCAGGTATCTGCAGGAAATTTACAAATTCTGAAATAATATGCTGAGCAACACATTTGGCATATTGTTCAGTACCACAATTAAGCATAAACGATGAAATCAAAAATTTCTATTAAAGGGAGGCTATACCAGTATCTTAACAATGGAAAGTTCCAAATCAAACACACATTAAGGACTATTTTCCACACTTCTTAATACAGCATACATAAACTTAATCCACATCTGCCCTCAGGACACTGACTATCAAATAACAAGATTTCCTGATTCCAAAATGAATTTTCACTCTGCAAAGAATATGCACCGATTTGGAACTTTCTGGCAGATTAAAACTGTGTGCCGTACCGATATAGTAAAGTTTGGAATGTAGGAAATGAGTTATTGGCAGAAGTGAAGCTGTGAGGGCAGGCGGAGAGCCATGCTTTGAGAGCTCAGTCAGAGCACTTACATGCAAATGGCAAAGATCCGAGATTTGAGTCCTGGTCCATCACACAGTTTTAGTTAGCCAGGGAGTTTTTTTATTTGCCTGGTATTTTCATACTTAAATTTCAAATTTCTCTTAAGCACTTTTTGTTGAGTATGAGAGGAAGTTTTATTTTACTAGTTTTCATGTCCACAAAAGAAGTAAGTTACACTGCCATGTCACTTATTAGTGTCCATTCCAAGTAGAGTTCGGGTTGTAAAAACATACATGCAATACTCATGATTTTTGTTGCTGCTCAAAAAATAACATTCAATCTTAAGGTACTGTAGAAGAAACACTGCAAGTAAATATTTTATTATAACTTTGAGTTACACTGAGGAAACTCTTACTATAGTCCAATTAATAATATTTTATAGTTGACACTTTACATGTTGGAGCTGGTTTCCTCCAATCAGAGGGCTCAGCATCATACCTGAGCTATTTGCTGTTGCCAAATTGCCACAACAATTAGTCATTTCACTTCCAATTCCTTGTATGGATTTCTTTCTTTATGTGTTTTAATCCCAAATACTGGGTCTGGCCTTTTCATTTCGTATTTCATCACACATGAGAGTGAGAAATTACAGTTTTCTTTTAGCATTGTAACTAAAATTTTTCTGTTTGTTTATAGAGATTAGCTTCAATTGCCTTGAACAACCATGATTTTAGTTCTGCCTCAGACTGCTGATTGGCGTTTTTTCCAGATACATTGCACAGCACAAGATTTTTGTTAAGTTAGGACAAGAGTTTAAATTCAGAGCTACAAAATGAGCCATCTGCCACAGTTCAGTCATTGGTCACTTAAAATCAGCTGTCAACAGAGCATATCACATTTCCGTCCTACCTCTTGCAGCCACTTCCAACATGGTTCCATGTTAAACTTCAATGTGATTTGTGAAGTGACACGAGGTGCCTGTCACTCGTAACCGAGGAGTAACCGGCAGCCTATGTGGCAACTGTCAAGTAATTTTAATCAGACTATACATATAAAATTTGCACTACTTTATCATTCAGTGCTTGTTAAACCTGGGAATTTGCATGAAACTATTCATTACTCTGTAATAGCGAAAAGGAACTTTTACTTCGAGGCACGGCCAACTCTTATGTACTGGTCACTGAACCAACAATAATCTTAATCATTTAACACAGCCACCAGATTAAAACGGGGAACCCACGTACTATAAGACAGCCGAACTTCATAATAAATGAAATTTCTGCCATATCTAAACTGAGGAGATCGTAACTGATCTTTGCCTCAAAGTACTAAAGAAAACTGTAAACTTATCCTTAATATATTACACAGTTCCCTGTGACCAATTTTGATTACTTCTGCTTTTTAGACATTACTGCTACATGCTTTTGCTTCCAATTCTTTTACTTTTAATAGTATCACCTTTTTCAATTATCCAGTGTCACAAATGGCTGTTTGTTACGTGTAAGGAACACATGTATTCCTAATGCAACAGAACTACTTTGTTTCGGAAACATTCTTCATCCCACCCTGTTGCCCAACAGTTTTGTAGGCCTTACTACGTACAGTGACTAATTCTTTCGCATTTCATAAAATGCCCTCTTTATTCACAAAGACACCCCCAGTGGAAAGATCTTTGGCTAAATCAGTAGACACCAAAACCCTGAAAATAAAGTAACACACACTCATTTTTAACAACAGTTCTGCAAATTACAAGTTTTTGTCAACCCTGAAATTCCATCATTACTGTTGTCTGTCAACAGTGTGTCATATGGTAACCCCAAATGCACAAAAAATCCTCACAGGAATATGTTTTTAACAGTTCTCACAGAAATCTGATATCAACAGACTGATAGTAATGATTTACCAAGTTTCAAACCAAATGCTCTCTGTAGTTTAGTTACCGTATTTTACTGACTATAAGAGGCACTTTTTCTTCAAAAAACTGCGTCCAAAATTTAGGTCTGCCTTTACACTCTAAATTCGTATAAAAATTCTCAGTGCTCGATTTAAAATTCCACCAGTCGTAAAACAGTTGTCATATTTGATGTCGCAGGAAACCTCTTTCTATATGGCAACACTGGATTCAACTGACAGTGGCAATACACCAATGCAACAAACATGAGGTGCGAGATTCAAAAACTTGTTAACAGTGCCTCCTCCTTGCCCTGCCATCACGAACCCAGAACACTGTCTGACCTATGGCATGTCATTACAGTCTATGGTGCCAGAGAACTTTAACTGAAACTGATTTTTGTTATCAGTAACAGTGTAATATTTTTGTTAGTAGCTAGTTTCATAATGGAAAGAAATAAAAGGCATTCATATGATGAAGGCTATAAACTGAAACAGCATAAGCAGAAGACCATGGAAACAGAGCAGCTGAACGGAATTTCAGCCCTCCACCAACAGAAAAACAGAAATTTGTTTGGCGGGCTAGTAAAGAATACCTAAAAAAGTGAGGAAGACTAAATGTGCAAAAACAAGACTGAATGCAGAATGGTTAAAACTAAAAGATGACTAATGAAATGGATTCAAGAACATCGCCAAAATGCATGTGAATTTATACAAAAATGATTCAAATACATGCAGACTTTAAGGGCGGACTTTGTTGATGCTAAATGTTTGTGAAGTGTCACGGACTTAGCATGTGAACCAAAATATCTCAGAAAATGCTACAAGTATGAAAAGGAAATTTTTATCTTTCCATTGCTTTATTATTCAACTTCAAAATAATACCAGTGTGGTACTAAGCCAGATAGCGAATCTGGGCGATACTCCTGATATTTGATGTGGCAAGTAACTGAACAGTTGCCATACAAAGGGCTAAAACCATAAAAACAAGCGGACGTGAAAAAATGTACTACACTGTTGTCCTTGCATGTTGTGCTGACGGTGCTAAACTTAATCCAACAATCTTTTTATGCGCAAAACAATGCCAAAACCTCCTGAAATACCACCACGTGTCATTCTTCACGTACATGACAAGGTTTGGTTGGATGAAGCTGGTAGGAAATTATGGATTAGCTGAGTGTGGGACAGAAGGAAAGGTGATTTTCTGAAGGACAATTCTCTCCTTATGCAAGATCAGTTTGGTAGTAATTTGAAAAGTCTGTCAAAAGAGAAACTCGGACATGGAAATGCAGAGCTTGCTGTTATTCTGGGAGAACTTACTTCACAACAGCAACTTCTTGACAGAACAAATGTATGAAACCCAACATGAATTCATGCCAAAGGAAGTTTTAAAATGCTCCACAATCAACCAAATGTGTTGGTGGCTAAAACAGTTATGGCATAGGGTAACAGAAGGCACTGTTAAATCTCAAGAAGTGAAGCATAAGTAACACTCTCGATGGCAGTGAAGAGCATAATCTGTATCAAGAGTGAAGAGCATCATCTATATCAAGAGGACGACGAGGATGATCAGATGACCATTTTCAGGGATTTTAAAGGTCAGTCCGTC
Organism: Schistocerca cancellata; assembly: GCF_023864275.1. Taxonomy (NCBI): domain Eukaryota; kingdom Metazoa; phylum Arthropoda; class Insecta; order Orthoptera; family Acrididae; genus Schistocerca; species Schistocerca cancellata. The sequence continues at coordinate 141,760,011 of NC_064626.1, forward strand.
ACATCGGTTTTATAAACTAAGAAATTTTTTAGTCTGGCTTTGCAATCTAATAACAAAAATGGTAAAAATGTAACTTTTAGAATATTGATTAAAATTAAGGTGCATCTTATAGTCCGTAAAATACAATATTGTTAACTTTAAGCATTACACTGCTACACCCATAAAACACATAAAAATTTAGCTCCATATGCACATTTCAAAAAACTTCTGCTGTGTGACTGATGAATTCAGATATGTATGAAAAATTCTCATGAGCACTGACACTTCAGCACGCAATGGAAAATGGACTATAAAATGAGAACTCGTGGACAGTGAGATTTCCGTCATTGGTGAGTGTGCACGAGGTAGCAACAAACATTACAATACTTCAAAGCATTTTTTCACCTGTCCTTACACATTCCACAACCACAATTCCAAAACAGAATCTGGGTTTGTAGAAAAATTACCCAATGCATTAATTTCCATCAACAAAGAATTCAACTTCCTCAGATAATCTCTGAATTCAACGAGATTTCCAGTCATGTTTACTTCCCTAAGAATCCCTTATTTTCCAAACAAATTGACATCCGGGTCGCCACGGTGGTACAACAAAGATTTTGGTTAGTTTCAATGCCCAAACGACGTTCGAAAGCTCTCTTTCCATTCTTCGGACGCACTATGTCTGACCACAATCTAATTGGTTTACGAAACAACACTTCTAAAAATAGTTCAACAAAACAAAAAGTAGGTGATTTCCTTCATTTTCATGTTAAAGTGTAAGACATGGAAAAAACTGCCACTTACCTGTCAAATGCTTTGAATGATTCATCTGCTTCATCAGAGTCACTGTCACTTTGATCCTGACCACCCAGAAGAGAATGGTACAATGCAACTGCAGCATGTTGTCTCAGAGATTTCCTAAGTATGCACTGGTTGAAGTTTGGCATTGCTTTCCTTTTGCCTTTATCTTCATTTGTAGATGTGTCATCTTTATCTTCACTTACACTGACTTCACCATTTTTTACTGGTGCTTCTGAGCCAGTAACATTAGAACTTTTGCCTTGTGGTTCACCACTTGCAGCACCCTGATCACCATCATTTACATTATGCTCTCCATTCATTTCTTCCTTCACTTTCAATTCCTCTGCTGTTTCAGTGTCACTGCCTGTAAGAGGTTCCTTATTTTTGTCGCTAACTGAAGCCGTGACATCAGGTGAATCAGTTTTAGAATGTGGTTCTGTTTCACTATCTCCATTACCATTTGATGATGTGGGCTTGTGATTTGCATCACAATCAGAAACAACTGCACTATCACCATCAGCTGATGGTTTCTCCTGAGAATCTGAACTGTTTGCATCTGTATCTGACTCACAATCTGTTAGCTTAATGCCAGCTGTTCCTGATCCAGAGGCTTCAGGTATGTTTTCCTTATCCAAGTCTGGATAATCACCTATTTCATCATCACCGTCTTTCAATTTTTTTGTACTTGAAGAAATCATATCACGGCGATATTTTGCCATTACTTGCTCCAGAGGCATCTCAGCTTCAGCAAACAGATTCTTCACATTTTCTTCATCCTCTGCAATAAGAAAGCAGTAAATTATATTACCCAAATTGAACACAGAAATGGCTTCTCATAATTCTCACATTTAAAACAGATGTTTGTGCACATGTTCTCTCTCTGCTGTTGGGACGCCCTATCAACAAACCACTGGCAACACTGTATCAGTCACAATCTTTTGGCATACATGCTCTTGTTTCAAATGGCTATCTACCTAAATTTTCCATATATTATTGAGCGAAAGGCAATCCAGGTGATTTGCCCAATGTCTGATTTACAGGAGCAACTGTAGAGTGAGAAATCTTGTTTGATGGTGGAGGAAAATTTTTGAACTCTTGAAGCAAGCTTACAAAGATGATGCTTCAAGCTGTAAATTACAAATTGTTCTCCCAGTTCACGGGGTAGTAGCATTTAGAAAAGAAAGGCTCAGGTGCACACCAACCTTCACCTGTCATGAAACTTACATAAGTGACTTAATTGATTTGTGCCATGACATTTTAGCTGAAAAACTGACCACTCACTCATGACATTGCAGAAGAGTTTCTTCCTTGTTTAATGACTTAGGAGTAAACATGACAGATATAATATTAGCTAGGAACTCTTTCAATAAGCTGACAATGACAACAAATTAAGGAAAAGAGCTTTCGTAAGAGATTGGTGGATTGCAGCTACAACATTGACAAAAGTGGGCCAAAACAAGCACAACAATATCAAATTGATACTCTGTTTTTCTCAAACAGTGGGAAAACTGGGATGGAAACACTGTGTGGTATTCTGTGTGGACATGGACACTAACGAGCTGCCTGCCAACATGAATCGCCACTGACAAAATGTGACCAAGAGACAGCTTCCGACCAGTTGCTGAGCATGATGTCCAACGCTGTTGCTTGACTTTGACAACTGCTTCAAAGACTGTTTTCTTCCCAACATCAGCTTTTCTCAACTGCACAGGTGGAAACTCTCCTTACAACATACCATTCATTCTCATACAGTGCCCCCCCCTCAACCTTTGATATTCCTAGTCCCCCATCCCATTCTGTTCTATTTTCCTCCAGAGCACAGCCTCCTGATGACATTAATACTCACTAATGGAAGGATATTTCAAAAGAAACTTCTCAGGGCATCAGCGCGAAGAGAGAACACCACTATATAGAAAGAAGTATTGATGGAGACTATGACCAAACAGCTGCAAACTGAATAGAAAGTTTATCAGATTTTCTAAGGGTGAAAATTCCAGTTTTAAGTACAAAGGTACTATTTGAAAATGATAAAATTTGCTGCAGCTATATTAATGAAAAGGGTTTCCTTCTTTCTACTTACTTTGTGTACTTTCAAAACTCCTTTATTATTTCCATATACATTTAACTGCAGTTATTAGAGTGGAATCATTGTCAAAAATTACAGTGTGTTTGAAAAAGAACTCCCTAGTTTTAATGTGTCTTAGAATCTGTACAAAGGGACGCACACTATTCTCATTTGTGGTGTTTGGTTCATCAACTCTCCAAGTTTGGCTCCCCTGCAGTTGGCAGGTCTGCTTGACCTTGAGGTGGCACCAGTTCTGTTTTCAGGGTGTATATATGTATATATGGGGGGGGGGGGGGTCAAAAAAACCTTTTTCCCCTGATTTCCTGGTTGAAAGTATACTTTCTCCTGGGTGAAAATACACATTTTCCCAATTTAAGCGATAGTAAACTTTCCATCTGAACTGTAAAACTTATCAATCTTTGAATGGTTTAGGTTTTACAGACCAGCGTAAAACTTCCAGGCACATATGCATTGGGACAAGCTTCTATGTGCAGCAACATGTACGCTGCCTATTTTCGTATTACGAAAGTATATATTCGAGTTCCACCAATCACAGCACTTTACTGAAATCGAGATTGCGATGCTTTTGTAAGCCAGTCATAGCTCATATCATGTGATGACGATAATATCTTAACTGTGTCTTGTTCAACCCCTTTCTTCTTGCTACAGCTGGAAACAGCATGCCTTAAGCTTTCAAAGCTACATTATTTGATTTCTAGATCTTACGTAAGTTATATTAGCACTTCGTGAAGATTAAAAGGAAAATATTTGGTTCATTAAGTCTCCTAATACTACTGGTAATAATTTCTTTTCAATTCAAGTACACAAAAATCACACTCAAATATTAATTTAACGCAGGTCATAAAAACAAGTATAATGCACAACACAGCAAAGGTCCCGAGTTCGAGTCTTGGTCCGGCACACGGTTTTAATCTGCCAGGAAGTTTCACAACACAGCAAATCTGCAAAACAGAACTATTAAAAAGTCAGTTCCATATTTGGTTAAACAGCTACACAGTTTCGTCAAAGGCAGAGTGCTGATAACTGTATTGTCTTTCTGATGATGATGATTATGGTGCATCTAAAGCTGTAAAATAGGTTGCTCAGGAATCCAGCAAGTGTCTTTAGCAGTTGCCCAGTCAAAACAATGAGCAGAACTGTGTGGATGCATGAAGCTGATGCTGACATCATCTTGTTCCAAAACATCAAAACTTTTCTTACATGCATGCAGCACCCTCTCTTCGTTGTAAACTTGCAATTGAAAGTGTTGGAATTTGTTCATCCGTTTTGATGTCATTAACTGTGAATGCTTTAGCATTATTGGAAACTCTGCTTACTTTGAGCTGATTCCAATTAATTGACATAAATTGATATTTTTCTCTTGCTCCAGCAAAAAACTGTTTCTTGATCGGGCTGAATTTTTTCAATTTCTTCTTTCGGTAAATAAAACCTTTATGCCTGGACTACTATCATCATATAATTTGAACAAGTCATATGGAGTTGATATCTGGTTTATCTAAGGCCTCTAAACTAGCACGGGGTGCTAGTCTTTTTTGCTGTTCCCCAATGCCATCACAGGGTGATTTGCCATGGGCTGTTAAAAAAAAATCCATTTGGCAGCGATACCAAAATCACTTTTGTGCACATATAAATGGGCGAAATTTTTGTAGTTCTTATACTGAGCAGCTGAACCATGACTAAGTAATAAACATTCTTAATGTTTTCAATATCTGCCGTTAAACATGCAATTAACTTTATTTGAAAGTCATGGACAGCAGTGGTATCGTGACGGAGACAGTCACAATCACACAAATGCTAATACTTATGAAGTTGCCCCCAAAAAGGCAACAAATGAATGTAATGTGGCCTGACTATTCTCCCAATGAAATCCTTGCACCACACCTATAACAAATGATTAATTCTCAGCAAAATTCGTAAATATAATTTGTTCATTCTCTGCAAGATTTCCTTTTAGCTTCTTAAGGGTGTGACACAAAGTAATGGCTCCTTGAACAGGTAATTTTCAAAATTAGTGGCACCACCAAATCTTCAACAGTTCTCTGACATGTCTCCAGTGTGTGTCGGTATGGATCCATTGCTTGTATTCCATTGTTTCTTCAGGGTCAGTTTTCAAAAGCGTCTTCAAGAAAACCCTCTAGGTGTATTTTTCTTGACATGTCTCCAGTGTGTGTCGGTATGGATCCATTGCTTGTATTCCATTGTTTCTTCAGGGTCAGTTTTCAAATGCGTCTTCAAGAAAAGCCTCTAGGTGTATTTTTCCTGGACATTCCTCATAACACTGCAGCATACAATATTTTTTATTCCAAACAGCATACAGTTTTTTTCCATCAAATCCTTGTCATCTTGGATCTATTGCTGAAGCCAACATTACTTTGATATAACAATGAACTGACACACACATACTGAATGTAATCCAGCAGCTGTAGTACACCACTTTGGACAGCTCACAAAATTATGAGAAGGTCTCTGTTTCTATACTGCTTACAATACACAATGAATATTTCTTTCAGGTACCAAAGGAACAGTTGTTTCTGCTAAATCTTTATTCCATTTATACTTACTGCAACACACCTCTTTCTACCTGTGCATAAACAAGAAAACTCAGTCTTCAAAAAGTGAGGACTTTTGTTTTACTTCATCACTGAGCTTTTTCCCTTTTCAGTCTGCAGATGTTGCCAGAATCCCACCTTCCATCTTTATGTCCATATCTTTACACTTTTGGCACTCTTTCGTTTGTATTGGAGCAATATCTACTTCACTCACATCAGCAGCTGCAGCAGTTACATTAGTAATGCTGCCTTAGGCTTTCAGAACTTTGCACTTTATGTGTTGAATCTCTTTCACCAATCTGTCAAAACTTTAATATTGGCTCATCAGGCGACAATATGAAGTGTTAGCAGTAAAGCAAGCATCAACATCATCCATGTCTTCAGTGGATGGTGATTCTTTCTTATCCTGGTGGTGTGCGATTCTTTTTGGGCCTCTTCATACCTACATTTGCTACAAATTTTCTGACCAGGTTTAAAGACTCAATTAGTCAGTAACTTTAACATACCAGACATTGCAATGGCTACTGGTGTTAAAGCCTTGTCGGTTATGTGTTTTCTTTACCAAATGGGTTTCTGCAAGTCTTTTGCAGGAACTGAAATTTTGTCATCAACAAGGCATTATGGTGTGAACAAATTTGAGCATCTTCAGTAAAATCACACCCAGACCAATATCGTAGAAGCTCCTTGTCCATTGGTGACATTCCCTTATCTGGTTGTAGTTGACTTTTGCCATAATAGAATGGTGACGACTAATGACAATCAGCTCCATCTGATCCACCAAAGCAGCAGGGTGCAAGGGTCTCTTGGTTCATTTTTTACTAACCTATAACAAGCAATTTTTGAAAGCTCTGAATATCCTGGTTTGAAGCATAACGTAAGATGCTGTTACACATGATTTAATATAAATCATTCACTTAAAATCTCAGTTTTTGTAATTTCCTTTTAACAGATTTGGTCTTGTTTGTATATAAAATATAAAAATTATGCTATCAAAACCTTTTTACTGCTTACCTTCAGCTACAACAATGATTATCGATTACTGATGATTCAAACACTCAGCACTATGTCAACATCAAACATAATACCACACAGAAGACTGCCACTGTGAAAATTGCCAATAATTAAATCAACATTTGAAAGTGGTGCGATTCAGCAATGAATCATTGTGAGGATAGAGCCTTAAACTATTCATGCTTTATAATGTCAATGGAAACTGAGTGACAATGCATATATGCACCACTATGTATTACAGGAGCAAAATGTTTTATAGGAACTTAGCATTCCATTATCATCTTCCAGATTTTATAAAGCTAAGAGCATTTTATCAGGTCTTATTATATTTATATTCTATACACTGTAAAATAATAGAAACATACTTATTAGCATAGTTCCATTTCCTAAACCACAGGCAAATCAAACTATTAAGACACACTCAAAGTTTCACATATTTTGATTTACAACTTGAAATTGTATTAATTTTTTGTATTTATCGATAATCCATTTTCCCCGCTTTTGACACATACTCTTACTCTTCAAACTGCAAGATCCAGAAATATAGCTTTGAAAGCTTAAGGTACGCTCTTTCCAGCTGTGGCAAGAAAAAGGGGATTTAACAAGACACAGTTAAGATAATTCAGTATGTCATGTAAAAAAAATGCTAGTTGGGTTTCACATGATCGATGTTTTCGGAAACCATGGTGGTTGGCAATGAGAAGGTCATTCTGTTACCATATCAAGATATGGCACTAACATATTTAACTGTTTGAGTGCTATCAGTTGTGAGTAGTTTTATTATATAAAAGTGACTGTCAGCAGAAAATACAAATAAATATTGCACACAGTCACAGTTCCCAGTAAGGCCACAATAAATAAAAAGTGAACACAGTAAAATTGACTACTGATGGTTTTCAATGGTGCAAAATCCTAAGAGGTGAAAGTTCTCAATTCCCTTAATGGTACAGTAAAAGATGTCAAAGTTATATCACCCTCTTCAATATAAATGATAATGTACCTTATCCCTAATGTGTCACCTCATTTGGCAGATGTTACTCTATTTTGTTACTGAAACAATACAAAAGAAAGACAATTTTGATTACAAATATGTAGAAAAAATATTTCTCCAAAATTTAAAATAATCAGATTTGTTACCAGATATTTTTCAAATTCATTAGCTGTGATGTCATATGAAAAACACACTATTTTGGCATATTAACATTTACCCTTCTGCTTTTGCAGTTAGTTTGTAACACTGTGTGATGTCATTAGAACCTTTAGCAAACCTGCAAACTAAAGCTAGTTGCATTAAACATGAGGCCATATTATTTGTGAGTGTGCAATATTTATATGTAACTTTCCTTTTAACTACTGTGGTTCAGGTAGTTTCAAGACAAGAAAACAGTTAGTTACAAGATAAGAAAAATTAAGCAATCTCAAAGAAAATAAAGCTGTGAATATTCAGCATAGAATTTACAATTTTTATGAATGTATTCTTGTAATACTCTACCTGATGCGGAATTGTCTCCACTTTCTTCTTTTCCTTTGACAATTTGCTTTAGTATAGCAATAACCTCGGGTTCACGCAATGTGGCATCAAATCCCAGAAATGCATCTTTCAAAGCTTGTACGTAATCACCCTTTTTATATGCCTCACAAGTTTTCAAAAACTCTGGCAAATTTTGGGCACAATACTGTGCAACTTCATGGCCCCCATGCCCATCATACACCGCAAAAAATGATGTGTCATTCTTGTCAAAGTTAATTAGACAGTTATGAGCATCCTGAAACAAAAATTACAACACAGATAATAAACATATAACTAATTTCTAAATTTGGCAAACATAATACCCATCAGTCAAAACTATTGGAAACAATGTAGAAATGTGGAAGTTGAAATCTCCTCACTCCTCAACACAGTGATGGAAAAAAAAAAAAAAAAACGAGGGGGTGGGGGGAAGGAGAGAAACTGCTGACTGAACAGAACAGGTATGTATTTTAGTTTGTTCCATATACCAAACATGGCCTTTGCAAGTAAACAATAATGATTCATGAAACAGTCGCTTGGGACATAACTGTCACTATCACACATGTTCACACGAAGAATTTTTAATCATTAAAATTATATTGAGATACTGTTTAAGGAAGTTCTACATATTTCAAATTCCAACATTCTGTAGGATGTAATACAGGAATCAGATTGGTACCAATGTTCTTCATGATAATCACAGTTGAAACCAACTGAATGGAGGAACTTAGCTCAATGAGAGTGAGTGACCTAATGCCTCAAAATTAAGTGCCAACTTTCTGTGGCATTCTGGCTGATAAATTTGTGACCTCAACCAAAAATTACACATTAAAAATGTAACTAGACTATACTCCTATCACAATAATTCTTTCAACTTTAAAGTAAACTTATTTCAATGATTCCAGCAGCAAGACACCATAAGACAAAACACCATTTGCAGTTCTTCATAATTTCTCATCTGTGATCTTTTATTTCATGTTACCAAATTATGAAAGTAACCACTCATAAAAGACCAATTTAAACTGTCAAGGTGGTTACCACTACCTCCTCAATGGTAAGTTAGAATGATCTGAGCAAAACTGATACACATTTTATGCAGCAATAACGGCAGTGCTCAGACTCACTTAAACGATGAAAGGTTAAGTTCACGTGACCCAACACAATTACAACCTTGGGCTGCAGTACTGCAATAACACCATATATGAAAAATGCAGGATAGCATAAAAAAATTCTGAAAGTCAAATACCTGTATTCTGGGTTCACCAGCAACCTAGGACTATACCTCTTGCTACTCAAAAAATGATATTTTGCCAGTTTAATTTTAAACCTTGTCTGTCTACCTTACAAAATGCAAATTTAGTGTTTTAACTTTTACTAGTTTTGCTACTACTAGTTTCTAACATATTCTGTTGTCAGCGCAGCTACATTATGCCAACTGTACAAAAGAATAACACATTAACTTTAAAATCTATTTTTATCTTTGTAATATTTGCTGCAAAGAAAGTTAAAGAATAATCTACTTAGAGCGTATCAACATCACTAATTTTCATTTTGAATGTTTAAAATTGGCTACAAGACTCCCAATTCTCCATATACTGTCTTTTTTCAGACAAATACCAAAATCTTAGGCCTAATGCTCAGTATCAACATCCGTCATTTGCCAACACACATCAGAGTGATGAGTTATTTACTTTCGTAAATTCAATCTGAACAGCTATTACATTACAAACAGAAAGACTGACTGACGAGTATTTATCTTCAGTAGGTGTAACGTCCAAAGTACTGTCGTATAGGTCTCAACTTGGGAAAAAGCTTTCCAAGCATTCAGAGGTCTTGCGCTCTTTCATCAGGAAAAAAGGGGCACTGGTTATTGGTTGTGGAAGGTTGGTAAGAAGGGACAGATCACTTATACCCTACATTGACAGGGACCCACCTGCTGTGTGGTAAAGATGACTCAAAAGGCGTAACAGTATGGGATCAGCAATAAACTCCATGCTAAATTCAGTTCAGAGATGGTAGAATGGACAGAGTAAGAATTTATACTACTGTTTGTGTGTATTGACAGTATTAAAAATTTTTACCTACTGATGGTAGGCATTGACCAGCAAGTGTCTCTAATTTGTAAGTATTTAGTTTGCAAGAAGTGAGAGGTATTCCACATGGTTGACTTAAACATCATTATAACATTGCATTCCGTTTTAATGTTGGAAATGGACCCAACTACACAACTGCTTTGTTTTAACACTTGAGAGAGCTCAGTAATACTGGAAAGAGCAACTTCATCACAACTTTTATGGGCTACATGGCCCACTCTGCAAATTTTCAAAATCTAACGGCATTGCCACAATGAAGTTTTCCTTGACAAGTGCAATATCACAAACAGAGCTACGATCACCTACAAAGTTATTTTCATTCAAATAATTATTCACATCTTTAAAGTAAAAACAATCAAACCATAAATTTTGTTCTCAAAGTTTTAATGTTACATAAATGATGTATCATCAATGGACATCTAAACTTTAAACACAAGTTTATCTTCATTTCCTCTGACCTCTCAAAGAAAAGATCATAGGAGATACCATTACACACCCAAAGTGAACCCCTGAAATAATCTCCCTCTCTCATGAACTGAACTGTTGTTAATTTCACTATGGAACACTACTGGTCATTAATGCCTATTGAGACTACTAATTACAAGAGGGTCTGAATCAAATATTTTGCTCTCCACTTTTGGACATGATTCTGCTTGGCAGAAAAATACAAGCAAGCTGCCACGCATCACAATAACGGGGAGTGGAAATCCTCAGACATTCAGAAATAAACTAAGCAGCTCACAGCAACTACCTATTAAACTAACCTGGCGATTGGTCACTGCATGTTTTCTGTAAATGGGCTATATTCTTAAATAATATAAATAACTTAATCTTCGAAAGTTCTCTGTCAGTATACTGAAGTGTAAATTAAAGTTGCACTTATGAGTAGTGGCCAAGCAGAAAAATCGGAAGAGCAACAGATTTCATTCTTCATCATGATAAGATATTATATTACAGACAAGATCAGTAAGCATTTCAATGTGGGTACCTCTTCATGTGACCTTCTTGAGCATAAATGATTACAAGATTAATGGGTGGTCAATACAGGAAAAATAACTTTATTGTAGTCAACTATCAACTAGATATCTTGGATCTGAACAACTTGGAAAACGGGAAACACCCGAGGAATCTCCCACCTCCCCATTCACATTATACCAAATGAGGGTGTTGCCGCCCTACTGTTCTCAAAAGGCTAGAGTTATGGTGAAAATAGTTTCAGTCATCTTTAAACATACCACATGTAGCAACTTTAGCAGTGTGAAAAGAATTCTTATACTGCTAGAGTAATCTGAGGATTGAAAACTTAACATAATTGGGAAAAAAAAAAAAAAAACGATTGAAAATTATGTCTTACTACCACAACAATAAAAAACCATCTGCTTTTTAAAAACTATAACTGGACCACATTTTGCTGGAATTCTCTATGCTAAAGAAACTGAGTGTAGTTATTAACACAATCTATATTCTGCAAAACAAGCTTATTCCTTAAACCTGGACATTATCTATACGATAAACAACAAAACACTGCTAGATGGTGTACGATTTTTGTAACTGCAGATAGAAACTAAGTGGTCTTGTTTCTTCCAACGCATTGGCTGGGCTACATTACTAAATTACTGAAAGAGAAATGACATTTTTTCAATGAATAGTTTTCTTCTCATATGAAATGTGTCTCCAGCTGACCGTGTGTATGAATAATTTGCCTGCAGCAGCTACCAGTTACCAAAAACTACTTATACCAATGGAAATCATGTTAGACTTCACACCCAATAAACAGCATAAACATTAGTGGCTATGGTTATTAATTATCTTAGAGAATTCTTCAATGAATTTTTATTTACCTTTCTCAGACGATAGGTAGTAATCCTCATTCTACTCTATCAAATTTATGTTCCTGAAACAAAATCACTTAGCAATGGAGGTTTAAAATCTTACTCCACCCAAACCTACCTACAAATGAAATTTGTTACAATATGAAACTTGATGTTTGACTGAGGTTTCATGCAGAAAATGGAACTACACAGTACTGCTACAGCGGACTGACTTTTCTCTTTCACACTGGATACAATGTTTTAACAGGAATAATGGAGCATTCAGGTAGTTACACACGGCAAAACTTTAATACAATGCAGTTCCCGGAAATTGAAAGCTGGACTCGCTTAAATACATCCGTCACAGCAGGGTCAGGCTGTGATATTGCAAAGGCAGGTACCAAAATTCAATAATCTTTAATAGTAATAAAGCTTTGTTCTTATTTGTTCAGAAAACTTTGTAGCCCCATATGGTAAGATTTTTTTTCCTTTTCAAAAAATAGTGTGATTTTGCACAAATAAAAAAATATTTTTTGCTGTGGGAGGACATTTTTATCAGACACATTGGTGCTTATGTGAATAATTATTTGAGCACCAAGTTAATCTATTAGTAATATACACATATTAAAAGAAGAAATATTATACGTTTATTCGAGACATAAAATTACCCCCAAAATGGTAAATTTCTTTCTGTAATGAACTGTTGATATAATTTCAATATAAAAATTATGAACAATTAAATATAATTTTCTATCTATAACTACCTCAAATAAGAGCATTATTACATCATCAGTGGCTTAGAGCCTTATCACCTGAAAAACTTAAAAAAGATTTGAAGTCGCTGGCTTCATTATGAAGATCATACAGTTTCATGAAAGAGACAATATAAGCTGGGAGTGTCCAAGTAGAAATGAATTCTTTTCCATTAAATATGATAGAAGAGTGCAGGGAGAAGATATTTTTGTTACACAATATTAAATAAATTTATGATCTTTTCTGCAAACAGCATGGAGTGTTAACTTCGAAAATTTAATGAAGTACACCCAAAGCATGTTGTGCCTGTAACACTCACATCAAGACATTTGTGTGTGCACATTTCATTAAAATGCTGTTAGATTTTTAAGCTCTTTGAACAAGCATATGTTAAACATTCCAAAAAGTTCAGAAGAAGAAAGTGGTATTTCAAATCTCAAAAGCCATTTTGAAGGATTAGATCTACCATGAAAGTAACTTTTTATAAATAGTGTATAGAAAAAAATTGGTAGAAGCAAAGGTCCAGCTTTATTTACTAGTACAGACTCCATCCAAGCATGTTTACAATGCATGTAGGCAGCACTGTGAATTGCATGTTATATCTTTCCAGAAACTACAAAGCTGTTATATTAGAGGGTTGCTCCAAAAACTTTTCAATAAAACATCAATCTGAGCTCATGCAGGCATACTTGGGTTCACCCAGTATTTCTATTTTCTACAGCAATTGTGTATTACAAATGCCATAAGCTTAAGCACAATAGCTACTGGATAGTATTTTTTTTAACACAGTATGGAGAGTGACCGTGCTTTCAGTGTGGCAATTTGAGCACATTTGAGAACAGTTTCTAGTTTCATATGTTCATTATTTCAATGATGGAGCTGCAGGTCAAATCAAAAGGCTGTTCTCTGTTCATGATCTTTCTCATAAAGAAGATTTTGCAGTAACAGCTGACCAAAGTTACTTCAAAACTGCTCATGGAAAGGGTCCACATGATGCCTGCTCATGGAAAGGGTCCACATGATGCCATCAGAAGAGAACTGAAAAAGTTTTCGATTGATACTCCAGAAAAAAAAGTAAATAATGCACAGGAAAGTGCAACAGCTGCGAAAGATCTTGCCAAAAATATTATTGCAATTCACACCTCAGAGTCAAGAAATTTAACAATAAAGACAATGTTGAAAAGGCAACAGAATAACCGCTTGCCTGTAAGTGGCCTCGAAAATATCATTACATGCAACACTTGTGGAAAACTCTGCCCCCCCCCCTCCCAGGAAGTGGGGTAGTGGAGCATCTATAAAATTATTCAGAGTGCACATGTTTTCAACAGCAGGACTAATTAATTCAGATCAAGTTTACAAATGATTCAGTTTTGTCTAATGGGTCACTTCTACTTGGTCAAGTGTAATGATACAACTTTTGTATACAGGTATGCATGCATTATCCAGAAGTTTCATGCTGATAGACATTTACAAACTGATGGGGATGTAGTCAACAGATAATACTAAAAACATGTATTAAACTGTCTAGAAAGATGTGTGTAATGTTTCTTTTGGTTAAATTTTGTGTTACATGAACCACTTATTAATGGTAGATCTCAGACAGACTTATACATTTTCAGGCCCTGTTGACATTTATGAACAATAACCAAACAAACTGTGGCACAACTTGACTAGAAGAAGGGATCAGTTGGTAGGGCATATTCTGAGGCATCAAGGGATCACCAATTTAGTATCAGAGGGCAGCGTGGAGGGCTACAAAGAGATGAATAACACTATACAGATTCAGAAGGATGTAGCTTGCAGTAGGTACTGGGAGATGATGAACCTTGCACAGGATAACGTAGCATGGAGAGCTGCATCAAACCAGTCTCTGGTCTGAAGACCACAACAACAAATGAAAGTTTTTTCTGGTGCTTTCTTTTTTAAGACTCCCAGTAATATTACTGATGCTCTCTTTAGCAAGTAATTAAGCAATAATTTTGAATTATTTTGCGGTTTATAAACTACTTTCTAATGTTTTTTTTTATTAAACTCAAGTATACTGTCTTAGAACAGTGTTTTAAATTACAAGTGTACAAAGTCTATTTTACTAACCAATAATTTCACTTTGCTGTCATAATTTTAATATACGTAATTAAATTAAAATTTTACCTTCATGGTGACATTAAATAAATAATACATTTTGAATTAAAAGAAAATGTTTGTATAGGCAAGGAAAAATTTTCTTCCTTAACACTGTACTAAGTCATTTTCCTGGATGCAGCACTTAATCTAAGAAGTCAAACGATTTATTATGCCCTTACTTGTATGCTAAGCATCCACACATAGCCATTTAATAAGTTTACCATGCAAATTATATAAGTAAGAGCAAGAATCAACATTTATATTAAAGAATAAAAAAACGCTTCACATGCCCTTTTGTAAAATAATATTTAAAATATAGAAACAATATTACTATTTGAACACACAAGCACTTGTTATTGTTTATAACAGTTCGGAGCATAGGCCTAAATGTAGTGCCTGACTTTTCCATTTGTCATTAGAGATTTTGGAGGAGGAGATTAGTGATTAACAAGTCTTTTATGGAAAGGGCATCAATACACCATTGACAGTCTACTTTTGCGACTGGAGAGAACTGATGCCACAATATTAACATACTGGGGAAATTTAGCCATTCTGATAGGGCTGGAATAGTATATATTGCATATGGAGACATAATGTGCTCCACCTTGAGAAGTGTTCTGTGTATGCAGTTTATCTTCCTTTGTTAGTTTATTTCGGGACTTTTTTGTGGGCAATTCTGTTTGATTTCTTTAGGAGTACATGTCTGTTACAGTACTCACAGCAGATCTTTGGATAATCCCGCCATTTCAGTTCGGAAAGACTGCTTAGTACTGTTCATGACAGATTAAAGTGTTGCACTGGAAAAAAAGGCTATGTACCTACGTGTAACAAACATCTGCATTGATGAAAATAAAATGTCTGTATCAACTTTCACTAGTCTAGCATGCCAAATAAATAACGAAACACTGATTATAATGAGTTTAATATCGTAATGCAATTTAGTACAACTCCATCTGATACAAAATCTTCATTTTAACATACGCAAATTTTACAGAAACTCTCAAGCGCTCTCTCTCTCTCTTTTGGCACACAAGCCGGTCTTCAATGGAATCGTGAAGGAAAGATATAAAGAAATATTGTCAAACAACAAGGGTGCTTGCTGCTGAAGTTTAAATCTTAACGGGCAGCTATTAATTGAAATGTGTTGCATACTATCGGTACCAAGTATTAAAACATTGAAAAGTCAACGCAATAAACTTGTTATGTATACATTCATAATACTGTATACATCGTAGAAGCATAATCTTTACAATTAAAGCTGTAACACTAACTATAAAAATCACTACCCTATAAGAGAAAATGACGCCAATGATGAAAAAATACTTTCAATAATGTGATCGTCGAGGGTATCGTGTCTTTTGAAACTGAAGGAGGCGTATATGTCTAGCATGAATATTCACTTGTCTCATATAGAAAATTGCACCCCGTGTAATAATACAAACATCTCTACGGAAAGTGGATCAGGTGGTAAAATTATACACCGAAAGAAACTAGAAATAACAAATATAGATTATACTGAATTTTCATACCTCCTGAGAAACTCGCCACCCTTGCATTGAACTCGCGCCACATTTCACCCGTTTGCCAGTTTCATCAGTTGACACCTTTTCAGTGATTGGTTCTGACAAATACGCACCCATATTACAAAAAAAACAAAACAATCACAGAAACAAATCGGGAACTGTAATCACAAACGTCCGTGCAACTTTAACCTTAACACAACTGCATCGGCTTCCTATCGCCCATGTCCAAATTCTATGTTGCGCGTACGACGATGGTGTCGCTACCTATCGCGCCACTCGGATTTTAAGACACAGACAAAATTGCCCGCGCCAAAGAGTTGACAATAGAAATGTACACGCGACAATTCAAAATATATTACTAACACAAAATTTGGATTGAGGTACAATATTATTTTTTACGTTAATGCTACTATGGAAAGCGCCTGAAACATAAAACGACGGATTATTTCCAAATTCTAAAAATGTTAATTATCTAATTACAATAGAATAGAAAAGAAGGGCCCTTTCTGTTTCTGTGGCTTTTGCCTTGAAAAATGTATACGCGTCGAAAGCTCATTACAGATCATTCCAGTCTGATACTTAATCTGTTTATTACAGAGAGAGCATCCTGAAAAAAGTTGAGTGTGAATACTCATATTTCAACATTGTTCGACAGGCCGAATTTTCTTGTTCGATATACATTTTTATTTATAGGCTTTATAGAGACAACTGTTTTCCCTCTGCATCCCCTACGGAAACCCTTTTCATTCATACGATTCGTGTAATTGACTATGAGTTGGTCTGAATATCATTTCATTAATACAATATAGGCCTATAACATTATGTTCCTTCTCCGTTTCCAGTTTTCAAAACGGCTCTCTGACCTGGTAGATAAACACATCCCAAATACAGATCAATCTAATCCTGTCACATTATTAGAGGAGTGATAGCTGTCGTGGTGAGATCTGACTCTCTCTATCGTATTGTACCTGTACCTATGTATTTTGTGAGCTACACAGAACTCCTAGATTTATATGGAGGTTCGAGTCCTCCCTCAGGCATGGTTGTGTGTGCTGTCCATAGCGTAAGTTAGTTTATGTTAGAGTAAGTTGTGTGTAGGCTTAGGGACTGATGACCTCAGCAGTTTGGTCCCAAAAGACCTTACCACAAATTTCCAAAAATTTATGTGGCTTTATTTTAAAGGGACTGTACCGGTATATCATGAACAGCATGCTTGCAGTGAGGTTTACCTTCCAACAAAAAATATGTTACTCATATTCAAAATGTTATTGCAGTCAGTGAATCCCATGTTCATATTTTTGGAAGATAGAGACTTTCGAGTACCATAAACTCCTTAAATCGTATACATAGTAAGAAATAACTGTTTGACGATTGCGACTGTCAAAAATACAAGTAAGGCACACTTAATTTCATAAAGAAATTAGCTTAACGTTCTCAGAAATTGCCTGCATTGCTATTCACTCTCCTGGAAATAATGAGTACTTGTTGAAATGTGAGAGTAGCGAGTAGGTTTGTAGTAACCATTTGAGTAATATCGTAAGCTAGAAAGTTACAACCATACACAGGGTGCAGAGTCTTTAATATACAACTACAAAACATTGAATGCGGAAAAAAATTAAGCATTGTAAATTCATGAAAAAGCCTGTATGTGTGAGAAGCTTATTTATAAAATGAGATTGATCTTATTGGAACATTACATTAGTTATGAGACTGAAGAGTGGGCTCTGGAATGTGATAAGAAGTCAAAGGTATACATTTAATTTGATTTAAATGCAATGCAGTGAAATTGCTTTACCTTACTATATTGTGGTGCTAATTACAATATTATAAAATAACCTAGCGCATTAAATTGAAGAATTTACTGAAGTAACTGACCAATAGAATCTTTTGTAATTCAGTCTTAAGCTCCAAATTATATAAGTAACATTTAATTTGCTGTGGTAGGTTGTTGAATACAAATGTACTCATGTATCTGACTCCTTTATATAGTAATGTTAATCTCTTGAAGTCTTTTTAGAACTTGTTTGTGATGCTAATATGATGTTCATGCTTTTCATTACTTTTCATAGAAAGCCAGAAAACCCTTTTAATGTCCCCATCAGCAGACGTTATCAATAGCAGAACAGAGGCACTGCAGTTGCCCTTGGTCAGGCATTATCAGTGGGGTCAGCACTGAGTAACATAGACAACCAAAATAGTAGCCTGCCAGTAGGCAGGCAGCTGCAGTTGTCTTGTTTAGTACTTTGCATCAGCTCAGTTAAATTTCACAACCCATTTTCGATGTTCTTTCTGGTTTAGACTCTTAGTGTTTATACAGTGCTCCTCAAAAGACAACTTTGGCTTTGAAACTTCCTGGCAGATTAAAACTGTGTGCCCGAACGAGACTCGAACTAGGGACCTTTGCCTTTCACGGGCAAGTGCTCTACCATCTGAGCTACCGAAGCACGACTCACGCCCGGTACTCACAGCTTTACTTCTGCCAGTATCTCGTCTCCTACCTTCCAAACTTTACAGAAGTTCTCCTGCGAAACTTGCAGAACTAGCACTCCTGAAAGAAAGGATACTGTGAAGACATGGCTTAGCCACAGCCTGGGGGATGTTTCCAGAATGAGATTTTCACCCTGCAGCGGAGTGTGCGCTGATATGAAACTTCCTGACAGATTAAAACTGTGTGCCCGAACGAGACTCGAACTCGGGACCTTTGCCTTTTGCGGGCAAGTGCTCTACCATCTGAGCTACCGAAGCACGACTCACGCCCGGTACTCACAGCTTTACTTCTGCCAGTATCTCGTCTCTTACCTTCCAAACTTTACAGAAGTTCTCCTGCGAAACTTGCAGAACTAGCACTCCTGAAAGAAAGGATACTGCAGAGACATGGCTTAGCCACAGCCTGGGGGATGTTTCCAGAATGAGATTTTCACCCTGCAGCGGAGTGTGCGCTGATATGAAACTTCATGGCAGATTAAAACTGTGTGCCCAACCGAGACTCGCAGAAGTAAAGCTGTGAGTACCGGGCGTGAGTTGTGCTTCGGTAGCTCAGATGGTAGAGCACTTGCCCGCGAAAGGCAAAGGTCCCGAGTTCGAGTCTCGGTCGGGCACACAGTTTTAATCTGCCAGGAAGTTTCATATCAGCGCACACTCCGCTGCAGAGTGAAAATCTCATGCTGGAAACATCCCCCAGGCTGTGGCTAAGCCGTGTCTCTGCAGTATCCTTTCTTTCAGGAGTGCTAGTTCTGCAAGTTTCGCAGGAGAACTTCTGTAAGGTTTGGAAGGTAGGAGACGAGATACTGGCAGAAGTAAAGCTGTGAGTACCGGGCGTGAGTCGTGCTTCGGTAGCTCAAATGGTAGAGCACTTGCCCGCGAAAGGCAAAGGTCCCCAGTTCGAGTCTCGGTCGGGCACACAGTTTTAATCTACCAGGAAGTTTCATATCAGCCCACACTCCGCTGCAGAGTGAAAATCTCATTCTGGAAACTTTGGCTTTGTCCACGAATTACATGTTCATATCAGATGCAATCAATTTAGTGGCGATGGTACAAAGGGGAGTGGGCTGCTTTTCTTCAACTCACATCTCAGCAGCAACAAATACATCAGTCGCTGACCATTGCTACGCCCCTATTACCATTTGCTGCATTGGGCAAATCTTTGGAGAACTGGGAAGTCGACATTCATCGTTTTGAATTTCATTGTTTCACTTATAACACTGACACGTTCCACATCATTATGAAATGTTGTATTCATGATCTAAGGAACAAGTACTAGTCTAATCTAATCTAATCTGGTAGCAGCAAAGTGCTTTGTTTTTGTCTTCTAGTAGTTGTTTGTATGAAGTGGTGGAGAAATTGAAACCACACTCAGACCATAGTGAATTGTCTGTTAGAGACGCACCTTGTTGTGGCTAGGTTTCGGTTTAAAGAGTGTCTCAAACAGTACAAGCAGTCATACAAAGCTTGTGCTGCTGACTGTGTGCCTTATCCCTGAAAGGGACGTCACTGCAAATGATTTAGCTAAATTGATCCTAGTCTTGATGAAGTACTTCAAATTGCTAAATTTTTCGATGCTGGTTTGTAAGCTCAGCATGTTTTTACAAACAGGATTCAGGTTTCCTAAGTGGTCAGTCACCATCACATGCAACTGATGAATTCAATTAATTATCTTCTATTTCTGCCCATAAGTCTCACCTGATGTCTGATTGCTAGCACCTTGTGAGAGCTTAAGTATGTTGAGGATTCTGCTCCCTCCTCAGAATCGTATGATCTTTTTCATAATGTTCAGGTGGGTCAGGAACGCCCTTCCTCTTTTGCATTGCAACGTATGGCTTGGTAGCTGCAAGCATACCACAAGCTGATGCCTACATCATGCAGCAAACTGCTGGGTCTAAGGCAAGTACAGTCACCTGGTTGTTATATGTCAACATACAGGCTGCCAATCACGTACTCAACGAAAGTATGAGGACAACACTGCAGCACATACAGTCACAGTTGTAGAACATATGGCTTCTCTGCCGCCACAGAAACTCACATTGGCACTGTTTGGCAGATTATTAGATATAACAGGTTGATGATTTTATCTTATTTGAACGACAGAAAGCAATGTGCACTAGTTCCAAGTCAATCACACTATAATAGGCTCTAGGAAGTTGAAGCAATCAGACATCGTGAACTCCAAAGTTGGATTTTAGGTCCTCTGTTGTATATATAAAACAACAGAGGACCTAAAATGCAATCTTAGACTTCATCATGTCTAAATACTTCAACTTCTGTGAGCCTGTTCTTATGTCATCAACATGGAACTGTCACACATTGCTTTCTGGCATTCAAATAATATAAGAACCATCAATCTGTTGTGTCTACTATTTTGTAATATTTTAACTTTTGAGTTAAGATATCATCGTTCACACAATCTAGAGTCCTAGCCAAGTCACAAAATACTCCAAATGGTAGTAATTCCTTGTTTACTGCTTACAGTGTATTATCTGTCAAGGCAAATACACGCTGTTTAGCTGACAGCTCTTTTTGAAATCCATATTTTGTTTGCTATGGAATATATCTTCCTGCACTAAATGTTTAGAATGTCTAAAGTACATGATCATCTTGAAAATTTTTGAAAGCACTTGCAACTATGTGATGAGTAGTAATTCTTTACTATTTTTTGTCTCCTTTTTTGTAGACTGACTTGACAACAGCATGTTCAAGTGTTTCTGGGGTACTATCATTGTGAAACGATTTATTGCATAAGTAACTTAGAATGCCCAGAAAGTTTAAATCTATTTTGATTGATTTTCTAGGATCTGTTAGGTAACGCAATTTTTAGTCCCAATACACAGTAGACACATTCAGAGAGTATTGAGGATTCGAGGTCAGTCCAGAGGACATGGTGGCTTATCATTGGCTGAGATTAAAGTGCTTTGTTGCATATTGAATACAGATATACATCGACTGTTGCCGGTTTTCGATGTCACCATCCTTGTTGTTCCAATGTGAAATACTTGTGCATTTCTTCAGAACTGGAAGCCAGACACTGTTGAACTTGACTTCTGTTGCAAATAGGCCACCTTAACATTCAGTTATCTCCTAAATCGGTCTTCTTACACTTAATTGAAGATGTCGCTGACTGCATAGTGAAGATCATAGAGAAATGTAATAGTACCTTAATATATAAATCTAAAAAGAAGATTTGTGGCTATCTAAAGTTAGCCAAAGTTGCTTGTCAAGCTCTGGAGAAAGCAGAAGTGGATAGAATACCATGTAGTTGTGGACAGCTGTAGGATGGTACCATGGACAGAACAGAAGAGAAAAGAATAGAAGAGTATATAGTATCTTCACTAAGTGTTGATGAGGATATCACAGCAACAGGAATGGCTATAGCAGTAGAACAGATTAGTCATATTGATGTGGAGCTAAAAACAGACACTGAGCTGTGCCAGAACAGAGATGCAGAAGGTGCAAATTAAATGCGCAATCCCTTTGGTTTCTTGGCCATATTAAATATGTGAGCACCGCTGCTGTGAAGCCAGTTCACTACTGTATGTGGAGCATTACACTGCTCACCACAGTAGTATTGTATTGACTATCTTACTGCGGACTTGGATTGTGATACAAATGGAACTATTTGTATCTTGCTTATGAAGGTCTTGGCACGTGTTTTGGAATTTATCGGCTAGAAATATCCATCTTGAAGTGGTGCATCTCTGTCTCCCACCTTGTACCATTTATGAACATGTTCTGCACTTTACTCTGAGCACCTCATAGTGGGACTGGCCAATTGAGCGTACAAACAATAGATTGTGTTAGTATCCAGTTGGATCCATAAGAGCACAAAGAAAAGTGGAAATGGATAAACCAGTTGTAACAAAACACACTTTGCAACAAGCCTTTGTTTGAGAAAAAGCAAAACTTGTCAGCCACAAGTGATCACTATGGCAGATTGTATAGAGAGGTGGTG
The DNA here is from genome assembly GCF_023864275.1 of Schistocerca cancellata. NCBI lineage: Eukaryota > Metazoa > Arthropoda > Insecta > Orthoptera > Acrididae > Schistocerca > Schistocerca cancellata. Next base: position 141,782,693 of record NC_064626.1, read on the forward strand.
GACTTGGTTAAGGTCGCTGATAACTCTGATTGGAAGGAAGGAGGCGTTAAGCTCAACAGTATCTAGCTTCCATTTCTAAAACTATGCCCAAGCATTCGGCAATGTGACGACAAGCAAAGAAACCACACCCACATTCAGTACCGATGTGAAGTCATGCCTCCTATCTGTTGCACAAAACAGAACAGTTTAATGCAAATCACTGTCAAGTCACCAAATTCCCCAAACCGACATTGAAGATACAACTCTTCCCCCCCCCCCCCCCCCCCCGTCTCCCTTCCTAGGCTGTATGCTAGGTAAGTTTTCTGCTACTGAAGGAAAATCTTTATGAATAGTTTCTTTAATTTTAGAGCCATCTTTGATCTGTTTATTATTTACCTTTACAGATTTTTTGTCTTTCTGTCTTATTCTTATTATGTTCCAAATAGTTCTCATCTTGTTGCTAGAAGAGTTTATTTTTTCTTGGAAGTGCTTAAATTTTTATGCTCTGATGATTTTGCTTAGATTTTTTTAATATGGTTTAAAGTTGTTTAAGCCTGACATCATACATCTTCCTTAATGAGTAGTAGAGTTTTCTCGTAGTTCTGCATGATAATTTGATTCCATTTGTAACCCAATTTTTAGACACATTTCGTTCATCAGTTGATGTTTTAGGAAAACATCTTGCAAAGTATCCTATGATTATGCTACAATGTACGTTGTATTCTTCATTAGCATCACTGGTGTTGTGTTCATTCTTCCAGTCTGTTTTTCTTAAATTCTTTTTGAATTCCTCAACTACTTTCTCCTTTATTACCCCTGTAGTTTTCCAGTTATTTTTATTTTTGTCATACACTTCAATGTTCAGCATCAGCCATCGTGGTTTGAGAGGTCATTAACTATGGATTACGCTATGACTTTGCAGTCTTGATGCATCTACAAATGTACTGTCAACATTAGTGCTACCATAAACTCTTGTTGCAAATTGTACAAGGAGAGGTAGATCATATAAATGCCAAGGAACTCAAATTTAGCTCTAGAACTGATATTCTCTAAACATTTAAATTAAAATATACATTTAATGTTACGCAAATGAATGCCTCAGAATGACAGGGAAGACTGGGCTGAAAGAAACCAAAAAGTTTGAGCGCAAGATCCTTTGCATAATAATGAGAGTAATACACGGACAGTACAGACTTCGAGGAAGAGAAGAGTTTTACAGATAGAGCCAATAAGGAAATATAGCCTGAAGTTCAATGGATGCATGTTCAGGATGGATGCAACCCAACTAATTGCGAATCTCTGATGTATGATTCAAGGAAGCAAGGAAGGGTCCCAAGAGCGCTGGAGTGAATCAGGTGGACATCTCTAACCAATCATAGTACAGACCAATGATCAACAACTTTAAGGACTTCCACAATTAAGGAAAGCAGAATAGCAGCTGCACAGAAAAGCGAAGACAGGTAGCCAGAGTAAGAATGTAAACCTTTTGGCCTGCAAAAAAGGCTTCCATAAATGCCTTCTACTTTTGCAATGTGCTCGCTGATGGCCCTAAATGAGAAAGAATCATAATATTACTTCATTCATCTTAGAAGTCAACAAATTTCTTTTAGCTGTTACATAAATAATTCAAAATTACCAGATGGAGCCCTGTATATTGTGACTATTATTATTAACTTTCCATGACAATCTAGTCCTGCAGCACAAGCTTCTAACTGCTAACCACTCTAAAATGTAGAGGAATCGAAGCTGTTGTGTCTGCAACTCTTCTTAGCGTAAGCAGCAACTCCTCCTTTCTCCACATGAGACCTACACTAACTGGGTGCTAGGTTATATCTATCCATATTCAGCGTTCCTGTACTAGAAGTCTAATGTTGTTCAGAAACACATGTTACAGATACATGTGGTTCATATAAACAAATCAGAAGTTCATTCTTATTTTGTTAATCCTCTTCTGTTTTGATTCAATAAGTTTGCTTTTACAGCATCTTAAATCACAAATTTTAGGCTAAAATTGTACATTATATTTGCTTATTTTAGTACTAGTAGCCTGAAATCTGATTTTCTCCTAAAAAGGTTCTGCCCTCACATCAGTGATTACAGCGATACTCTTATGAGTGTCAATGACCCCTCCCTCTCACCACATTAACGATACTGCTATCAACACAGCCAATTTTCCATTTTCATTCTTGTTGAGGTGTAGGCACATCTTTTAAAGCCACACGTTTTAATAACATCGATTGAAACCAAACCTATATTCGACGCCATACATGGCAGAAGCTGTAATCGAACTCAATTTTCACTCAACTCACAGAGCTTTTTAACTGGGGCCAATCATAACATCTCAAAACAGCACACTATCAAGATTTGCATGGTTTGTTGACAAACGCATTATTACTAGATCTCTCTCAACACTGCGGCCTTGCTAGCTGTCAGTAAAGTTTCCTGCCCCACATATTATTACATCACGAGTTTCCTTTCCAAAAGCTTTGCATAAGGAGCCTTTTTCCTGTACTACTTGGCTAAGACATGCACTTGACTTCAAGAAGTTTATGGCTTGGTGCTTGTTTCCTAATTTTACCTGAAACAATAGCAGCAAACCTCTTCCATGAATACTATCTTACAGCAGGTCATTTCTCGTCTTACCTACTTTCTCTGAAACCCCAGGTTTCCTATTGAAAACTTGCTGCACCTTGGCTAGAACTGCATCTTAGATACATTCAAAAGCCAAGAAAAGCATATGACAGATTTTTGTTGTATTTTGAGGGAACTTCGTCCTGCACTACTTATGATAACTGGTTTTTCTGTCTTAACATCAGAAATCACAATAGTATTTTTTGTCACCAGTTAAAAACAAGGCTGTCTCTATGACATATCGTTCTAGCCTTTGTAATGGGATGGTCTGAAAAAGAGCTTGCGGCCAAGAGCAGCATGCCAGAAAACGACACCAGCTGCTTGATCTGCACCCTTCGGGTGCAGCAAGACTTCCATGATACCATTCTGGGTGTCAATGCCTGCAGATTGCTACAGCCATCCCGGATATTGCAAATGCTCCAAATCGTCCAACGAGACGTAAAAACCCAGTCGATACGGCAAAGTTAGCAAGCAGCAGCAGCATTTAAAGCTCTTATGGACCAGCCATCATCATCAAACAGTTGGGCAGCAATCTAAAGTGCAACCTGTGTTGTTGAGGTCCACATCGATAAAGTGGACGTTTTTACCATTACCTGGCTCTGGACCTCTGTCTGCTACCTGAGCGTCTGGGCGCGTGGGCACTCTACCGCCTTCTGAGACTATGTGGTAGGGTCTAGCTATACTCATCCCTACTGGAATATCAACGAAGGACATCCGTATGCTGTATGACTCGCTGTGGTGTGGTCTGACATGTTCACTAGGGAGCAGCTTCACCAGGCTGGGACATCACAGGCTGGTAAACATGAACTTTAAGCAGCAGTGGTAGCTCCTACTCAGTGTTACTACCTACACTCTGTGCTGGAGGTCGGCGTATTGTGTGATGCTGAATGACATAATCACTTCACTCAGCATCAATGCTAGTAGTATCAGAGTCCAATGTTTGTACGCAAGCAGTAGTAAGTAAGTTCCTGTATCTGTGGACTATCTTCTCCTGCAGCACCTGCATCCATGTTTGGCAGAGAGCCGCCGCCCACATGTAACCTTCCTGCCATATCGTTATAATTGGTATCAGAAGAACTGTTCAAGACGGACAATAAGAAGGCAGCAGCAGTTCCATGGTTCTGTAAAGGAATTTCCTATGCATCAGCATAAGCAAGTTCCTTCTTTAGAGTTTCTTTTGAGTCTGTGTGGTTGCTTTCCTATCCTTTCTACTTTTCATTATATTTTAAGTATATTATATACATGAGTCAGTAATATGTAGGCAATATGCAGTAAGATGTTTTGGCTGAGGAAGCCGTTCAGCAGCTGATAAATCAAGTAAGTCAGCTGCAAACAGAATTAGGAGAACTAAGGGAGGAAAGGAGGGAATGGTCACATTGTAGTACACCTTTCCATGATACTAACATCACTTCATTGGTCACTCCATTTTCTAGGAAGTCAGTCGAAGATGTCTTAGTGTTTTTTGATGATTTGGACATACACACTAGGTTGGGAATTTCGAGTACTTAGCAGTGTCTGAATGTAGCTAAACTAAGGTTAATGGAAGATGCTAGGGTATGTGTAATGTGCCATGAGAAATTAAGAGAAACATAGTCATTTGATGGCTTCAGGGAAGGGTTGGTACACTGGTATAGGAAGAAAAATACGCTGAAATATTACCATGAGCAACTTAATAGGATATTCCAGAAACATGAGGAATCAAGAGAGGATTTTGTGGACTGCATTTGCAAAATTAATAAAATGGTTCAAATGGCTCTGAGCACTATGGGACTCAACTGCTGTGGTCATAAGTCCCCTAGAACTTAGAACTACTTAAACCTAACTAACCTAAGGACATCACACACATCCATGCCCGAGGCAGGATTCGAACCTGCGACCGTAGCGGTCGTGCGGTTCCAGACTGTAGCGCCTTTAACCGCTCGGCCACTCCGGCCGGCGCAAAATTAATATCCGTGCATGTAAGCTCACTGTGGATGATAATGTAAGGTGATATTACAGAAAGTTTAGCAGAGAGCATTTGATGTGTTTTTATGGGTTTACAGTCAGAAATGTCATGTAGAGTTCGCATGGAATTCGCAAAGGCTGTGAGTGAAACAGCAGAATTCATGATAGCACTAGCTGAAATTGATGTGGTCATCATACTATGGGAGAAGAAAAATGTTTCAGATGTGGCTGTACAGGTCACATGAAGGTTAATTGCAGAGAACGGCAGTGTCAGTCTTGTGTGTAGTTTGGACATGCTATACAGAACTAGAAGAACAGAAATTCGCAAAGGTATGGAAGGTGGTCACACTATGGACTTCATAGCCCATTGTTAAACGGAGTAGAAGGCAGTCTGTTCACCGTACATCGCTCTCGCTAAGAAGTAGCACAATTCACCTCTGTGAGAAATCAGTGGCATACTTCCTTCTGAATGGTTACATGAAAGTTATGTAAATTATAATTAGGTACTGGAACTCAGGCATCTGTGGCAAGTAAGAGGATACTTGAAACTTCCTGGCATATTAAAACTGTGTGCCGGACAGAGACTCAAACTCGGGACCTTTGCCATTCGTGGGCAAGTGCTCTACCAATTGAGCTACCCAAACACGACTCACGCCCTGTCCACACAGCTTTACTTCTGCCAGTACCTCGTCTCCTACCTTCCAAACTTAACAGAAGCTCTTCTGCGAACCTTGCAGAACTAGCACTCCTGAAAGAAAGGATATTGCGGAGACATGGCTTAGCCACAGCCTGGGGAATGTTTCCAGAATGAGATTTTCACTCTGCAGCGGAGTGTGCGCTGATATGAAACTTCCTGGCGGATTAAAAATGTGTGGCGGACCGAGAATCGAACTCGGGACCTTTGCCCTTTGCGGGCAAGTGCTCTACCAACTGAGTCTCGGTCCGGCACACAGTTTTAATCAGCCAGGAAGTTTCATATCGGCGCATGCTCTGCTGCAGAGTGGAAATTTCATTCTGGAAACATCCCTTAGGCTGTGGCTAAGCCATGTCTCCACAATATCCTTTCTTTGCGGAGTGCTAGTTCTGCAAGGTTTGCAGGAGAGCTTCTGTAAAGTTTGGAAGGTAGGAGATGAGGTACTGGCAGAAGTAAAGCTGTGAGGACGGGGCGTGAGTCGTGCTTGGGTAGCTCAGTTGGTAGAGCACCTGCCCGCGAAAGGCAAAGGTCCCGAGTTCGAGTCTCGGTCTGGCACACTGTTTTAATCTGCCAGGAAGTTTCATATCAGAGCACACTCCGCTGCAGAGTGAAAATCTCATTCTGGAAGAGGATACTTGGTAAAGTAGAATTAAATTCACAGCACTTGGCATTAAGCAGCATAGATGGGGATCATGCAGATTCACTCAGTTCATTGGTAATAAGTTCTAAGTTGGGGAAGGTAACTTTTGGATTAATGAAAAAGTTCTCCCCATAGTTAGTAGTGGCTAAAAGTAACACACAGTTTAGATTTTCTGGTTGCGGGTCATGTCAAAGTTGACTTAGATTGGCATATATAGAATTGGATAAAGCACAATTTCGTTTTGGTTTTATGGCTGAAAAGCCGTAGCTGTCATAAGGATCATCCCTAAACCAAGGGTAGGCACCTAAACTATGTCCATTAAGGACAACTTGTGAGATATCATACCAAAAGGTACTGGAAAGCTGATCTGGACTGATATAGGAGCTGATCTGCTGGTGAATTCTTTGTGTGTTGTGGGGTCTTTGTCTGAGAACGAAGAGTTAGATAAAGTACAGTGTTTTGCATGGCATATTTTATCCTATGTATGGGAGATCGTTGGAAGCAAAGTTGTTCCTGTCGAAAACTTTAGCACTGAAGAAGTGCAGTTATCATGTGGTACTCTGATTACTTTGATGGCTACTTTATAAGTACTAGGTGAGGACGAATTGAGCAGGGATTTCACATCAGATTAAGAATACTGGGACAGTCTGTCAGTTCGACCGCACTGAGGGAAAAAGTCACACAGATAGCGTGATAGGCAAGGAGGACACAGGAAAATTGTTAGAAGAATTGTAGAGTTATCTGATCCTCCTGAACCATCGCTTGCCATGCCAATAACTAAATATCATATTTACAGTAGAATAAAACACCTGTCTATAAGGAACTATAAAGGGCCCCATAGTTCTTAAAGCCTGTCATGGAAGAATTTATAAACAAACACCTTCCATATGTGGCCATATAAACAAATAACAGTCTCTGGTCTGCGCTTATTGTCATCGTCCCAGATGGCAACAAATCATATACTTCTGTTGCAACTACCACTACGTAAATCAGAGAACAATTTCAGATGGCTATCCTAAGCCAAATACAACAGAAATCCTAGAAAATCTGGGCCAGTGACGTTATTTCACAACTACAGACCTGTGAAGTGGGTGACATCAATTAGAAGCAGTGCCTGACGATCATCCAAAGATAGCATTTTTAACACCTTCTGATAATTATCAGTATCATCACACGCCTTTTGGTTTGAAAAACGTGCCATCTACTTTCCAACGACTATTAGATGGTGTATAGTGAGGACTGATATCAGTACAATGCATGGTCTATTTAGATAATTTAATTGTGTTCTCCAAGGATATCTAGGAACATATAGCGCGTTTATGCAAAGTTTTTGATCGTCTACATGCAGCATGGCTAAACCTGAAAAAGTGCCACTTTGTTTTACAAGAAGTCTGTTACTTCAGCCACATTATCAGCCAAAAAGATTCTTGACTTGTTGATGCTATCAGAAATGTTCCAGTGTCTAATACATTAAAGAAATTGCAGTCATATTTAGGTCTCATTAATTTTTATCGAAAATTCGTTCCAGAATTCGCTGAAATTGCAAGACTCCTCACCCTGTTCCTGGAACCAAGAGTAAAATTACTAAAGCCAAAAGATTTACTGACCTCTACTCCAGTACTTGTTTTTCCATATTACTATAAACAATTTATACTGTCATGTCATCCTAGCAATTTTGCCTTAAGTTGTATTTAAGTCAGGAGATAGATTTACAAGAACATCTCATAGTGTATGCAGCCAGACAGAGTAGTAAAGCATAAAAAGTTGTTCAACCACTGAGAAAGAAATGCTAGTTCTAATTTTTGAAATAACGTATTTCTCATGTTATTTGTGTGGATGATACATGAAAGTATTAATCAATCACACAGCACTCAACCGGTTATCAGGAATCAAAGATACAACTAGTAAGTTGACTAGACAGGCGTTATGTCTGAGTGATTTCGACATCAAATTAATACATTTACTAGGTAGACTGCATGTGAGCACAGAAGGTCTAAGTCAGAATAATAATTTTAGACCTATTTATATGCCATCAGTGTTTGCAAAAGTTATTGAAAAGGCTGTTTATGTATGGATAATTGATGATTTTACATCACACAATTTGTTATCAAATTTTCAGTTCGGCTTTAGAAGTCGTTTAACAACTGAAAATGCTATGTTCTCTTTTCTCTGTGAGGTACTGGATGGGCTAAACAAAATGTTTCGAATGCTTGACATATCTTTGATTTAACGAAGTTGACCACAAAATATTGGTCCAGAAGTTGGACCATTACAGAATATGGGGAGTAGCTCACAATTGGTTCACCTCTTATTTTAGCAACAGACAGCAAAAGGTCATTATTCACTATGTTGATAACGGCTGTGATGTGGGGTCTGAGTGGGGTACTGTCAATGTTGGGGTCACTCCTGTTCCTTATGTATATCAATGATATGTCCTCTAGTATTATGGATAACTCTAAAATATTTCTGTTTGCTGATGACACTAGCTTGGTAGTAAAGGATGTTGTGTGCAACAGTGGCTCGGTTTCAAATAGTACAGTACATGATCTAAGTTTATGGCTTGTAGGAAATAAACTAACGCTAAATCACAGTGAGACTCAGATTTTACAGTTTCTAACAGACAATTCAACAAAACCTGACGTTTTAATTTCACAGAACAGGCATGTGATCAGTGAAACTGAACAGTTCAAATTTCTAGGTGTTCAGACATATAGTAAGCTGTCATGGAAAGCCCACATTCAGGATCTTGTTCAAAGACTTAATACTGCCTTTTTTACTATTCGAATTGTATCAGAAGTGAGTGATCGTTCGTCACGAAAATTAGTGTACTTTTCTTATTTTCATTTGCTTATGTCATATGGTATTATATTTTGGGGTAACTCTTCCCATTTTAAAAGGATATTTTTGGCTCAGAAGCGAGTGGTTCAGGCAATAAGTAGTGTAAGTTCACAAACCTCATGTCGACCCCTGTTCACGAATCTGGGTATTTTGACATTGGCCTCTCAATATATTTATTCCTTACTATCATTTCTTGTTAACAATATTATCTTATTCCCAAGAATAAGCAGCTTACACTCGGTTAATACTCAGCAGAAATCAAACCTGCATTTGGATCGGACTTCCTTAGCTCTTGTGCAAAAAGGAGTGCAGTATACTGCTGCATCCATTTTCAATACGCTACCACTCGAATTCAAAAATCTAACCAGTAACCCAAGCACTTTCAAAACGAAACTGAAGAGTTACCTCATGGGCCACTCCTTCTATTCTGTCGAGGAGTCCCTTGAAAAATTAAGCTGATTCTTTTTGTATTGTTGATTGTGTTTACTTAAATTTATGGACTGACTTTTTTGGGTTCATAAACATTTATTTTTATCTGTTATTACTTTTATGTTGTAATTTCATGTACTGACATGTTCCATGACCCTGGAGATTTGCTCCTTAATTTGGTCCTACGGAACTTGACGTCTAAATAAATAAAAAAATAAACAAAACACTTGCCAAGGAATTTGATAGCATGGACATGGAGCAATGGAAGGAACCACAAAGCAGTAACCCAAATTGTCAACAGTTTGCCAAGCAACCAAAATTCAGCATTGAGAACGAAGTGCTGTACAGAAACAAGAGTTGTGGGTTATGGAAAGTAGTACCAGAAAAATCATGAAATGAACTGTTGAGGCAGGCTCATGCTTTAATTATACACAGAGAGGCTGGTCACAGAGCAATGGAATGCATTGTAGTGCAAAATTGCTGGTGGATGACAAGCAAGCAGGATGTCGATCATTATGTAAAAAGATGTGCCTGCTATGCTCAAAGGGCAGAATTCAGTCATCAAAACACTACGTTTCAGAGGTTACCAGGGGCAAATAAATAGTTTAAAATGATTGGCGTGGATGTACTCGGACCACTTGCTCAAACACCAGCAGGAAATCGTTGTACTCTGACACTAATCAATAATTTTTTCAACTATCGTGTCTATGTTAGCCATACCTAACCAGCAGGTAGAAACAGTGAAGCATGTGATCGTTAACCATTGGATACTTAAGTTGGGAACACCAGGAACAGTAACAACAAATCATGGAATGAATTTCATGACAAGTTTAATAAAGCAGTTATGCTTGTTGTTGCATATTAAGAAAATTAGGACCACTGCATTAAACCCACTGGCAAACATACTGAGAGATTCCTTCCAATTACTGCAAAAAATTTAAGTTAGTATGTTCAATCTCATGAAAACGACTGGGATGCCTTACTCCCATATCTTGTGGATGCATACAGTTCAAAAGTCCATGAGGGTACAGGGCTATATGTATATGAAGTTTTATTTGGACAGAAGATGCCTTCGCCTTTTGGACTTCGAGAGACCCCCCCCCCTCCCTCCCACCATACGCTTGAAGAAGATATTTCATCAGTGAAAAATTTCTCTGAAAGACTGAAGACTATTTTTGACGCCAGGTGAAGAAAATGGACACCAAAGCCCTGAAACAGCAAGAAAAAACTCATCATAAGAAAGCAGTGTTACTGAAGTATAATTTAGGACAATGGGTTATGTTAACCAACCCCCATGTACCAAGGTAAGGGTGCAATGTGAGCCTGAAAGTAAACGTTTTGACTGAACACCATGGCAAAAGTTAACCTCATGTGACAGAGAGCTTTCAGTGTCAAGCTGTCACAAGGTGCATTTAGTTCATGAGGTAAACGAATTAAACTCTGTACAAAAGCATGAAGTATTAACTCACAGGGTTGCAGGAAGTTGTTTTGAGTGTGCAGCAATACCATAAAACCAAGTATTTCGAGGAGAATTTACTCTGTAACGAGCACTACAGTGGAAGAAATAAGTGGGACTACCAGTCTAAGTGTTGTGAATGGTTGGGCTGTGTGTTGTTTTCTTGTAAGGATTTTTTTGCAGTATCTTTTCCTGGCAAGCATTAGAAGAACTGCTTTCATGAGGACAAAGTTACAGAAGATGTTACAAAACAAAGACCTAAGAAACCACCAGACAGACAAAAGTTGTGCAGTTTTAAAAATGAGCTGAAAAAGTGCTAATAAGTGAAGGTTTTTACAGTGTTTGTGAATGCATGAATTTTCAGAATGTCACTATCTCGTAATTCAAGTTACATATAGTCATGTGTCACTGAGTATACTGACTGGTTGATGCATCAGGTTACTGCAGAAGTTGGCTGTTCATAACTAACAGTGTTGTTATCAAGTGCTGCTTAAGGCAGTATCAACAATATGGTATGATATGAAATGAATATGGTATCAAAAATGTAATTTACACACTTTTATGTACATATAAAATTAATTAATTTGTCGGCACAGGGTATTAAATTGTTTCTTGTTTCTATCCACTACTGTATATACAGCATATGTGTGATTTACCAATATTTTTAATTACTCTACTGTATTGTTGCGAATTTAAATCATATAAACTTTAATCTATTTGGTTTACATAAGTGATTTAAGATTTGTTCACAGACACTGTTATTACATTAGATGCTTTTATTCATTTTTGTGTGTATCAACACATGACAAACCCCATATCATTGTATATGATGAAATGGATATACAGTAAATAAATAATAATAATAATAATAATAATAATAATAATAATAATAATAATAGACAGATGAACTGCCAAGCATAAGAGTTTAATGAAGCTGGACTATGTTTGATGAAGTGGATACATTAAGGATAATTTATTAAGAAAGAAAAAGAGTCATTATAGTTGGTAAGTGTGGAATGGAGAGTTAGAAGTTGTTTTTGCGTAAGTATGGCAAGAGGCCTAGCAGTGAAATAAGTTTCATAGTACTTGCGTTAATGAGCAGGCAAGAGACCATTGACAGATGTTGTGAGATCAAGCAGTTTGAGCAAGAAATGAGAAATAAGTTTATGGAATTTAAGTATTAGTGTAGAAACTGTGCAGTGTTTAAGATTCGCCAATAGAGTAGTACTTACTTCTTACACAGAGTAGGGATAAAGGTAATTATACATTGAAGTGCCAAAGAAACTGGTATAGGCACGCATATTCAAATACAGGCAGCATACGGCGCTGCGGTCAGCAACGCCTATGTAAGACAACAAGTGTCTGACACTGTTGGTAGATCGGTTGCTGCTGCAACAATGGCAGGTTATCAAGATCTGATGTTTGAACGTGGTGTTATAGTCGGTGCACGAGCGAATAGACACAGTATCTCCGAGGTAGCGATGAAGTGGGGATTTTCCTGTACAACCATTTCACAAGCATACCACGAATACCAGGAACCCAGTAAAACATCGAAAGATCCTGGAAGAACGGGATCAACGACTGAAGAGAGTCGTTCAACGTGACAGAAATGCAACTCTTCCGCAAATTGCTGCAGATTTCAATGCTGGGCCCTCAACAAATGTCAGTGTGTGAGCCATTCAACGAAACATCATCGATATGGGCTTTCAGAGCCGAAGGCCCACTCATGTATGCTTGATGACTGCATGCCATAAAGCTTTACGCCTCGCCTGGGCCCATCAATACCGACATTGGACTGTCGATCACTGGAAACATGTTACCTGGTCGAACGAGGCTCGTTTCAAATTTTATCAAGTGGATGGACGTGTATGTGTATGGAGACAAACCTCATGAATCCATGGACCTTGCATGTCAACAGGGTACTGTTCAAGCTGGTGGAGGCTCTGTAATGGTGTGGGGGGTGTGCAGTTGGAGTGACATAAGACCCCTGATACATCAAGATATGACTCTGACAGGTGACACCTATGTAAGCATCCTCTCTGATCACCTGCGTCCATTCATGTCTATTGCACATTCCTATGGACTCGGGCAATTACAATTCAGAATTGGCACAGAGTGGCTCCAGGAACACTCTTCTGAGTTTAAACACTTCTGCTGTCCACCAAACTTTCCAGACACGAACAATATTGAGCATATTTGGAATGCCTTGCGATGTGCTGTTCAGAAGAGATCTCCACCCCCTCGTACTCTTACGGATTTATGGACAGGCTTGCAGGATTCATGGTGTCAATTCCCTCCAGCTCAGACATTAGTCAAGTCCATGCCACGTCATGCTGCGGCATTTCTGCATGCTCACGGGGGTCCTGCACGACCAGTTTCTTTGGCTCTTCGGTGTCAAAGTAAGACCTGAGGGATTCTGTCTTCTCCATGAACAGGGGAATTGTAGTGTTGCTACCCAGTCTTTGCAAAAGTCTTCAGCAAAAGTAATGAGAGAAAGACGCCATAGAGCATTACATTAGCAGCTGAGGGCCAGTAGACACCAGTATAGTGACATGTAGGTCACAATAACAGACGCGCAAGGTATTGTGAAATGAAGACAGCCAAGTGCAATAGTAAATTGCATCACACAGCAGTAACTGCGTAGCAAGTGGGTCAACATTGCCACACCAAGCCAAGTCTCTTGTTGTGGCCGACATGAGTAGGTAGTGGGTTTTAGTGAAACAAATGCGCATCAGAGGCATTCAAATAACTCAATATTGAGGCAGGGCACTTCTCCTTGCTGTAGACCAGCAACACTGCTATGACATCAGCTCTATGCCAGACAGTGAGACATCTGGGCATCACCAGCATTAGTCGTGGGATCAAGACTGGGCTGCGTCTGCTACCAGCACTAAGTCCTTCACAGGTGTTGGTGCCCATCCCCACTGACCTGCCGTCTATGCCTGCTGCTGTCAGTGCTGAGTGCCTAGTGGAACTTGGTGCCACAGCACATCCGCCATCTAACTCCTGCTAGAGGGCAGCGAGTTGGCCTGTGTGCACAGCTGTCTCCTTGCGCTCCCACACTTGTGTGTGTGGAGCAAGGGGCTGCCATGGCTCCATGCTGCTGAGGTAAGCAGCACGCCACTGATGCCACTGACTGTGTCCTTCAAAGGCTGCTGGCCAACCAATGAGCCTGCTGTCAGCAATGCATGGTGCCTGCTTAGCTGCCCATACATCATCATAGGCCTGGGACAAGAGAATGTGGAGTGTTTGACTCTCTGAGCCACAACAAGTTGTGTATTCTAGTTACATAAAGTCATTCTCTACTGTCAATAGTGTTTCCACTGGTTTCCACAGCCTACCACTCACACCTTTGACTTTACAATTTTTTTCAGCTAGTTACAACTCGTGATGGAAAATCAGACAAGGTTCAACGATACAAAGGGAGTATACCAGTTGCTACAGTTATCTTTAATTGCAGAGGCAGGTACGCCAAACTACAGAGTTAGTCGCTCGAGTCCAATGTAAGATGGGTGACAAGACGCTGATCGTCGAATCATGAAAACAATTTTTGCTGCTTCTCACACAGAGGACCCAGAAAAGTTAAACAAGGTTTTACAACAATCACAGTCGGTTGTAGTAGGCAACCAGGGAACCATAGACCTAGACACTGTGCAACTCGCCAACCTGGAAAAGGATGTACCAAACAATAACAGACAGCTACACACCTCTGCTTTAATGCTAACGTCCCACATTGAAGCATCAGTAGATACTACTTATCACGACTTGGTGATACTTTACATGGGCATGCTTAGCGACCGTTCAGATAACGTAGATATGCAGTTAACGATTGTAAAGCTACTTCACATCCTCAGTGATAGCATTACTGATGCACATATAGAAACCACTAAACTGCAAGAAGCCCTGTTACCTTCTGAGGCCGTTTATCACCAATTCTACTACCTCTCAGTTTGTTCGTGGAAGGCTTTTGTATGAGATTCAGGTGGGGTTATGTGTATCATTGGGGTTGCTAAGAACTATAGGGGAAGAATTTTTATCAGTATACTATCATATGGCCACAGTCACAAGTACACATGAGGATATCTGGCTGAAAATTCTTATACAAATATCATTGAGAAGCAGAGACTGGAGGTTTGGGTATTATACCCTTCATACTTACCCAGTAGCTTGGGACACTTTGCAAAAATTTATGCAGCTGGAAGCACACAAAATACTACTAGTGACCCCAAACTAACAGTCCAACGTACTGCTGTCTGTGCAGGAACTTCTGCACTGCTGAATCATGTTGATCACCCTCTATCCTACACTGCACTGTCCCCAGATCATACGCCTTTACTCTAATCCACTCCCAGAAACCCACTACTGAATGTCCTAAAGAGATAAGCTTAGACACAACAGAATTCTTCCAGAGAGAATATCCCCATTGATTATGCCTTACAAAAATAAGTGTAAACACCTGTAAATTTTTATTTACTTGCCCGAGCCCATACAACTCTAAAACACAAATATAATTTAAAACTATAATAAAATTTTAATTAGAGTGAATTTAACACTTTATGAGTGCATTGTTCAGCAGCCAGAATGGCATGGTCATTTGCTGCAAGCAGATCTTCCATGTCGCATCGTTTCTCAGCTCACAGCAAACGAAAAAGTGTTCAGATTCTTACCTTCTCCCACATTCACAAAACTCATCATATTCCACTTCTTCAAATTAGTCTCGCACCTTTTCCTCCGTATTCTCAGCCTGTTGAGGGTCTTCCAGGTCCCGTATTGGAGATGACAGTGTCATGGTAGCTTCTCTTTTGCTGTCTTCGAAAGGCTTCCGCTGAAGTTGGAATTGGTGCAGTTGTAAGTAAAGGGCTTTTCCTGGAGTTCAGTCAGGATGGGTAAGCGTGAGTTCTGAACAATGGACGCCTCAGATCTGTTTCTTGAGTATTCTTTTTATTCTCTGCTGCTACTTGTCTTCTTACATTTGGAGATGCTGCTCCAACGAGTGAAGAGATTTTATTAACTGGGGTTGGTTTTAGGCACCCGGTGAATATGCGGCCTGTCTCGTGAAGAGCCACAACTTGGTTAGCATGTGCATAGCTCCTCCACACCGGGATGGCACACTCTGCAGCGGACACATACAATGCATGCGCATATCTACGCTCCCTTGTCGTGTTTCTCAGTTTCCGGATAAGATTATGCCTTGCGAATATCTTTTGTCTGGCGTAGCCGTCCTGTCACGGTTGTAGCGGCTCGCCCTTTCGGAGGCTCGAGCCCTTCCTTGGGCATGGGTGTGCCTGTTGCCAATAGCGTAAGTTAGTTCAAGTTAGATTAAGTATTGTGTAAGCTTATGGACCGATGACCTCAGCAGTTTGCTCCCATAGGATGTTACCACAAAATTTCCAAATGGATACTGTGATTTAGACTGCGTCTTTTCCAGGTGACTTTCACCTTTTTCGTTTCTCATTATTATGCAGGTCGAGCGTACACACTTGAATTTTATCTGGGTTGGGCATCAGGCGGCTGTCGTCATGGTAGATAACAAGTTCTTCGACAGAAGATGTTAGTTAGAATTCTACTTCTTCAATTGTCACTCCCTGAGCATCGACAGCTGTGTCAACTGTGCAGATGAAGAACCAGGTTCCAGTGTTGAATGCAAGATCATTGGTGAATATGTTATATAGTATTGGGGCCAGCATACTTCTCTGGGGAATGCCCTTATTCTTCATTCTCCGTCGAGTCTTTTTGTCGTTCAGAGTGATAAAAAATCGTCTGCTCTGCAGCAGACACTGTGTAAACTGCTTCAGTCGCTAGTCCTTAGTTTCTGTGTACAGCTTCTCTGTTAGTTCCTTGTGATTCACGGTATCGTAAGCGGTTGTGCGATCAACAAATGAAATTCCCGTAATCTGCTTTCTTTCATACCCTTCCCTGACGTGCTGATTTAAATTAAGAATCTAACTAGTACATGACTTTCTTGGTCTAAAATCTGAGTGCTCTTTAATGATTTTCTTGTGGACAGACTCACATATTCGATTCCAAACCATTATCTACAGAGCTTTAAACAGACGGTACTGAAGTGATACAGGTCTGAAATTCGCTTCTTTGCCTGGTTTAAGCTGTGGCACGACTTTTGCCTTGTGGCAGATCTTTCAGATTATCATTCTAGAACAACTGCTCATCAAGTTGAGGGTCCAGTTGATTGTAACAATATGCTCTGATCCCATGTCATACAAACCTACAGTTTTATTATTTTTCATCCGGTGTATAGCAGTTCTCATTTTTTCATCTATGTACGGAATGCTCAAATGATCAATCTTCTCTTCACATCGTTCGAGTTTCGTTACTTTTGTTCCTTCTGTGGTTTTGCCATTCAGCAGCTATTGGTGTGCTACTCGGTCAGTGGTGATCCTGCTCACTCCTGAAGGTGAAACAGTATGAGCGCAGTTAAGGATTCTCAATTATTTCTGGGTTTGTCAACCAGTACATTTCTCGTCCAAACTTTCGAGAATATTACAACATTTTTCTATTCGTGATGTTGGAATGGCGTGGATAAGTATTCTGTTTGTATTGTCTCTTCTCGGAATGGCTCATTTTCGAAGAACCGTTCATACCTCTGAAGGAGCGCTTTTGAGTCTTTATGAGGTGCAGGTAAGTACATCCTCTTGGAATGTGTTTACGAGAGATGCTCTTAACTAGCTCCATAAAATCTTCATAATTTTCTAGATTGGGTCTGATTTTTATGACTTCTTCATCCAAGTTCTGAGGAAATTGATGCCATGAAGCTTTCTTGATGTTGAACTTTTTCTAGTTTAACGACTGATTTTATAGTACATGTAAGAGCTTGGTGTTGTGTTTTGAAGAATGGTCCTGCTGTATGCTGTATGTTCAGAGGCAAAAATATGATCCAAGTTGAAACGCCTCCCCCATCGTCCCTTGTAAAAGGAATAGGCCAACATTGGGATATGTATTAGTTTTCAATCCATGCATTCGACCCAGTCTTCTAGGTTTTCGCTATTTGTGTCTGTCTCCTTATGTCCCCAAGAAGTATTATAACAACTGAAGTCACCCATGACCAGCTTTGCTGGCTGAGAGTCAAAATTGCAAGTTTCCATCAATTTTTTTTCCTTAATTAGTAAGTTGTAGACAGATGTAGTAGTGCAAGATCGAGCTTCTACCGTTAGGATTTCAGTGTCGACTACGCTGTTGGTGTCTGCAGACAGTATATCAGTGTCCCATTTTGTGAAAATTGCACTTCCACATCGCTCATTAGGTCTCTCTAAGGCAAGTTTCATTCCGTTCACCCTCGGTCAACGGTCGTTTGGTCTTCTGTGAGTTTCTTGGATCAATAGTATACAATTATGTGTATTGCCTACTCATCTCGTATAGGGTGCCTAAGGGATGCTGCGTTCTAGGAATGTTAGACAACAGTTCAAGCAAATATCATTAGTAGTTTTATATCTAGAAAGCAGATTGACAATACTTAACTTTTTATTTACAGCAAATGGCGAAAGCGAGGGGTGACAGTAATATGAACTTCACTATAGACAAAGTCCAAGTAAGCACTTGATATGGATCACTACAATTCGTTCTGCGAGTGCTGGTCTACAACCGTCCACTAACATTCACTAGTCAGCACTAATGTCCGTGTACTGAGCTGATCTGAACAGCCGAAGCTGGCAGGAGCGGCGCTTATATTCACTTCGGCTTGAGGACGCTCCTGTCGTGGTGGAATCCTATTCTGTGCTCCATTGGCCGACATCGTTTCAAGGCCTTCTCTGGTCTTGCGTTGTTCTTCTTCGTTCTGGCGCTTGTGGTTACGCCAGAACATTACTTAAACCCCCACCCCCCCTCCACCCCCACCCCCAAAGCGACGGACCGTTGTCGTGTATGCAGTGCGACCACGGCGGGGGATGCAGGAATGTGGTAGCAACGTTGAGCCCGAAGCTGTGGCTGCAGGGGACATCAAGCTTCCAGTCGTACCCTGCCATCCACCCTGCGCTCTGGCGGAAACGTCCCCCCGAAAAAGACCAGAACAAACGTATCGTGAGTGGGTAACAGATTTGCAGGGCATAACAAGGAAATGCAAATTCAAATGTGCTGCCGGTGCTTTTTATTCAGATGTTATGTTGCATGATGCAATCGCGTACAATTTACCTGAC
The DNA here is from genome assembly GCF_023864275.1 of Schistocerca cancellata. Classification (NCBI taxonomy): domain Eukaryota; kingdom Metazoa; phylum Arthropoda; class Insecta; order Orthoptera; family Acrididae; genus Schistocerca; species Schistocerca cancellata. Next base: position 141,801,451 of record NC_064626.1, read on the forward strand.
GTCAAATCAGAGAACAGCTTTTGAAACAGTGCAATCCATCATTTCAGCAGGTAGTGCAAATGCTAGATCAATATGATTCCGGTGCCTTGTCGGCTCATATATTTGTGCAGCCAGCTATTTGCCAGGTTGAGTCCCTTAGTTGCATTCACCCCATTCCGCACCGGCAGCATGCGATAAGCACGCCGAGTAACAACCTACCTCGCCGCATAAGTAGTTCACTACACAGGCGGCTACACAGGTGAACAGAGTTAAGTCTTGGCCTAGGTGTTGTTCACGGCACAAAAGGCAAGACTGCACCTCCCGACAGGTTCAGTGTTAAGCTTGTGGTAGGAAAGGACATGTGCAATCCGTGTGTTTTCAACGGACCAAAAATAAGAATTCAGCCCACTCATAAAAATCTTTATGCAGTATATTCCAAGTCTGCAACTAGCAAGCGGGCAGTTTCGTCAGTGATATGTCCGTCAAAGAAACTTTTTGATCATTACTTATTTGTGGGAAACGTGGGAAATTTCAGTTGGACACAGGTGCCTCTGTCACATTGCTAAATCGTCACACATATGAGCTGTTAGGATCCTCACGCCTGTCTAGCACGCAACTGACAGCTTATAATGGACAAGACATTCCCATGCTCGGAAAATGTACTTTGCCTGCCATGTATCGCTTGCATACGTGAACAATTACTTTTACAGTGCTACAATCACGCGAGTGCCGGTCTACAACCGTCCACTACTGAGCGCTAATGTCCGGATACTGAGCCGATCTGAGCGGCTGAAGCTGGCAGGAGCGGCGCTTATATTCACTTTGGCTTGAGGGCGCTCCTGTCGTGGTGCGGTCCTATTCCGCGCACCATTGGCCGATCGTTTCACCGCCTTCTCTGGTCTTGCGATATTCGTCTTCGTTCCGGCGCTTATGGTTACGCCAGAACGTATGTTTCACGCAAAATAGCACCGCTTCCTTTAATGCTGAAATCTCCTCAGTATTAATGCAGATTGTTTCAAGTCATAAATAAATTAATGCCTATGTAACAGCAAAATTTTCGACGAAAATGTAACAGGTCAGACTGAAGATGAGCTTGGAGCCAAGAACAAAACACCAGGAAAAGAACGTTGGCTGCCACCTGCTGCATGCCACTGCCCCTGCTTGATTTGCACCGAGGATTCTGTGACACAGTTATGGGTCTCAGTGCCCTGGGGTCAGACTTCAAGAAGTCACTCAGTTTAGACTGACGTCGCGTTGTACACGTGAAGTGCCAGTTATGCCAGCCACCCCAGACGTTGCGTGCGTTCCAGATCGTTTGGCGTGACATACAAAACTGGCCATTTCCGTGAAGCAGCAGTAGCAACATTTGAACCCCTCCTGTGATCAGCCGTCGAACAGTTGGACAGCAATGCGACGTGCAGCCTGTGTTGGTGTTTAGCGTGATGTGGCTGCCTTATCATCAAGATACACACTTGTCCAAATATGTATTGGAGAACCCTTCTCAGCTTGCTTCAATATTGCCGCTGGTTAGAATAATACTGCGCTGTCTGCTCTGCTGGAATGCTACATCAATGTCCGATTCTGTGGGCAGTATACACGGTGGTCCATTGGTAGTGACCGGGCCAAATATCTCACGAAATAAGCATCAAACGAAAAAACTACAAAGAATGAAACTCGTCTAGCTTGAAGGGGGAAACCAGATGGCGCTATGGTTGGCCCGCTAGATGGCGCTACCATAGGTCAAACGCATATCAAGTGCGTTTTTTTAAATAGGAACTCCCATTTTTTATTACTTATACGTTTGTGACTATTACAGCGCCATCTATCACAAAGCAAAAAAAGTGGTCCAACTAAAACATTCATATTTCTTTATGTACTACACGAATATGTAATAAAAATTGGGGTTCCTATTTTAAAAAACGCAGTTGATATCCGTTTGACCTATGGCAGCACCATCTAGTGGGCCAACCATAGCGCCATCTGGTTTCCCCCCGTTTGACCTATGGCAGCACCATCTAGTGGGCCAACCATAGCGCCATCTGGTTTCCCCCTTCAAGCTAGACAAGTTTCGTTCTTTGTAGTTTTTTCGTTTGAAGCTTATTTTGTGAGATATTTGGCCTGCAGGTCACGATCAATGGACCACCCTGTAGAAACATAATGGCATACTCTGCTCTGACGGACGTTTATAATTTACAGCAGCATCCATTCTGGCAGACGTTAATCTTTATCACATAGGGCACACTGTCTTTCATATTACATCAGCATACTACTGATGGCCTTGGAAGAGCCAGTCCTGACAAAACTCTACCATCTGGTGAGCGAGAGTAGTCTCAGGACTGAAGACCACAACAACAACATTATTCTTCTGGCTTGCCTGATGCATCTGCATTAGCCTGTCATGGACATGGGAGTTCTTTGTTCTTACTAGTGGTGAGGAGGGAGGTGGGGGGAGGAACACTTTGGCTGTGTTCTCGCCTCTAGTGCTTTGGTGGGTGAACTGTATCGGCCTGATCTAGCACTAACTGCCTTCACCCTCTCCGCCGCCCCACCCCCTTTCCCTACCATTACCAGCTCACTGTTAATGGCCTGCACTGTGGGACTTGAGATTAGTGTTAATCAGACAGTTGGAGAACCACTTGCAGTAATAAATGACAGCAGTCAATGTGTTCTTCCTCCTCCTCTGATAGATAGAAAAGCAAGTGAGCCCACATTGACAGCAGTATGCATAGTGAACATTTTGTGTTTCAACATACTTGTTCATTCCTAATTATCAAACAGTGGAAAACTCAGGATGGAATAGTGACAGTATTATGAAAATGATGGCATGCTACTCCCATATAGTGGAGATGCTGCTTTGCAGACAGGCACAACAAGATGACTGCTAACAAGCAAAGCTTCTGCCTCTATTATGAAAATTCTACTCAGCACATTATGGAGATGCTGCATTGCAGATAGAAGTAACAAAAAAATGCTAACAAATAAAGCTTTTGGCCAAAAGACCTTCTTCTACATTAGACAGCATACATGCACACATTCATGCAAATGCAGCTCACTCACATGACCATTGTCTCTTGCAGCCGAGGGCAGGCTCAAGTTATACTTACATGCAGTGCTTATGACACGCTTCTTTGTTTCTAGTCATGCTCGATAGTAATAATGATGATCGGCAGATGATGATAAGACATGGCCTACAAGAAGACGAAAATGATTTAACAGCTTTATATGATGCAGGTCATTGTATGGGTTAGTGTCACGAATCATTATTGTCATATTATTGTTTTTTCTGACATTTTATACATTCTAGACACTTGTTGTTGTTTTTTTGTTGCAGAATCCTTCACGGTACCATTCAGAGGTGAACTTAAGCCAGCAACAATAACACCTTCTCCTAACACGTCGTTGATGTGCCCAGCACCACCACCAGTGCATGAGGGGCCTTTGTGGCTACACTCCCTCAAGCATGGGGACGTCACTATCACCATGAACCAAAACAGTGTGGCTACAGTCCCCACATGCAAAGCCATCTATGGCGCCATCACCTCGTCCAGGGCTATTAATGGCTACAGACCCACGTGCGGGGCTGTCTAGGGCCTTGTCACTGAGACTGTTGTGGCTGCAGTCCCTACATGGGGTCGTCAACATGGCCAGGGCCTTCATAGGGTGAGTTCTCGCCTGCAACGCCGCCTGGGTATAGTCTCCAGCCAGCTAGTAGCAGCCAATAGAAGTTGATGAAAACACTATAAGATAGGCACCGTTGTGCCTAATGATAAGGCTTAATTTAAAAAAGGAGGTAAAGTGAGAATTAGTAAACTTAAAGGGCTTTTCGAAAAAGGATATACTGCCAATTGGTCAACAGAAATTTTTGAAATCAGGATGTGATTCATTCTAATCCATATGACAGACTTAAATGGTGAAGAAGTAAAAGGAAATTTTTATGAACAAGAACTGCAGATGATAAAATATCCAGATGTATGTCTCATTGAAAAACGTTTGAGAAAGGAAGGTGATCAAGTTTATGTTAAGTGGTTGGGTTTTGATAAGTCACACAACAGCTGGGTAAATAAACATAAAGTAATTTTATTAGATGTAAATGGTTGACTTACATCTTGTCGAATTTTTCATGTATATAATTAATATGAGTAATCAACTCTTCTTGTTGGTAGTCACCCAAAAGATAGAAATAATTTTGATAGCAAACAATGGATAAGTTTTCTTTCTTTCTTTGGTATAAATTGTTGAATTTTGACTGTAATTCAGTCTTAACAGTTCTTCACAATTAGGATGTCGATCTTCAATTCTATATAGCTGTTTCCATGATTTTTTTTTCTGAGTTCTAATCACGTAATAATCATATTCACTTTCATCATCGAATAATTTTAAAAGAACGAATGTTGGTCTTAAATTTTCATTAACCGTTTGAGGAACAACATGAGGTAATAAAGTATTTATTTGTTCATTCCTTTTTATTTATTATTTCTTAAGCAATATTGACTGTTTCTCTTAAATTTTCTATTAGTTCCTCCTCTAATTTGATTATTTCTTCATTTTTCTAGTTGTTCTATGCAATAATTTTTATGTTAAATTTGATGTTCATAAAACTTTGTTACTTCTTTTCTAATGTCATATTTTCCATGTTTTCTAATTGAATGTAAAACATTTTCATAAACCCAATCTTGAAAATGTTCTGCAAAAGGTATTTTCGATTTCATAACTAGAGAATAGAGACCAGGTTCATTGATAAATTTTGTTGATTTTTGTATATATTTAGGTAGCGGTGAAAGGGCACTACCAAAATTCTTGTATTTTTTATAGTATTTTTTTTAACATGGTCTTTAATTGCATCCCTAGGTGGAATATATCCTAACAGATCAGCAACAGATTTGCATAAAACCAAGGATAATTTTTTCATCAATAATCAAAAACATTTGCTTATTGTTGTATGTAAGCATGTTGTTGAATAGATCTACAATCGACTCCATTTATTAAAAATAATTTTTATTAGTTTTGCAAAAAAATTAACAGTAGGCGAAATTTGTAGTTTGTATTCAACATATCTTTTAAATTGTTTTGCAGCTGGTAATTTTGAACTCATACCTAAATGATTCATTGATGAAAAGTGTTCTTTTTTTATTTTTTATGAATCTAATAAAAATTATTTCTTATAAATGGCGAACCTAAACGAAGTGGAAGCTGGATTTAAAGAAACTTATAAACTAATTGAGCAATCTGAAGACATTGATTGTTCTATATGTTTAAATAATGAAAATCATCAATTTGTCAAAACAAGCTGCAATCCTATTTTTCATAGGGATTGTCTGGATGAGTGGTTAAAGGAACAAGAAACTTGGCCATTTTGTAGAATGGTTATTAAAAACAGAGCACCAGCAAGAGCTGACAGAGCTGACCATTTTAATATGATGGATGTCCTTGATTATACAGCAGAGACTATAGTTGAAGCAGAATGTTTTCAAGTAGATTATGGACCTGATGATGATGATGATGATGATATAGATTAAATTTCAAAAATTAGAAAAATTACTTTTTCACAAATCTATTAAAAATTATTTCCTACAAATGGGAGCCTCAACAATTTGGAAGTCTGCGATCTGGAAGTTGGAGCAAAAGAAAATACTGAAATTGATCGGAAATATGTGTCAATGCATCATGAATTATCTGAAGATTTTATGAGAAAATGTTAAGACAAATTAGAATGGGGTATTATGTCATGCCATCAAAAACTGACTGAAGATTTTATCAGAGAATTTCAAGATAGGTATATTATTTAACCAAGTATTGTCTGAAGGACTCCATAGAGAGTTTCAAGATAAAGTAGACTGGGGATGTATATCTTATGGACAAGTATTGACCGAGGATTTTATGAGAGAATTTCGGGATACATTAGATTGGGCTATTATATCATTTTGTCGAGAACTGACTGAAGATTTTATGAGAGAATTTCAGGATAAATTATTTCATTCTCAAAACTAATTGTCAATCTGACGATATTGAGTGTTCCATATGTTTAAGTGATGAAAATCGTCAATTTGTAAAAACAAAGGTAATCATATTTTTCACTAAGAATTCATTGATGAATGGTTAAAGAAAAGAAATAATTGCCCATTGTGTAGAAGTTATTTTGAAACTCAGATGGATTATGAGTCAGATAATGATTAGATTAAATTGCAATAATTAGAAAGATTTACTTTTTCACAAATCTAATAAATGTTTTTCTATATAAATGGAGCAGGTTCAACAGCAGTCTTCTGTGAAATCCAAATTTTGCAAATGCTGTAATACTGAGAAGTCAATTGATAATTTTACTTTACAGAATTACACAAAAGGTAGTTACAGAACGTTGTGTAGACTATGTATAAACAAATATCACGTAAAAATTACAACAAAAGTGGTATTCCCTGCATATGTCGAAAAAGTGTTGCTGAATATTATTACAAAGAACATTTACGCCAGATTCCGAGTGAAGAACATTTGAAAATACACTCCTGGAAATGGAAAAAAGAACACATTGACACCGGTGTGTCAGACCCACCATACTTGCTCCGGACACTGCGAGAGGGCTGTACAAGCAATGATCACACACACGGCACAGCGGACACACCAGGAACCGCGGTGTTGGCCGTCGAATGGCGCTAGCTGCGCAGCATTTGTGCACCGCCGCCGTCAGTGTCAGCCAGTTTGCCGTGGCATACGGAGCTCCATCGCAGTCTTTAACACTGGTAGCATGCCGCGACAGCGTGGACGTGAACCGTATGTGCAGTTGACGGACTTTGAGCGAGGGCGTATAGTGGGCATGCGGGAGGCCGGGTGGACGTACCGCCGAATTGCTCAACACGTGGGGCGTGAGGTCTCCACAGTACATCGAAGTTGTCGCCAGTGGTCGGCGGAAGGTGCACGTGCCCGTCGACCTGGGACCGGACCGCAGCGACGCACGGATGCACGCCAAGACCGTAGGATCCTACGCAGTGCCGTAGGGGACCGCACCGCCACTTCCCAGCAAATTAGGGACACTGTTGCTCCTGGGGTATCGGCGAGGACCATTCGCAACCCTCTCCATGAAGCTGGGCTACGATCCCGCACACCGTTAGGCCGTCTTCCGCTCACGCCCCAACATCGTGCAGCCCGCCTCCAGTGGTGTCGCGACAGGCGTGAATGGAGGGACGAATGGAGACGTGTCGTCTTCAGCGATGAGAGTCGCTTCTGCCTTGGTGCCAATGATGGTCGTATGCGTGTTTGGCGCCGTGCAGGTGAGCGCCACAATCAGGACTGCATACGACCAAGGCACACAGGGCCAACACCCGGCATCATGGTGTGGGGAGCGATCTCCTACACTGGCCGTACACCACTGATGATCGTCGAGGGGACACTGAATAGTGCACGGTACATCCAAACCGTCATCGAACCCATCGTTCTGCCATTCCTAGACCGGCAAGGGAACTTGCTGTTCCAACAGGACAATGCACGTCCGCATGTATCCCGTGCCACCCAAGTGCTCTAGAAGGTGTAAGTCAACTACCCTGGCCAGCAAGATCTCCGGATCTGTCCCCCATTGAGCATGTTTGGGACTGGATGAAGCGTCGTCTCACGCGGTCTGCACGTCCAGCACGAACGCTGGTCCAACTGAGGCGCCAGGTGGAAATGGCATGGCAAGCCGTTCCACAGGACTACATCCAGCATCTCTACGATCGTCTCCATGGGAGAATAGCAGCCTGCATTGCTGCGAAAGGTGGATATACACTGTACTAGTGCCGACATTGTGCATGCTCTGTTGCCTGTGTCTATGTGCCTGTGGTTCTGTCAGTGTGATCATGTGATGTATCTGACCCCAGGAATGTGTCAATAAAGTTTCCCCTTCCTGGGACAATGAATTCACGGTGTTCTTATTTCAATTTCCAGGAGTGTATTATTATCGATGGATAATGAAGAAGCTGTCACTGATCAAGTATCTGCATCTACAAAGAAATGTAAAGCTTGTCAAGAAATTAAAGATTTAAGTTAAATCCTCCACATAAACATAACGATAACAATAAATGTAGGAAGTGTACTTTAGATTACATGAAGAATAAGAAAGCTAAAGCAGCAGAAGCTAAAGAAGAGTCAGTTGACAACTGAAGCATCTTGAACTTAATGATTAATATCTATTAAATAAGAATCCTTTCCATCGATTTGTCAATCCTTAGCATCGATTTGTGAAAAACTATTTTTGCAAATTTAATGAATTTTTTTTCCATTTAATAGAAGAAGCAAAATGGAAAGATACACAGTTGCTCAACTTCATGGACAAATGGAGAGATTCACCATTGCTCAACTACATGATTATTGCAAAAGAAATAATTTGCAAGGATATAATAAACTAAGTAAATCTGACCTAATTGCATTTATTTTTAGACATCATACACCTAACGTGAGGGACAATCTTTGGAAACAATTACCCTATCATAAAATTGAAAATGATGATGTTTTCCAAACTAAAGAAAATAAACCATTGAAAAGGATTTTGCCATTTTCTACCACTCTGTTTGCCAATACAAAAGAAGATAAGCCATTGAAAAATAGATTTCAATTTTCTGCCGATGTGTTTCCTAGAACTAAAGAAGATAAACTATTGAAAAGAAGATTTCCATTTTCTATCGCTGTGTTTGCAAAGCTCCATTTCCTACCAATGTGTTTGCAATACAGAAGATTAGAACCAATAAAGAAATATTATTTCCCTTTTACACTGATTTATTCGAGAAACGAAGAGACAGGAAAACAGTTAGAGATTATGTAGTTGATAAAGCATTTGCAAATAGATTACAAACTATAGATTTTGAAAACAGTATAGATTCACTTGAACCTGACCATTTCTTGTCTGCAATGAAGACGAAAATTCTGAAAGTTGTGAAAGACGACCTGAGAGTACATCATGGTTTGAAAATAAATTTCAATTTATTTTGTGAGTACAAATTACATACGGATGATATAGTTCAGGAATTTGGACAACAAACACAAAACTATACCATTATTACAGAGAAGGATTTTAGTAAGAAATTGGAGCGTGGTAAGTGAGATATTTTAATGAAAATATCTAATTTTCAAGCACAAGGATCAGGATGGATATTAAATTGAATTATTGGTTTATGGCTAGCAATTAACAAATATATTCCACTGAGGGCATCATCTTACATTGAGTTACCTGCAGCTATAAAAAACAAAAAAGCTTGCCTCAATGTAAAAAATGATCAAAAATGTTTTCTGTGGGGTATAAAAGCCGCATTGTATCCTGTAGACACACATTAGACAGAGTATCGAAGTATAGAAATGTTGGTCTTGATCTTCACCAGAAACTTGAAAATATTGAGTTTCCTGTAGTGGTTGATCATATTCTAAAAATAGAGAGTAGAATTACTGTACCTATCAACATCTATTCATTTGATAAAGAATATCAAATGTATCCATTAAAAATTACGAAAAGTAAGACAGAGAAACATGTAAATCTCCTTTATTTCAAGGAAGAAGTTAATTCACACAATTGTTACATAAAATTTTTATATCAGCTTGTTTCCAGTCAAATTACTAAAGACGAAAACACAAAATTTATTTGTGATTTATGTTTGCTCCATTTCGCTAGTATAGAAAAATTAGATAATCACACATCAGATTTTTTGAATAGGAAGCCATTAAAAGTAGAAATGTCACAGAAGGTTTCTTACATACATTTTAAAAATTACCAGCACTCACAGCAAGTTACTTTCGTTATTTATCCTGATTTTGAAAGTATTTTGTTGAAGATGGACAACTGTCAGCCAAATCCTGATCTCGTATATGATGAAATATCAAAAACATGAGCCAAGTGGATTCTGCTACTACATCAAATACGTGAATGGACACTATAAAGATCCCGTCGTGTACAGAGGGCCGAACTGCCATAAAAATTCATAGAATGCATGAAAATAGAGGTTGACAAGATTGGAAGAATTTATTCTGCAATTAAAGATATGAAACCATTAACTCCTGAAGAACAATCAAAACATGCAAGATCAAACATTTGTATGCTGTGTGGATGTCATTACTAACAGAAAAATAAAAATGTTCATCATCATGATCATCTAACAGGAAAAGACATTGCCCCATTGCACAATAATTTAATTTGCAACTAAAGCATCCTAGCTTTTTACCTATTTATTTACATAATTTATCTGGATATGATTCTCACCTCTTTGCTTAAGAAATTGGCTATGATGAGAAGGAGATAGACCTAATCCCACACAATTAAGAAGGATACATCAGTTTTGGGAAGAGTACAGAAAGCTTGAAAATGAGATTTATTGACACATTTAAATTTATGGCTTCATCACTTGACAAACTTTCATCAAATCTGAAAAAGAATCAAATGACAAACATTAGGAAATTTTTCCCAGCAGAATTGTTCAAGCTAGCGATCAGGAAAGGTGTATATCCATATGATTACATAGATTCTTGGAAGTAATTTGAAGAGACACAGTTACCAGCAGAAGAAGAATTTTACAATAAACCTAATGACAGTGAAATAAGTGATGGAGATTACAAACATGCAAAAATAGTTTGGGAAAAATTAAATTTTATATAAAATCTTGGTGAATATCATGATCTCTATCTGAAAACTGATGTTTTGTTATTGGCTGATGTGTTTGAAAACTTAAGAAAAATTTGTATTAAAGCTTATGATTTGGATCCATCTATGTATTTTACAGCACCAGGTCTATCTTAGGATGCAGTGTTGAAAATGACTAAAAACCACTTAATTTTCTACATGAATATGATATGATTCTAATGGTTGAAAAAGGAATAAGTGGAGAAATATCACAATGTTACAAGAGATATGTAAAAGCAAATAATAGGTATTTGATATATATTGACAATAAAAAGATACCAAATTATTTGGCATATTTAGATACAAGGAATCTGTATGGTTATGCTCTGAGTCAATATTTACCTCATTGTATGGGGTGAGCCAGCTAATTTTGAGAAGTGAGATATCAAACACTTGTTGAGAGGAATACATATTCGAAGATGATCTAGAATTTCCAAAAGAATTATACGATTTACATAAAGATTTCTCATTAACTCCTGAAGGGAAAATTGTGCCAGTGATGAAGGAAAGCAAACTGATGACTACTCTACTTGACAGGCATAATTATACAGTTCATTATAGAAACCTCAAACAGTATGTGTCTCTTGGAATGAAACTCACAAAAATACATAGACTTATAAAATTTAAACAATCTAATTGGCTAATGAAATATATAGGTCTGAACGCACAGATGAGGACCAAGGCTTCAAATAACTTTGAGAAAGATTTCTACAAATTGATGAAAAATTCTGTGTTCGGTAAAACGATGGAAAATATAAGAAACAGAGTGGATACAAAATTAGCTTCAGATGGAGAAAAGTTTAATATAGTTATAGATAAGCCAAACTTTAAAGGAAAAACCATATTTAATGAAAATCTTTTGGCCATTCATATGAACAAGACAAAAATTATATTTAATAAGCCCATCTATGTCAGAATGAGTATACTTGAGCTGTCTAAAGAACTGATGTATGATTTTCACTACAGAGTTATGAAACCAAAATATGGAGGAAATATTGAGTTGTGTTATCAAGATACATTTACAACATTAAAACTGAAGATTTCTACGAAGACATGGAATCAGTGATTGATAAATTTGATACAAGTGATTATCCTGCAGATAATATTTATGGTATTCCACAAGTAAACAAGAAAGTTGTTGGAAAAATGACAGATTAACGTAATGGAAAAATAATGGAAGAGTTCTGTGCCCAAGGGCGAAGATGTACACCTACAAGGTTGGCGATGAGTTGGAGAAAAAATCAAGAGGAGTTAAGGATTGTATGATAAAAAATAGAATCAGCTTGGAAGATTATAAATACTGCCTGTTCAGCGATAGAGAACAGTACAGATGGATTAATTTGATTCAAAGTGAAAAACATGAAATCTTCACAGTTGAAATAAAGAAGAAGGCACTGAGTCCACATGACAGCAAAAGACATGTCCTGGAAAATCGAGTAGATACGTTACCATAATGGCATTACAAGTCATAAAAATCTAATAAAATTTTTTGTATATAAATACAATAAAATTTTTTCTTTATAAATGGAGACTCTAATCAAGAAGCTCAACAATGTAAGTGTCTCAAAAGAGATTAAAAAATATGTGAGGTAGAGACAAATGTTTTATATGATGTTACTGGCTGTGAATATTTAAATACTAGATATGGAGAAAATATTTGTATCGAACTTAATGATAATTTTAAAGTTATTTTACCAAATAGATATTCCAAATTAGTTGATGGTTGGGATTTTGAAATAATTGGAAAAGGACAAATGAAACTAAAATACAAAGGAATGAAGAAACTTGAAAATAAAAATAGTGGATTTCATGATATAGAGTTCACAATGTGAATTCGAATAATTTACCTTCATTTACAATTTCATTTTATTTATTTTCTTATGTTCACCTTTTATAGAGTGAAGTAGAAATGGGTGAATTTGATGTGCACCTTTTTTTCTTACATTCACCTTTTATGTGAAATAAAGAACTCAGAAATCGGTTGGTGAACGAAAAAATTAGGTAAATAACTAAAATCGGTGGAGTTAGTCAAAAATTGAGGTATTGAGCTAGAGCTGATCGGTTGGGAAACACTGCAACATCCTCCATACAGCACCCATCTTTCACCGTGTAATTTTCAGATCTTTGGCGACTTGATGAAGAAAGTCACATGTGGACATCTGTTTCAATCGCACGAGGAAGAGAAATAGTGGGTGTGGTTGTGAATCCGTCAGAGGCCGATCGCGTTTTGCGAAACAGGGATTGATCGTTTCGTCCCCATGTGGAATATAAGTATTAAAACGTGTGGTGATTAGTTTCAAATAGAACCACTCTATGGTCCCGCCGTGACGTGTGTTCGGTTTTCATTTGACAGCCACTTATAAATATGAAAAAAGATAATTTTTTACTATATGTACTTCCTTAATAATTGAAATGCATATTCTGAAATAAGTATTCTGTGTACTTGTAGACAGATGAGGAAAAACAGAAAGCATAAAGCAAAACACGAATAAAGGATCACTTTTTCTAAACCCCGTAATTGTCTCCCATTGCTGTGCAGAAGTTTGAAATTTGACTCAAAGGTACATACAGCCTTCCTCTGTAATGGTGCAAAAGCGTGGCTCCCTGCGAAGTCAGCATTGGGCTCAGCGACTCTTCAGACAGTAACGTGTCGACAGATACGAAAGGAAGGCCAGATCTCAGAAGTTCACGTGAGGTGCAACGTAGGTTAATGATGTCACATTGGCACAAAAAATTTCACTAAAATTTTGTCCAGTGCCACTGTAGATGCGCTTACATTTCAGCCCTTCTTTTGACGCCTCTGCATGGTGATCAGAACCGCGACGTCTAGCGCTAAAATCAAAAAGTGTGTGACCGAGGAAACAATTCAGACACACCGCTGCTCAGAATCCAAACGCCTCAGGGGGCGGCATGTTGTTGTTGTTGTGGTCTTCAGTCCTGAGACTGGTTTGATGCAGCTCTCCATGCTACTCTATCCTGTGCAAGCTTCTTCATCTCCCAGTAACTACTGCAACCTACATCCTTCTGAATCTGCTTAGTGCATTCATCTCTTGATCTCCCTCTACAATCTTTACCCTCCACGCTGCCCTCCAATACTAAATTGGTGATCCCCCGATGCCTCAGAATATGTCCTACCAACCGATCCCTTCTTCTAGTCAAGTTGTGCTACAAGCTCCTCTTCTCCCCAATTCTATTCAATACCTCCTGATTAGTTATGTGATCTACCCATCTAATCTTCAGCATTCTTCTGTAGCACCACATTTCGAAAGCTTCTAGTCTCTTCTTGTCTAAACTATTTATCGTCCATGTTTCACTTCCATACATGGCTACACTCCATACAAATAGTTTCAGAAACGACTTCCTGACACTTAAATCTATACTCGATGTTAACAAATTTCTCTTCTTCAGAAACGCTTTCCTTACCATTGCCTGTCTACATTATAAATCCTCCCGACTTCGACCATCATCAGTTATTTTGCTCTCCAAATAGGAAAACTCATTTACTACTTTAAGTGTCTCAGTTCCTAATCTAATACCCTGAGCATCTCCCGACTTAGTTCGACTACATTCCATTATCCTCGTTTTGCTTTTGCTGATGCTTATCTTATATCCTTTCAAGACACTGTCCATTCCGTTCAACTGATCTTCCAAGTCCTTTGCTGTCTCTGATAGAATTACAATGTCATCGGCGAACCTCAAAGTTTTTATTTCTTCGCCCTGGATTTTAATACCTACTCCAAATTTTTCTTTTGTTTCCTTCACTGCTTGCTCAATATACAGATTGAATAACATCGGGGATAGGCTACAACCCTGTCTCACTCCCTTCCTAACCACTGCTTCCCTTTCATGCCCCCCCGACTCTTATAACTGCCATCTGGTTTCTGTACAAATTGTAAATAGCCTTTCGCTCCCTGTATTTTACCCCTGCCATCTTTAGAATTTGAAAGAGAGTATCCTAGTCAACATTGTCAAAAGCTTTCTCTAAGTCTACAAATGCTAGAAACGTATGTTTGCCTTTCCTTAATCTTTCTTCTAAGATAAGTCGTAGCGTCAGTATTGCCTCACATGTTCCAACATTTCAGCGGACTCCAAACTGATCTTCCCCGAGGTCGGCTTCTACCAGTTTTTCCATTAGTCTATAAAGAATTGGCGTTAGTATTTTGCATCTGTGACTTATTAATCTGATAGTTCGGTGATTTTCACATCTGTCAACACCTGGTTTCTTTAGGATTGGAATTACTATATTCTTCTTGAAGTCTGAGGGTATTTCGCCTCATACATCTCGCTCACCAGATGGTAGAGTTTTGTCAGGACTGGCTCTCCCAAGGCTGTCAGTAGTTCTAATGGAATGTTGTCTACTCTGGGGGTCTTGTTTCGACTCAGGTCTTTCAGTGCTCTGTCAGGCGCTTCACGCAGTATCATATCTCCCATTTCATCTTCATCTACCTCCTCTTCCATTTCCATAATATTGTCCTCAAGAACATCGCCCTTGTATAGACCCTCTATATACTCCTTCCACCTTTCTGCTTTACCTTCTTTGCTTAGAACTGGGTTTCCATCTGAGCTCTTGATATTCATGCAAGTGGTTCTCCTTTTTCCAAAGGTCTTTAATTTTCCTGTAGGCAGTATCTATCTTACCCCTTTCAGTGGGGTTGCAGGCCCGTGATGTCCTTAGAGAAGATTGAACTGTCCGGAGGTAGCAGCAGTGATAAAGGTTGTCAACAATGTCAAGCTCATGGTACTGTGAACTGTCGTTTTCGACTGCGAAATGTAATGGCATCAACGCCCCAAGGGAATGGATGGTCTAATTGACCTCTTTATGACAACCCCTGAGAGGTTTTCGTGTTGATTCTGAGCGGTGGTGTATCTGAAATGTTTTCACCCATAAGAAAACCGCGCGATTTCAACGATGGACTTCGCGATTTTGACTTCCATCACAGAGGCGTCGGGAGAAGAGGGTTAGATGTGGGTCAGAGCGGGTGTGATGATATTCCCATCATGATACATCAATGGTGGCGTTAGGCAGAATTGTGGTGAAATTTGGTGCCACTGTGACAGCATTAACTCGCCTGAACTCTGAGCTCTGGTCTTTTTTTCGCATGCGACAGGCATATCTGTCGGTACTCATCAGATTTCGCATGTCACCGAGTGCCATGCCGAACCTTTCAGTCCCAAGCATCGCTGGGCCTTACGATGACGTCAAGTTACAGGACGCCACGCTTTTTCGCCGTTATAGAAGAAGCTTGTAGGCAGCTTTGAGACAAATTTCTAACTTCTGCATAACAACTGGAGAACTATTAGTGGGTTTCGAAAAAGTGACCCTTGAATTGTGTTGCGCATTGCAGATATGCTAATCTGTACTCAGATTAACAATTCCGAAGCTCCTTTTCTGTAGCTCGCGAGTGATTTCCTTGGAACCTTAATTTCATGGAGTAAATTCCTAAACGAAAGTTTTTCTTTTCTGTCACCATCCTCCTCCAACCCCTCGCTTAATTAACCATTTTACGATGTCTATCCAAATAAACTGTTAACTAGTAGTCTTGTCTGATTAACAGTTTAACAGAAATTACTGAAAACGAACTGTGGTTAAAATAAAATAAAATAAATTGAAATTTTAACAAAGTTATTGCACCTTACAGCTATTCTCCGATGGAACATTTTACCGTATGAGCTGTTAGGAGATTTAAAGACTTTCAGCAAGTGTTATTTTAACCAAATTATAGCACCAGGTCGCTGTTCTACTATGGACAATGTTGTCTAAATTTATGAAACCGAACTGCTGATAGTCCAGCACCCTTTCAATTGTTATTTCTATTGTTTTGAAGGTCATACTGCTAAACAAAGTGCAAGATAAGTTGGATTTACAATAATTCTTATAGGAAGTTTGTAATAATTTCTCCGGAATCTGAGAAAAATATTTTTTTTAACTATGATAGCATACTTTCCATTTATAAATGCTGAACACCCTTTTGAATAACCATAGACTTTCTAGTCCCCCCAATGACATCGGTGTTTCAGGTGTATATCGATACATATTTTCTTCTTTGAACTCTTATTCATGGTTATCTATTTCAAATCCAACATAAGGTCTTAATCTTCCCTTTCTTACGTGGCAGCTATCTTCATCCAAAAAGTTACTGGACAGTTCTTTCTCTTGTAATGCGCTTTCAATTTATTACTTCGAGCCGCATTTTCGTCTGCACCTAACGGAGTTTTCCTGCCAGCATTTCTAATGCTAACTGATTTTTTTATTAATCGCTTAGTTTACATTGAAAATAAATGAATCCAGTATTGGTTCTCCAAACAGCTATTTATTTTTCAATTTCTCCGCATTTCTCTGTCAGCCATTGTTCTTTCTTCCTATTTTTCCATTGACGCACAGACTGTGACAGCTAGTCGAAACACCGACGTCGAGGTGAACTGGTCAGTCGATGCCGAGTAGAGCCCAGCTCGTGGCTCATCCGCGTGGCCCACACAGGGCTGCGGTGCGCGAGAGAGAGGGGCGAATAGACTTCGCGGACGTTGGCGGAATCTGCCGAAGATGACCGATGCTGTATCGATTGGTAATGCTGACACGTGAGCGCCTGGCGACAGCTACGCGTAAAGTGACCCCCAGGCGGTCAATAACATTGCACAAAAATATTGTGCACTATTACTGACGTTCCCTCTACGCTGCTGAATAATATTATCAATTATACCGTCAATAATAGTGTGGTTTGGAACGTTGGATGATAAAGACGCTGCTGCTGCGGTAATTGCTCTACCTTCGTGCAAGCAGAAAAAGAGGGTTGAAAACTTGGCACAAGGTGCATCATAGATAATTCACAGAAACTTGTTGAAAGAACTGAGGTTGAACGAAAATAAAAGATTATGATATATTCTTGTATGTTTATAGACCAAGATTTGATACATTACTGGAAATGGTTCTCCCCACACATTTGCCTCCCCGTGCACTTGCATGCCCTCCAATCCCGTTCGTCCCCTCCACCCCGGGTAAATTTCTGCGGACGCCCATGTCCTCTTCAACAAAAAACAAACTAATAAAATGAGAGACGCGTTCCACAAGTCCGCACTTGTCTATTATTCTACGACATCTTACTACTGGCAATTATTCCGAAGGCTTATATTTACAAGTGCAATTTCACCTTAAAGTATTTGAAACACACTTATGGAAATGTCTAATGCAATAACACATACACTACAGGATTAAATTAGAACAAGTAATGTATACACAGAGGTAAATATCTATATATACTTTTATTTATAACTTTGCAGTAACTAATTTTTAAAAAAACATATTGCTTCCTGGCTATTCCTATTTTCTGAGAAACGAATCATACAGTTCCTCATTCTTAAAACTTCTGTTTTTGTGCTCATCCACTACAACATCCCACAATGCCAGCAATGATTTATTCATTCCGATGCAATCTAATAATAACGCTCTTCCGTCTTGTTTTGAACTCATTTCCCACATAACAACAAACCCAATATGACCTAACAAGAGCAATGTACTCGAATCAGCAACTTAACGTTTACAGTAAATAACATTATCCGCAGACAATGATTTCACTACAAGGAGTTTTCGCTCCAGGTGCTTTATATAGACCTGCTATGCTTGAACCCATTGTGAGACCTTCATGTTGCACGCAAATTTCATTGCTAAATGTGAAATACGTGTAGCTCAGTACTGGTTCACGTAGCTACATAAATTCAACCATTTCAGGGAATGATAGCTTCTTATTTGATAGAAAAAGTGAAAGCCTTTCAAGTTTGTAGCCTATTAAAGTGGAGTTATAGAAATATGTGCTTTTGATATGTTAGAACATCATCGAAAATGTAACTAAAGTTATATGAAGATGGTATCTGTTCTTCCAGACATGTCCGAAAGAACAGCTTTCATCTTCATCTAGTTAAAGCTAACCAGCCATTGACCTTCTTCTTCTGTGCTGGATGCACACACATTGCCCGAACTCTTACGGGACTCGGTAAGATTGTCTGCCGCGAGTAATGAGTATAACGGGCAGGAGCGCTACGAGTGTAATGTGTGGACATTAAGTTGGGAATGTGGGTTTCACAGGGAGCGTGCAAGGGATAAATCCCTGCCGTCGCACTGTCCTCTGTGTCCTCGGTGACTCGGATGGATAGAGCGTCTGCCATGTAAGCAGGAGCTCCCGGGTTCGAGTCCCGGTCGGGGCACACATTTTCAACTGTCCCCGTTGATGTATATCAACGCCTGTTGACAGCTTAGGGTCTTGATTTAATTATCATTTCATTGTAACTAAAATTGTTCGGCGTAACGACAAGCGCCAGCACAGCCATGAAGAACGGAAGAGCAAAGAGGAGTACACTGACTAGGACGACACGACGACTGGAGCGGCATCTACACGAAGAGAATACACTCCTGGAAATTGAAATAAGAACACCGTGAATTCATTGTCCCAGGAAGGGGAAACTTTATTGACACATTCCTGGGGTCAGATACATCACATGATCACACTGACAGAACCACAGGCACATAGACACAGGCAACAGAGCATGCACAATGTCGGCATTAGTACAGTGTATATCCACCTTTCGCAGCAATGCAGGCTGCTATTCTCCCATGGAGACGATCGTAGAGATGGTGGATGTAGTCCTGTGGAACGGCTTGCCATGCCATTTCCACCTGGCGCCTCAGTTGGACCAGCGTTCGTGCTGGACGTGCAGACCGCGTGAGACGACGCTTCATCCAGTCCCAAACATGCTCAATGGGGGACAGATCCGGAGATCTTGATGGCCAGGGTAGTTGCCTTACACCTTCTAGAGCACGTTGGGTGGCACGGGATACATGCGGACGTGCATTGTCCTGTTGGAACAGCAAGTTCCCTTGCCAGTCTAGGAATGGTAGAACGATGGGTTCGATGACGGTTTGGATGTACCCTGCACTATTCAGTGTCCCCTCGACGATCACCAGTGGTGTACCGCCAGTGTAGGAGATCGCTCCCCACACCATGATGCCGGGTGTTGGCCCTGTGTGCCTCGGTCGTATGCAGTCCTGATTGTGGCGCTCACCTGCACGGCGCCAAACACGCATACGACCATCATTGGCACCAAGGCAGAAGCGACTCTCATCGCTGAAGACGACACGTCTCCATTCGTCCCTCCATTCACGCCTGTCGCGACACAACTGGAGGCGGGCTGCACGATGTTGGGGCGTGAGCGGAAGACGGCCTAACGGTGTGCGGGACCATAGCCCAGCTTCATGGAGACGGTTGCGAATAGTCCTCGTCGATACCCCAGGAGCAACAGTGTCCCTAATTTGCTGGGAAGTGGCGGTGCGGTCCCCTACGGCACTGCGTAGGATCCTACGGTCTTGGCGTGCATCCGTGCGTCGCTGCGGTCTGGTCCCAGGTCGACGGGCATGTGCACCTTCCGCCGACCACTGGCGACAACATCGATGTACTGTGGAGACCTCACGCCCCACGTGTTGAGCAATTCGGCGGTACGTCCACCCGGCCTCCCGCATGCCCACTATACGCCCTCGCTCAAAGTCCGTCAACTGCACATACGGTTCACGTCCACGCTGTCGCGGCATGCTACCAGTGTTAAAGACTGCGATGGAGCTCCGTATGCCACGGCAAACTGGCTGACACTGACGGCGGCGGTGCACAAATGCTGCGCAGCTAGCGCCATTCGACGGCCAACACCGCGGTTCCTGGTGTGTCCGCTGTGCCGTGCGTGTGATCATTGCTTGTACAGCCCTCTCGCAGTGTCCGGAGCAAGTATGGTGGGTCTGACACACCGGTGTCAATGTGTTCTTTTTTCCATTTCCAGGAGTGTATAAGCGCCGCGCTGTCTAACCGTTGCCGGAGTGGAATAGAAGCCGTTATACAAACGCTAGAGCTGTGACTTATGAACTGTTTTGTTTTGCTGGCACTGAAATTGTATACACCGAAGGACATTGTTTATTTGATTGTCGCCATTTGGTTGCGGCACACCTTTGTATATCTACATCTACATCGATACTCTGCAAAGCACATTTAAGTGCCTGGCAGAGGGTTCATCGAACCACCTTCACAGTTCTCTGTTATTCCAATCTCGTACAGCGCGCGGAAAGAAAGAACACCTATATCTTTCCTTACGAGCTCTGATTTCCCTTATTTTATCGTGGTGAGGTCGGTAGGTCGGTCTCAACAAAATATTTTCGCATTCGGAGGAGAAAGTTGGTGATTGCAATTTCGTGAGAAGATTCCGTCGCAACTGAAAACATCTTTCTTTTAATGATGTCCAGCCCAAATCCTGTATCATGTCAGTGACACTCTCTCCCATATTTCGCGATGATACAAAACGTGCTCCCCTTCCTTGAACTTTTTCGTTGCACGCAAAGTATTGTCGATTTAACTTGCCGTAATAAACTCCATTAATACGATTTACTTGAGTTGTTGTCTAGAGATCCGAGAAGACAGCTTCCTGGGCACCCTATATTAGGCGAGTGGGCAGGATACTACAAAAATTGTGATTGCTAGATTGCTGAGAATAGAGAATCAGGTAAATTTTTACACTACTTACTGAGGCTGAAAAGACAAAGACAGAGTTAGAAAGAAAGATGGACAAGGGGATACGTGGGAGGAAGAGACAGAAAATTTGTGGAAATGAAAAAAATTGTAATGGCCATAAACCCTTACCAATAGAAGTGACCAGTTAGTGAAACGGAAGACGGGAAGACGGTATAAGTCCGATCGAAAGGCTAATACACGGTCCAATCACATTACTGTGTCCACCCCCTATGTTCGATGTCTACATCTACATTTATACTCCGCAAGGCACCCAACGGTGTGTGGCGGAGGGCACTTTACGTGCCACTCTCATTACCTCCCTTTCCTGTTCCAGTCGCATACGGTTTGCGGGAAGAACGACTGCCGGAAAGCCTCCGTGCGCGCTCGAATCTCACTAGTTTTACATTCCTGATCTCCTCTGGAGGTATAAGTAGGGGGAAGCAAAATATTCGATCCCTCATCCAGAAACGCACCCTCTCGAAACCTGGACAGCAAGCTACACCGCGATGCAGAGTGCCTCTCTTGCAGAGTCTGCCACTTGAGTTTGCTAAACATCTCGATAACTCTATCACGCTTACCAAATAACCCTGCAACGAAACGCGCCGCTCTTCTTTGGATCTTCTCTATCTCCTCTGTCAACCCGGCCTGGTACGGATCGCACACTGATGAGCAATACTCAAGTATAGGTCTAAGGAGTGTTTTGTAAGCCACCTCCTTTGTTGATGGACTAAATTTTCTAAGGACTCTCCCAATGTATCTCAACCTGGCACCCGCCTTACCATCAATTAATTTTATATGATCATTCCACTTCAAATCGTTCCGTACGCATACTCCCAGATATTTTACGGAAGTAACTGCTACCAGTGTTTGTTCCGATATCATATAATCATACAATAAAGGATCCTTCTTTCCATGTATTCGCAATACATTACATTTGTCTATGTTAAGGGTCAGTTGTCACTCCCTGCACCAAGTGTCTATCCGCTGCAGATCTTCCTGCAGTTTGCTGCAATTTTCTAATGCTGCAACTTCTTTGTATACTACAGTCAACGTCAATGACCACTTACAGACTCGGTGGCTGCACTCAGCGCCGGCTTTAGGGTGGGGCGACTCGGGCGGTCGCCCAGGGCGCCGGGGCCCAAGGGGCGACAGAAAAGCGAGAAAAGTAAAATTTTAGTCGTTTAATTGTTTTTCATTAGGCGTAACATGTTTTGTGTTCAGATGACTGACAGAAAATATAGGTTTATGGCTTACAGTTATATTAAATTCAATAAAAATATGGTACCCAATTCAAAATTAGTGTTTTTTCGTTATACATATTACCTCCTATATATAAAAATCAATTGTTGTGTGTTAGTCTCACCAAAACAAAGAAATGGCTTGACCAATTTGAATAATTTTTGTTTTGTTTTGTTCGCTTTAGTACAGGGGTGCTTCAGAAAAGAAAAGAAATATTTGGGATATACGAGCCTGTTTCAACCACATTTTACGCATCTTTTCTTTGTTTGGAACACGCAAAAACAATTTTCTGGAGTTGTTGTAGATGTACAGTGCAGTACTACGCAATATTTTTAGAAAATTTCCCAAAACGTGAATGCCCAAACAATGTATCACTGCTATACTCACTGTTACGGCAGCGACAGCAGCATGCTGGACTGACGTCACAGGCTACACAAGACTCACATGGAGCGTCTTAGCGGGCTTTCAGATTATTTGGATTTCATTTCCATTTAAAAAAATAAAATACTCAAATTTACGATGGAAAAAACCATGTTATGATCATAAGATGACGCCATTAACCACTTAAGACGATTTCTAGAAAACAGTCAAATACCGTGTTGCAAAGCACTGCCAGGTTCGCTATTTATACAATAAAGGGCGCCAACTGGACGACTCGCCCGGGGCACCTGGATGGCTAAGGCCGGCCCTGGCTGCACTAGTAGTGGAGGGTACGTGAAACGTGTCAGGGGGACGCGGAAAACAGTGCAGTACTTGTCGTAATACAGAAACGGAGCGATTTATCTGATGTCCAAAAGGACATGATCATTGGCTTTCGAGCCAAGGGTAGAAGCATTTCCGAAACGGCTGTCTGTAAACTGCGTGACTCGTGTTCAAAGTGTACTGTGCGTGGCAATATGTCGCCATTCAAAATTGGCGTCAAGGCAGCAGTTCTGCACCACGGGCCGTAGATGACAGGAGTCGACGAAGGCAGCAGAAATGTGAACGGCCGAATAGACTTGCAACTGTTAAGCAAGTGACCGCCCGGATGAACTGAGGGGCTACCAACAGTGTCTCCTTAACGACTGTTTCACGAACGTTGCTGTGTACGGGCCTCCGCAACAGGTGCCTGGTTCACGCGCTCATGCTGAAAGCTGTTGATCGGAGATGAAGATGGAAATTTGCGCGCCAGTACAGAAGTTGGACGTCCGTTGAGTGGCGACAGGTTGCCTTTTCAGATGAGCCACGTTTTACGCTCCACCGGATAGATGGCCATTGGCGTGTATGGCGCTGCAACAATCGTTGGAAGGGTCCAGGTCGCAGGAGGGAGTGCTATGGTCTCGGAAATGTTTTCGCGGTATTCCCTGGGTGAACTCGTCATTGTGGAAGGCACAATGGATCAACATAAGTATTCACCTACCTTTGCGACCATGTCTACCCCGACATGCAGATTGTTTTTTCCTCGGTACAACGGCATCTACCAGCAGGAGAAAGCGTATCATACAGCTCGCAGTGTACGCGCGTGGTTCGAAGAGCACCACCATCAATTTACTGTACTCCACTGGCTACCAAAATTCCTGGATTAAAACCCAATCGAGAAAATGTGGGACCCCCTCGACCGGGAGCCGGCGGCGGTGGCCGAGTGGTTCTACGCGCTTCGGTCCGGAACCGCGCGACTGCTACGGAAGCATGTTCGAATCCTGCCTCGGGCATGGACGTGTGTGATGTCGTTAGTTCTTAGTTCTAGGGGACTGATGATCTCAGACATCTACATCTACATCTACATCTATACTCCGCGAGCCACCTTACGGTGTGTGGCGGAGGGTACTTATTGTACCACTATCTGATCCCCCCTTCCCTGTTCCATTCACGAATTGTGCGTGGGAAGAACGACTGCTTGTAAGTCTCCGTATTTGCTCTAATTTCTCGGATCTTTTCGTTGTGATCATTACGCGAGATATATGTGGGCGGTAGTAATATGTTGCCCATCTCTTCCCGGAATGTGCTCTCTCGTAATTTCGATAATAAACCTCTCCGTATTGCGTAACGCCTTTCTTGAAGTGTCCGCCACTGGAGCTTGTTCAGCATCTCCGTAACGCTCTCGCGCTGACTAAATGTCCCCATGACGAATCGCGCTGCTTTTCGCTGGATCATGTCTATCTCTTCTATTAATCCAACCTGGTAAGGGTCCCATACTGATGAGCAACACTCAAGAATCGGACGAACAAGCGTTTTGTAAGCTACTTCTTTCGTCGATGAGTCACATTTTCTTAGAATTCTTCCTATGAATCTCAACCTGGCGCCTGCTTTTCCCACTATTTGTTTTATGTGATCATTCCACTTCAGATCGCTCCGGATAGTAACTCCTAAGTATTTTACGGTCGTTACCGCTTCCAATGATTTACCACCTATGGCATAATCGTACTGGAATGGATTTCTGCCCCTATGTATGCGCATTATATTACATTTATCTACGTTTAGGGAAAGCTGCCAGCTGTCGCACCATGCATTAATCCTCTGCAGGTCTTCCTGGAGTACGTACGAGTCTTCTGATGTTGCTACTTTCTTGTAGACAACCGTGTCATCTGCAAATAGCCTCACGGAGCTACCGATGTTGTCAACTAAGTCATTTATGTATATTGTAAACAATAAAGGTCCTATCACGCTTCCTTGCGGTGCTCCCGAAATTACCTCTACATCTGCAGATTTTGAACCGTTAAGAATGACATGTTGTGTTCTTTCTTCTAGGAAATCCTGAATCCAATCACAAACCTGGTCCGATATTCCGTAAGACGTTAGATCCCGTAGTGCTCAGAGCCATTTGAACCTCGAGCTGGCTGTTCGTGCCATGGATCCTCAACCGAAAAACGTAGCGCAACTGGCCACGGCAGTGGAGTCGGCATGACTTCACATCACTGTCGGCACCTTCCATAACCTCACTCACTCTCTTCCTGCAAAAGAAGGTTATTCAGGCTTTTGACAGGTGGGCACATTAATGTGACTGGACCATTCAACTACACAAAAAGAAGTGTCGTCATGGTTTTGTAGGCATGGAAAGAGCAACAGAAATGAAGCTGTGATTCGTCAGAAAAATCCCACACGTGATGCAGAGAACCGGAAATGCTTTGCCCTTAAGCGGCCTCATTACTAAATGGTTAAAATGATCAGTCACCCAGTACCATTGCAGGTTGCCTATCTAGCGGGCTTCCATAGGCAACAAAGATTTCATTTTCAGTATTTTGTATAATTATCGGCCGAATTTGAAAATTTAAAATGCTGTCATATTTTGCTCATTAAGGGGTACGATTTACATTGAAAGTTTAATCTTCGTACATCCATATTTAAACTGGATGAAGGTGGGACACTAGTTACTGCCCGCCATCCATGTGGAGCACGTGTTGGTCTCACCGCGGACTTCTAGACTGAGCCACACACAACTGATTTCATTAAAGTGTACGGGCCTGAAGATGGCGTCGACGCAACGCCGAAACGACTAGCGAAGTAAATATAAAATTTTAAGTACAGCTGGAGGAATTTCATTGTTAGTAAAAATTAAAAGTTTAAGTCAAATATTAAGATGAGAAAAAATGTGTAGGGTAGGTATGGATAAAGCGCTGCTTGGGCTAAAAGCAAGCACGGCTATTGAACTGACTGGCATTCATTTAGGCGTTGACCACGAGATGGCAGGTTTGTCTTATTGTAATTTATTGTTCCATGAAAGTTAGTCCGAGCAGGCCGGCCAGAAATGGGAAAGTGAGGTAAGTCTGTTTTTTACTGCATGCGCGTAACTTCTCTGATGTTTTACTTGAACATTGTATAATGGAAGGTTTGAAAGGCAGAATCAACCAGTCACTCGTTGACACTATTGTATTTAAGCTCCACTTTCACGTAATTATTCCAGTCGGCTCCTAAAAACCAGAAATGCTTGCATTTGTCAGTAAATGCCGGAATGGGGCAAATCCCAGCAAGTGTTTTGGGGTACATCCCGCAGCTCCGACAGTGTGACGACAATTCTTCAATAATAATCTCCGCAAAAAGATGACATCAAACACATACTGTATGGAATTATCTCACGTTAAGATATAATTCTGCCGTATAAAATAAAAATTTAGGGGAAACTTTCTGGCAAAGGATTGAAATCTGTGCTTCTGACGCCGACATCCAATAAAGAGCGAATGGAAGAAGAATGCATGGGAAAAACTTGCTACTTAGAAGGAAAGACGTGTCAAAGAAAGAAAAGAGCGTGTTATACAAACAAAACGACGTAAGTGAGATTTCATTACACCAGTGCCAAAAAGAGGAAGAAAACGTGTCAAACAGCCAGCTGATTATTCTTCAGAGTCATATTCACACTTCTCACTTCATGACAGTAGTTTAGATATGGACTTGCTATTTGGCGAAGAAGTATCCGAAGAAGAAGAAGAAGAAGAAGAACAAGAAGAACAAGAGCCTTGGACTTCAAGGAAGAACGAGAGGACCTAACAATGTACACTATTTACTAGATAGCTACATAGCTTAGTCTCAGTAACTGAACTCTTTCAGATTATCGTAGTAATCCTCCTTTCATGGAGAAGATTTTTGTATTTTTAACAGGTATGTTCAAATTTACGGGATGTTACAGATCAATATTGTGTTGGGTAGCTTGCCCATAATACAAAAATATTACAAAGGGTTATTTCAAGTGTTTTTATTATGAAATCCTTTTTTATCCCTGTTTACTTCAAATGAGGCAAAGACCCGCTCTGCGGGGATTTACCCCATTTTACTGGGCCTTTTGCTTTAGCTATTTTGTAAATTTCTCTGTAATTAATAAACAGAGAGAGCCGGAATTTGGATGGTTATAGGTAACAAACTAGCCTATGACTTCAGTTTGAAGAGTGTTAAAAATCTACCTCTCAGTGACCACCATTGAGTCATCCGTCTTCTGACTGGTGTGATGCGGCCCGCTACAAATTCCTCTCCTGCGCCAACCTCTTCACCTCAGAGTAGCATTTGAAACCTACGTCCTCAATTATTTGCTGGTTATATTCCAATATCTGTCTTCCTCTACAGTTTTTGCCCTCTATAGCCCCCTCTAGTACCATGGAAGCAATTCCTTACGTCTTAACAGATGTCCTATCATCATGCCCCTTCTCCTAGTCAGTGTTTACCACATATTCCTTTTCTCTCAGATTCTGTGCAGGACCTCCTCATTCCTTACCTTATCAGTCCACCTAATTTTCAACATTCTCTGTAGCACCACACCTCAAATGCTTCGATTCTCTTTTTTCCCCTTTTCCAACAGTCTATGTTTCACTGACATACAATTCTGCGCTCGAAACGTACTTTCTCAGAAATTTCTTCCTCAAATTAATGCCTATGTCTGATACTAGTAGAGTTCTCTTGGCCAGGAATGTCCTTATTGCCAGTGTTAGTCTGCTTTTGATGCCCTTCTTGCTCCTTCCGTCACTGGTTATTTTGCTGCATAGGTAGCAGAATTCCTTAACTCGATCTACTTCGTGATGTTAAGTTTCTCGGTATTCTTGTTGCTGCTGCTTCTCATTACTTTCGTCTTTCTTCGATTTACTCTCCGTTCATATTCTGTACTGATTAGACTGTTCAATCCATTCAGCAGATCACTACATTCTTCTTCACTTTCCCTCAGAATAGCAATGTCATAAGCGAATCGTATCATTGATACTCTTTCACTTTGATTTTTAATTTCACTCCTCAACCTTTCTTTTATTTCCATCATGGCTTCTTCGATGTACAGATTGAACAGTAGAGGCGAAATACTACGTCCCTATCTTACACCATTTTTACTCCGAGCACTTCGTTCTTGGTCGTCCACACTTATTATTCCCTCTTGACTCTTGTACATATTGTATATTACCGGTCTCTTCCTATAGCTTACCCCTATTTTTCGCAGAATTTCGAACATCTTGCACCATTTTACATTGTCGAATGCTTTTTCCAGGTCGACAAATCCTATGAAAGTGTCTTGATTTTTCTTTAGTCTTGCTTCCATTATCAACCGCAACTTCAGAATTGCCCCTCTGGTGCCTTTACCTTTCCTAAAGCCGAACTGATCGTCATTTAACAAATACTCATTTTCTTCCATTCTTCTGTATATTATTATTTTCAGCAACTTGCGCGCATGAGCTGTTAAGCTGATTGTCGATAATTCTCACACTTGTCAGCTCTTGCAGTCTTCGGAATTGTGTGGATGATATTTTTCCCAAAGTCAAATGGTATGTCGCCAGACTCATGCAGTCTACATACCAACATGAATAGTCGTTTTGTTGCTACTTCCCACGATGATTTTAGAAATTGTCGTAGAATGTTATCTATCCCTTCTGCCTTATTTGATCTTAAATCCTCCAAAGGTCTCTTAACTTCTGATTCTAATATTGGATCTCCTATCTCTTCTCAGTCGACTCCTCTTTCTTCTTCTATCACATCAGACAAACCTTCCCCCTCATATAGGCCTTCATTGTACTCTTTCCACCTATTCGCTCTCTCCTCTCAATTTAACAGTGGAATTCGCGTTGCACTTTTAATGTTACCAGCTTTGCTTTTAATTTCACTTCAGGTTGTTTTGACTTTCCTATATGCTGAGTAGTCCTTCCGACAGTAATTTCTTTTTCGATTTCTTCACAATTTTCATGCAGCCATTTCGTCTTAGCTTCCCTGCACTATCTATATATTTCATTCCTCAGAGATTTGTATTTCCGTATTCCTGAATTTCCCTGATCAGTTTTGTACACGCTTCTTTCATCGATCGACTGAAGTATTTCTTCTGTTACCCATGGTTTCTTCGCAGTTACATTTTTGTACCTCTCTTTTTCTTCCTAACTTCTGTGATTGTACTTTTTAGAGATGTCCATTACTCTTCAACTGTGCTGCCTATGAGCCATTCCTCATTGCTGTATTTATAGCGTTAGAGAATTTTAAGCGAATCTCGTCATTCCTTAGTACTTCCAGATCCCACGTCCTTACGTGTTGACTTTTCCTGACTAATCTCTGAAACTTCAGCCTACTCTTCATCACTACTATATTTTGATCTGACTCTATGTCTATTCCTGGGTACGCCTTACATTCCAGTATCCGATTTCGGAATCTCTGTCCGACCATGATGTCATCTAACTGAAATCTTCCCGTTTCCAAGTATACCTCTTCTTCTTGTGGTTCTTGAACATTCTCTATTACTGGTTGATATTTATTACAGAATTCAGTTAGTATTTCTCCTCTCTCACTCCTTGTTGCAAGCCCATAATCTCCCGTGACCTTTCCTTTTAGTCCTTCCCCTGCTCCTGTATTCCAGTCCCCCTTGGTCTCAGGGTAGTGTCTTTGATTATGTTGTGGTTGGCAGAAGTGCCAACACCGTGTTACTAGAGGAGGCCGAAATGCACGCGTTTTAGCTCACGCAGGCTGGCGTGAGGTCTGGAACAGGACAAGGAAATTAGAATTTAGAAAAACGGACGTAGCTGGTGGAATACTTAACTTCAATCCATTAATGGTGAACGTCGCTCTTGACGGTACATTATTCACAATATCAATAGTAACTGAACATGGCGCAATAAGGTCGTAGCAAATAACGTAGCTGAAGGCTATGCTAAACTATCGTCTCGGCAAATGAGAGCGTATTTAGTCAGTGAACCATCGCTAGCAAAGTCGGCTGTACAACTGGGGCGAGTGCTAGGAAGTCTCTCTAGACCTGTCGTGTGGTGGCGCTCGGTCTGCAATCACTGATAGTGGCGACACGCGGGTCCGACGTATACTATCGGACCGCGGCCGATTAAAAGGCTACCACCTTGCAAGTGTGGTGTCTGGCGGTGACACCACAGATTACTTGGGTTCGAAACGCGCCAGAACAAAAATTTTGATTAATAATCGGCATTGACGGCTGGAGATTCCGGCGTAAGAAGTCACCCTCATTCTGCCAACGGCCTTGTCAAAGAGGGCAGAAAAGCAGACAGATGTTCAGGGCACTCTCTTGTCCTTGGGGTGGAAAACTGCTCCTGAAGGTGGAAGAATAAAAAATGATCAACAGCACAAGGATGCAGATGGCAATGGAAACCACTGCATTAAAGACACATAACATGTATCCACAGAACATGTGGCCTGCAATTGAAAAAGTTTCGTGATGATCTCTACATTGGCAAAAGGTTCCGGAATAGTCCCCCTTTCGGATCTTCGGGAGAGGACTGCCTAGGGATAGGTGACCATGAGAAAAGGACTGAATAACCAACGAAAGGATGAAGTTGTACGAGCCGGGGCGTGGAATGTCAGAAGCTTGAACGTGGTAAGGAAGCTAGAAATTCTGAAAAGGGAAATGCGAAGGCTCAGTCTCGCTATAGCAAGGGTCAGTGAAATGAAATGGAAAGAAGAAAAGAATTTCAAGTCAAATCAGTATAGCGTAATATCAACACAGCAGAAAATGGTATAAAGTGATTAGGATTCGTTATGAATAGGAAGGTAGGGCAGCTCTGGTGTTACTGTGAACAGTTCAGTGACGGGGTTGTTCTTAGCAGGATCGACAGCGAATTCTAGCAAACTTTATACATAATTTCATACGTTTTTGAAACACTTCTCACTGAGATCCCCATAAAATAATGAAAGGAAAATAGTTAATCACTTACTACTTTTACTCTGTTTATGCAGTAAAACTGCAGCATCTGTTATGACGTTTTCATGTATTACTTATTTAGTACTTAACTCTATTCGCAACCTCTCTTTGCAAGCAGTATCCACATTTACCACTGAATGTATTTGCATACTTACGTAATAGTATGGCAAATAGGTCAAGAGGTATGACGTCTCAGACTTTGAGATGAGTGAAAAACTTGTAAGTAGGCTGTTTATGTTTTCTTTATGTAAGTAGGCTGTTTATGTTTTCTTATTGGCAACGTTACGTAGCGCTCTATATGAAAATCACTGGCTGTGCTGTGTGCAGTCTGTGGCTAGTTTGCATTGTTGTCTGCCATTGTAGTGTTGGGCAGCGGCAGCTGGATGTGAACAGCGCGTAGCGTTGCCCAGTTGGAGGTGAGCCGCCAGCAGTGGTGGATGTGGGGAGAGAGATGGCGGAGTTTTGAAATTGAACTGCTATATATATATATATATATTATGATTATTAAGGTAAATACAGTGTTTGTTCTCTATTAAAATCTTTCATTTGCTAACTATCCCTATCAGTAGTTAGTGACTTCCGTAGTTTGAATCTTTTATTTAGCTGGCAGTAGTGGCGCTCGCTGTATTGCAGTAGTTCGAGTAACGAAGATTTTTGGTGAGGTAAGTGATTTGTGAAACATATAGGTTAATGTAATATGAAACGTCCCCTTAGAAAAATTTTATACAGGACTGAGCTCAGATGCTAAACTAAGGGACGAGGCAATGCAGCAGCATAAAACAATTAACACAAACATCAAGGACAAAAATTTTAAATAGGCAAAGCAATTGCAGTACTACAACTAATATAAGGCACTGTGCAGCAAACAAGAAAAATAAACCAGTAGTAAAACTAGCTTAGAAGAGTAACACAATTTAAAATTCAGTAGCACTATGCCTGGCAAACAGCAGCAGCAAATATAAAAAATGATTTCTGAATGTCAGATTGCGTTGCGCTAAAAAAATATTGTGTGTCAGTTTAAGCACAGTCATGTATAAATGTTCTAAGGGGACGTTTCAAACTAGCTTTTTCACACATGAGAGTTCGATTTTTTAAGGAACCGGTAGAATGGGGTGACTGGTAGTTCTCTAAACATAAACAGTCGATGGAATGTGGATAATGTTTTCAACGATAAGTGTGCTTTCTCTTCTTCGTTGGTAAGATGGGGCTCTCCAATCTGGAAAGGTAAAACTTGTACAAATTATGAGATCTACTGTACCACCTTTACTGTCATCCTGCAACTTCAGTGGGCAGATACGAAGAAAGATAAACTGCGGCGAAAATGGTCAGGGTGCGCCTTCTACACCAATGCCAATGTCACAGAAAGAGTGTTGTTTTTCACAGCTTGGGAAAGTCGAAGTGCGTGGGAAGCCGAGCCTCAAGTTCCGATGCAGGCGGGCCTTTGGAAGAAACAATCAAAGTGAGGGAGGAAGTTCTGCCGCACATAAATCCTTGGCCTCAAAGCTGTGTCTGGAATACGATACGTTCCCACACGCTGACGCTCACGGCTGTGATGGGCCTGCACAGAATGAGGACATAAGGCGATTTCGGATTAAAATTGCAAAAGCGCACAGTGAATATGGAGATTGGAAAAAGTATTGATTAAATTTACAAGAACGTAAGACAACAGCACATTTGTATGTCTGACGAAGGTGCCTGCAAGATAAACACACGCAGAATAGGACGCAGGAGGTACATTAAAGTTGGTACGGGATGAGCACTTCAAGACCTTACGGTGTTGCAACATTAAAATTTCCAAGAGCAGAATTCGCCTCTTTCATCTTTCAGATCTATGATAGTAAAAATGAAATAAAGTAAAATGACTTCGAAGATTGATCTGTGCGGAAGATCAGCGACACAATAATCGCTGTCCTGAATACTTTCTCTTTACACTTATGTTGTTGTGATATCGCTATTATCATTTTGATACAGCTTTGGTTCAAGTGATCGGTCTTGTACTTCCTTGTTTTCACGACCCGTCGACTACAATTTCTGTTGCCGAAATCCGCGAACGAACGTCGGTGACAATCTGAGCACCGCATTGTATTACTAGGCGTAGTGCTTTCGGGCGAGGTATGCCCTCTTCTTCCTCTGACCTTCGAAGTAACTTACCAAGTCAGTTACAAGAAGACCTACAGGT
The DNA here is from genome assembly GCF_023864275.1 of Schistocerca cancellata. NCBI lineage: Eukaryota > Metazoa > Arthropoda > Insecta > Orthoptera > Acrididae > Schistocerca > Schistocerca cancellata. The sequence goes on from NC_064626.1 coordinate 141,834,597, forward strand.
AAATGCGGACTCGCATTAACAAATTATTACTACCGATACGCAATAATCCTAAGGTCAAAAGAATAATGAATCCACTGCCTCTGGCTTGAAATCTGACAAATGTCCTTCTATTGTTTTCTTTAACTTGTTTCTTTTATTAAAGCGACCGAGCACCACTCGACCGTAGCAGCAAAAAATAGTATTGTTCCCTTTGAAGGAATATCTGTGATCCATACGCATAATAAAATTGGTAAGTGCGTATGTTCCATATCTCATTCTAAACCACTGGACAGATTTCTACCGCTTTGCCGCTATGGCCGAGCGGTTCTAAGAGCTTCAGTCTGGAACCGCGCTACCGTTACGGTCGCAGGTTCGAATCCTGCATCGGGCATGGATGTGTGTGATGTCCTTAGGTTAGTTAGGTTTAAGTAGTTCTAAGTTCTAGGGGACTGATGACCGCAGGTGTTAAGTCCCATAGTGCTCAGAGCCATTTTAACCATTTTGAGATTCCTACCAAAGTGACTACACATAGGCAATAATTGCTCTGGGGGTAAGAACAACCTACCTACCAAAGTTCAGAAGATATGGTGTCGTAAACAATGAGATGCGAGAAAAACTGTCCCATCATGCATGACTTTTAAATTTATTGCTTCTGTACTACCAACTTTATTCGCGCCAAAGTTTGCAGACGGTATCTACATATGCCGCGGAATGCATCGACAAAATTATATCATTGTTTGATACACTGATCAGGAGATACGATATCACTAACACTGAGATGCTTGAAAAACTGGCGCATCACGCATTACGTTTACATTTATTACCTCTTTGCTGCTAACTCTATCAGAAAACATTTTGTAGACGGTATCCGCGTATGCCACTGAATGTACCTACGCAAGTATATCGTTGTACGACATATGTTTTAAGAGATATGACTTCATAAATACTGAGATGCGTGAAACAAAGCCACCTTATGGATGAAGTTTTAATACATGTATTCTTTACTGCTAACAAAGAAACCCCTTGGGTACGAGGTCGCAAATTCGATCTTAGTAAAACCATTTGAGATTGTTGAGTTAACATTTGTGACTGGAAAAATATTAGCTGTTAATGACTCGCCATGTGCATCAGGAGGGCAAGAGAAAATGAGTCTCTGGCAAGTGGAGAGATCAAACTTCTATGGGATGTATGTATTACACTTCACAAAATGGACTTTGCTGACATTCAGGAAATGTTCAAAACAAACCCTTAACTTGAACCATGAACAGTGAACGAAAAATGGCGAGCCTCAGTATCAAGATCAAAGGCGAACTCCTTAGGAGTTAGAAACCTTGCAGGTCCTTCAGCTAGGTACCCACTCTTAAGGAATCCCTATAGAATCATATTGCAACCGAATGCGAAACAGTCTGTCGTGGAGCTTATTCGAGAAACTGGAAATCCTTTAAGGCGTAGCTGCTGATAGTGCGATAATATGTTTTATAGGCATGGAAAAAACAAATACCCAAGGCTGAATTTGTCTAGTAATTCCAAGTCGTATAAATTGCAATGTCACACACTTTTCAGGAGGAACACCAGTACTTTGCTCTAAAGAAGAACGGTTTTTATACGCAGGCCAGGAATCAAGAAAAAAACAAGTTATTTATACCAACTATTGGCCAAAAGCAGTGCTTTTACCATAGTTGTAGTTCTCTTACCCCCATTTTCCCACTCTTGCTTGCTGTGACGTAACTATTCCCTATCTTCCTTACGAGATCGCGCACACGAGACAGAATCGTAGGGGGTATAGCACCGTCAACTTCTCGCAGCACAATGAATAACTTTCCAGTCAATTCACCATCCAGTTTAACAGTCAGCATAATCCTGCTCGAATGCGTTAAGATATTGATGTTAGTTGATCTTGGTACAACTCTCTTGGTACCCCTAATTTCCAGGCTTCCTTTCATATGCATTTCCTCTTCAATCGATTGATCGAAGTTGAAAACAAATTCCTTACTGAAAGATGGAATACGTTTGTTTATCTCATCTACAAACGTTTGGGCCGATACCGCAGTTTTCTGTGCATCATGAAGTTGACGCTTTGTTGGAAATTTAGTTATCTTACGTCTTCCAATTCTGAAGCACAATTTGAAGATATGCAACCACCAACTGCTTCCCTCGAAATCACTGTTATCTGCCTCTAAATTGTATCGAGCGTTCTTCAAACGCGCTAACACCACTTTTTGCAACAAATTCGCCTTGTCCCTTGAATATCCGCAGATTTTTTTATGCACTGAACAGTCATACTGCTGCGGACTTATGCGAAATCTGTTCATAGTTTTTTTAAACTATGCTGCGGATGATCTTCCACGTATGTAATTATGTTTAGAACCCATTCCTTGGACAACGATTGACCTTCACTACTTTTCACTAGAGACGGGATTTGTGGTTTCCTGTCCGATAAGGATGATGATGGCTCGACATCCATTTCAGTATGACTTTCACTTGTTAAGCACGTATCGTCATCATTGTACTCCTCATGTACATTGTCCGGACAGTCTAACGTATACGACACCACACAATCCACTGACTCATCTTGCAGAAACTCTAATATTTTATCTGCCACTTCTTTCTCACTCTACGAAATTGCTTGATTCCTTTCTTAGGGAATGTCACATTCGGCAACTGTTATTTTAGATATAATACAATGTTTGCTTTGTTTATCTTTGCTGTTATTCTGCTTTGTATCGACACCACTATCACTGTAACACTGTCGTGAGCTACTTGTCGGCTAAGCTGTTTAACTACGCTCCGTAGTCTCATTCTGTGCTCACCATTGGATACCTCCAGCCCCACCTCCTGTTGCTATTACACTCCTAGAAATTGAAATAAGAACACCGTGAATTCATTGTCCCAGGAAGGGGAAACTTTATTGACACATTCCTGGGGTCAGATACATCACATGACCACACTGACAGAACCACAGGCACATAGACACAGGCAACAGAGCATGCACAATGTCGGCACTAGTACAGTGCATATCCACCTTTCGCAGCAATGCAGGCTGCTATTCTCCCATGGAGACGATCGTAGAGATGCTGGATGTAGTCCTGTGGAACGGCTTGCCATGCCATTTCCACCTGGCGCCTCAGTTGGACCAGCGTTCGTGCTGGACGTGCAGACCGCGTGAGACGACGCTTCATCCAGTCCCAAACATGCTCAATGGGGGACAGATCCGGAGATCTTGCTGGCCAGGGTAGTTGACTTACACCTTCTAGAGCACGTTGGGTGGCACGGGATACATGCGGACGTGCATTGTCCTGTTGGAACAGCAAGTTCCCTTGCCGGTCTAGGAATGGTAGAACGATGGGTTCGATGACGGTTTGGATGTACCGTGCACTATTCAGTGTCCCCTCGACGATCACCAGTGGTGTACGGCCAGTGTAGGAGATCGCTCCCCACACCATGATGCCGGGTGTTGGCCCTGTGTGCCTCGGTCGTATGCAGTCCTGATTGTGGCGCTCACCTGCACGGCGCCAAACACGCATACGACCATCATTGGCACCAAGGCAGAAGCGACTCTCATCGCTGAAGACGACACGTCTCCATTCGTCCCTCCATTCACGCCTGTCGCGACACCACTGGAGGCGGGCTGCACGATGTTGGGGCGTGAGCGGAAGACGGCCTAACGGTGTGCGGGACCGTAGCCCAGCTTCATGGAGACGGTTGCGAATGGTCCTCGCCGATACCCCAGGAGCAACAGTGTCCCTAATTTGCTGGGAAGTGGCGGTGCGGTCCCCTACGGCACTGCGTAGGATCCTACGGTCTTGGCGTGCATCCGTGCGTCGCTGCGGTCCGGTCCCAGGTCGACGGGCACGTGCACCTTCCGCCGACCACTGGCGACAACATCGATGTACTGTGGAGACCTCACGCCCCACGTGTTGAGCAATTCGGCGGTACGTCCACCCGGCCTCCCGCATGCCCACTATACGCCCTCGCTCAAAGTCCGTCAACTGCACATACGGTTCACGTCCACGCTGTCGCGGCATGCTACCAGTGTTAAAGACTGCGATGGAGCTCCGTATGCCACGACAAACTGGCTGACACTGCACAAATGCTGCGCAGCTAGCGCCATTCGACGGCCAACACCGCGGTTCCTGGTGTGTCCGCTGTGCCGTGCGTGTGATCATTGCTTGTACAGCCCTCTCGCAGTGTCCGGAGCAAGTATGGTGGGTCTGACACACCGGTGTCAATGTGTTCTTTTTTCCATTTCCAGGCGTGTAGCAGCCCATACTGTGGTTTCATGGTAGACAATGTGTGTGGCGTCGAATGCCATAAACGACATTGGCCTTTTGCGACCTGGTACTCCAGGGGTTCCTTGTAAGGCACTCCTACTCTCGAGTAAACTTAAGGAAGTACCTGATACAGGGCAGCGCTTATGACAGCTTTCAACTGCGAAGTGCAAATGGCTGTAGGCGAAAACAATAGGCGTCTTCAGAGCTATAGAGAGTCGTTGCCAGAGAGACGTTTTCATTACAGTGAGTTTGTATTTTGCATACTGTGTTTCTTAACTTGGATACTGTACTGACACATCTGTACATTATGCGTATTTCTTTCGAAGGTGTTTTCACGAATGCAAGGAAATGAAATTGTTTTCGATCTTATATTACACACGTATCTCACTTTTTGTTTTCGGTTCTAACAGAAAATTTGTAAAATGAATACCGAGGCAATGGCAGTTTTGTCAGTTAGTTAATATCTAAATTGCAAAAGACTATACGTCATTTTTCAAAGTTCTTACAGATGAAAACAGAATTACATTATCTTAAAAAGTTACTATTATAACATTATGTCCACCTGCTTAATAGTGTGATGGTCCACCTTTGGAACGCAATACACCAGCGATTCTGCGTGGAATGGGTTGGACAACTCCTTCGTGGATTCCCGGACGTAAGTGGCACCACAAGTCTATGCACAGGACGCGCAGTACCGTAAATAGTTTGTGTGAGTGGAGCTGGCATCTGATGAGAGGTGGCATGCCTTTTCGATGGACACAGTGACCTGCCCCCTCTCATAGTTACATCTTACTCTTAGTAATTCGACTTCGGGAAGTTAGCCAATAATGGTCATTACAAGACCACTATTGAGAACTCGGAAGACATGAATGTTTCTTCTCTAATTGCACGCGATGAAGAGTTGCTATCTCTTCCCACGCTGCGTCTCTCATCGCCTGTGTGGTCCGGAAAGACGGGAGTGTCCCCTAGAACTCAGAACTACTTAAACCTAACTAATCTAAGGACATCACACACATCCCTTCCCGAGGCAGGATTCGAACCTGCGACCTTAGCGGTCGCGCGGTTCCTGACTGTAGCGCCAAGAACCGTTCGGCCACTCCGGCCGTATGTCTGCTGGTGTGAGGGACTAGAGTGGAGACTGCCCAGACGCCGACATTGTCATAAGAGCAGACCGACACACCCACGGAAGGTCTGAAGGAGCGCCTGGGGTGATATATTCCGTTAGTTCGCGGAAACTTGGTAAACACATCTTCTGGCGGGCTACGAGCGAGGCGTGGGAACGACTTGAGTTCCCAGGCAGTCTTAGTGGGCAAATTTCAACGCTTTCTGTAAAAGAATAACTATGATTGACTTGCTCAGGGGCCGAGCGGTTCTAGGCGCTTCAGTCCGGAACCGCTCTGCTGCTACGGTCGCAGGTTCGAATGCTGCCTCGGGCATGGATGTGTGTGATGTTCTTAGGTTAATTAGGTTTAAGTTAGTCCTAAGTTTAGGGGACTGATGACCTCAGATGTTAAGTTCCATAGTGCTCAGAGCAATTTTGAGCTTGCTCAGGGAATAGCTCCGTGACGTAGCAAAATCGGTGCAGAAACTAGCACCAAGTATCTCCATTGGTGGAATAGTAGTGCTTCGGCGGTAGAGTGGAATTTACCACCGGTTATCAAGTTGCTGATTGGCACGTTTAACCACGGCCACTGTGGTAGGTGTAGTAATGTTCTGTGTTGGCTTGTATGGGTGCTCTAGGGGTAGTCTAGTCTCGCCTTTCGGTCTGAGTAGGTTACAACATTGAGCACTCGCTGCTCTGGACAGCCTGCCTTCTGTTGGCTGTCTAACATACTTTCGTTTAATATGACCTGTTTGACGAAGTTGCTGAAGTTTCGACTTCAATGTAACTTTCCGAGTACAGTTGGCAATGGAGCGTTCTGCATACAAACGGCCTATGTTGTCCGTCTTGAGCAGTTTTGGCTAAAGTTACTGTGTGACTTCGCGGTTTAAAAGCAATCACTGTACCGTCAGTGATTGTGCGGCGAGCTGTTTTCGTCTCCCTCAGAGGGGAGGCCAGGATAATTTGTATCAAGCTATACTCGTGACATTATCATCACCACGACGGGACGTCGAAGCAACCAGCCATCGCCTCCGGTACGCCAGATCGTGTCCCTGCAGTAAAGAAGACAGCCTGGTAATGTATGTTTGCAGCGCCGGCAGATTAGGGAATTTTGCTTCGTGGTAATCAGAGCTCAGCAGAGTGTGCCTTGGTTTTGTCTTGGGTTGTCACTGTCTGAGTTCTCACTACTGTTGTAGCGCAATTAATGTTGGGTTTGCTGGGTGAATTTTCTTAAGATTTGAGTTGCAAGTAATTGGCTCCAAGTACCACTTGTTCATAAATGTCACAAGATAGTTTATGGACAACTTCACCTTCACAGCAGTTGACTGTATATCAAATTGTTGTATTGTAAATATTTCATGTATTCTTCCATTTTGAATTTAGTTATAATAAATTCAATTGTTATTTTGAACAGAACTTTTATTCTATAGTTAGGTAGAGCAACCCTTTCATCTGTCATGACATCAATTAAACTTGCCATTGTAAAATTAATTTTTATCGAATTAAAATTATTGCAGGTGCCAAACTCTTCTCTACCCCACTTGCAGGGCCGATTACAGTCAGTTCGCTTTTCTTTTTAATCCATGTGCAACAGAAAAAGTTGGAGTTAGAAAAGGGGGGGGGCTTAGGGCATCTTTTCCGCATGCAAATTCCAACCGAATTTAGTGTTAAACACACTGCAAGCCCCAGCACCTCCCACCGATAGCTAGCCAGAAGTGTTCCACCGGGCACAGGTCAAGTGAACGAATTCATCGTAAGTTCACTGTCATGTTCATCAAACCACTGTGACACGATTCACGTCTTGTGACACAAACAATTATCCTGCTGGAACATGCCATCGCCATCAAGAAAGACCACAAGAATGAAGGGTGCTGGTGGTCCACAGTAAAATTCACACAGCCCACAGCTTTCGTGGTGCCTTGTATTACTAGCACAGTGCCATGGAAGCCCAAGTGAATGCAGCCAGTAGCATAATATTGACATAGCTAGCCTGCGTCCATGGTACAGTGTACGTTTCAGGCAGCTGTTCGCCTAGATGACGACATACCCGACGACGACAACCGACCTGGTGCAACAAGAAATTTCAGTCAGCTGACCAGGTGACACATTTCCACTGATCTAATCTCGATGATCCGGTGCCCACTGCAGTCAAAGCTGACGATGTCATTGGGTCAAAATGGAAACACGTTATGTTGTACACTGTGGAGCGTGGGCTAAACGGTGACCTCAGAAACACTTGTGGCTCTGTCAATATGCCACTCTTTCATCAGATCTGTCACCGATCGCCATTATCTTACTTAACACTGTTGGCATGCCTCTGACTTCCAGGTTCTAAGACGAGGCATAGACGTCCAGCACCATGACACCTATTCGTGGTTTCGCCGTCCTTCTACCACATTCCAGAGGTGTTCACAACGGTAGAACGCCAACAATTGCCTGGCTTTGGTGTTTGTGACGTGTTCTTTCCTAGGCGACGAGTCATAGAAGTCCACCTTTTGTTGAAGTTGCTTATGGCAATGGATTTCTTAATTTATGGTCCATGTCGTCGCTATAATGACTCCTATTTCGTCGCTGTTCCACTTTTATACAGACGTTAGGGGTATAGGTGCAGAAAGATTCATTGGTGACTAAAGAAAGTGTAATGAATAACATTACATCAGCATTTACTTCATTTCCAGACTAATAGCTATAGCTGTTAAGAGTAGTATGAGGCGCGACAATAAAGTAATGAGACTGATTTTCTGATGTGGCAACCCTGTAGGCTTGCGTAGGCACAATATCTTTGACCTTGGTGTATAAGCTGCTTCTAGTCCAAGCAGCACGTCGATGCAACTGCTCAGTCGTGAGTTGTGCTGTAATAAGTTAACATGTGTTTGCGTCTCTCATCACGGAAATGGAAGCGCAACGGTATGCCATTTCTTTTTGCGTTAAATTGGGTGAAAACGCGACGACAACTTACGGTAAGCTTCAGGCGGTATTTGGAGAGTAGGTTATGTCAAGAGCTCAAGTTTTTTGTTGGCCTAAAATGTTTAGTGCAGGCAGAACGAATGTTGAAGATGAAGACAGCAGTGGAAGACCATCAACCTCACTGACGGATGTCAATTTGGCCAGGGTGCGTGAACTCGTACGATTTGATCGAAGATTATCTGTGAAAATGTTTGCAGAAGAACTGAATATCAATCGAGAAACAGTTCGTTTAATAATAACTGAAGATCTTGGTTTGAGAAAGATTTCTGCAAAAATGGTCCCCAAAAATCTCACACCACAAGAGCGAGAAACACGGAAAAATGTGGCAGCTGATCTGTTAGAGCAAACCGAAATCAATCCAGAATTGTTGGTTCACCAGTGTATGAGAAATATGAGGGTGTTCAATAAATAATGCAACACATTTTGTTCTCAGTCAGTTTCGCTTGAAAAAATGCAGAATTTGTTGTGGGATATTGTGGAATGAACCCCATTCAGCCACATAATTTCACGAAGTTCTGATATGTGACAGCGCTATACGTGGCCTTCGATATAGCGTCTGTAGCGGAGGTGCTTTCCAAGCAGAGAGCTGTCACTGAGGGTCTTTGGCGGAAAATCATAACGTTGTACATACTCATAGGGGCTTGCAGAACGACTATGGAGACAAAAACACGGAGAGTCGTTGTGACTTCTGCGATAGTGGAAAGTAAAATGGAAATTTGTGGTAAGGTCTTATGGGACCAAACTGCTGATGTCAACGGTCCCTAAGCTTACACACTACTTAACCCAATTTAAACTTACGCTAAGGACAATACACACACCCATTTCCGATGGACGGCTCGAATCTCCGACGGGGGAAGCCGCACGGACCGTGACAAGGCGTCTCAGATCGTGCGGCTACCCCGCGCGGCTGGCGGAATGTGCGGCAACTCTCGAAATGATCAAGAGATCTCGATGAAACATCTCTCTGCTCAACTGGACATCTCTGTTGGTAGTGGAGACACGCTCATCCCCCAGATGGATTAATCAAAAGTGTGTGCCAATTGTGTTGCTCGCCGCCTAGCAGTGGACCATAAAGAGCAACGATGGATCACCTGCGTGGAATTGCATGCGTATTACAAGGCTGATCGTGACAATTTTTTGTCGAACATTGTCACACGTGATGAAACATGGGTTTATCACTTCGAACTGGAAACAAAATTGCAGTACGTGGAGCGGCGCCACATCACCTCTTGTGATATCCACGTGTACAGAGTTTCAGGGAGAGTATAAGGGAAAAATTGACAGGAATGGGGGAAAGAAATACAGTAGAAAAAGAATGGGTAGCTTTGAGGGACGAAGTAGTGAAGGTAGCAGAGGATCAAGTAGGTAAAAAGACGAGGGCTAGTAGAAATCCTTGAGTAACAGAAGAAATATTGTATTTAATTGATGAAAGGAGAAAATATAAAAATGCAATAAATGAAGCAGGCAAAAAGGAATACAAACGTCTCAAAAATGAGATCGACAGGAAGTGCAAAATGGCTACGCAAGGATGGCTAGAGGACAAATGTAAGGATGTACAGTATATCACTGCCTACAGGAAAATTAAAGAGCCCTTTGGAGAAAAGAGAACCGCTTGTATGAATATCAAGAGCTCAGATGGAAACACAGTTCTAAGCAAAGAAGGGAAAGCAGAAAGGTGGGAGGACTATATAGATGGTCTATACAAGGGCGATGTACTTGAGGACAACATTATGGAAATGGAAGAGGATGTAGACGAAGATGAAATGGGAGATACGATACTGCGTGAAGAGTTTGTCAGAGCACTGAAAGACCTAAGTCAAAACAAGGCCCCGGGAGTAGACAACATTCCAATAGAACTACTGACGGCCTTGGGAGAGCCAGTCCTGACAAAACTACCATCTGGTGAGCAGGATGTATGAGACAGGCGAAATACCCTCAGACTTCAAGAAGAATATAATAATTCCAGTCCCAAAGAAAGCAGGTGTTGACAGATGTGAAAATTACCGAACTATCAGTTTAATAAGTCACAGCTGCAAAATACTAACACGAATTCTTTACTGAGGAATGGAAAAACTGGTAGAAGCGGACCTCGGGGAAGATCAGTTTGGATTCCGTAGAAATATTGGAACACGTGAGGCAATACTGACCTTACGATTCACCTTAGAAGAAAGATTAAGGAAAGGCAAACCTACGTTCCTAGCATTTGTAGACTTAGAGAAAGCTTTTGACAATATTGACTGGAATACTCTCTTTCAAATTCTAAAGGTAGGAGGGGTAAAATACAGGGAGAGAAAGGCTATTTACAATTTGTACAGAAACCAGATGGCAGTTATAAGAGTCGAGGGGCATGAAAGGGAAGCTGTGGTTGGGAAGGGAGTGAGACAGGGTTGTAGCCTCTCCCCAATGTTATTCAATCTGTATATTGAGCAAGCAGTAAAGGAAACAAAAGAAAAATTCTGAGAAGGTATTAAAATCCATGGAGAAGAAATAAAACTTTGAGGTTTGTCAATAACATTGTAATTCTGTCAGAGACAGCAAAGGACTTGGAAGAGCAGTTAAACGGAATGGACAGTGTCTTGAAATGAGGATATAAGATCAACATCAACAAAAGAGGATAATGGAATGTAGTCGAATTAAGTCTGGTGATGCTGAGGGAATTAGATTAGGAAATGAGACACTTAAAGTAGTAAAGGAGTTTTGCTATTTGGGGAGCAAAATAACTGATGATGGTCGAAGTAGAGAGGATTAAAATGTAGAATGGCAATGGCAAGAAAAGCGTTTCTGAAGAAGGGGAATTTGTTAACATCGAGTATTGATTTAAGTGTCAAGAAGTCGTTTCTGAAAGTATTTGTATGGAGTGTAGCCATGTATGGAAGTGAAACGTGGACGATAAATAGTTTAGACAAGAAGAGAATAGAAGCTTTCGAAATGTGGTGCTACAGAAGAATGCTGAAGATTAGATGGGTAGATCACATAACTAATAAGGAGGTATTGAATAGGATTGGGGAGGAGTTTGTGGCACAACTTGACTAGAAGAAGGGATCCGCTGGTAGGACATGTTATGAGGCATCAAGGGATCACCAATTTAATATTGGAGGGCAGCGTGGAGGGTAAAAATCGTAGAGGGAGACCAAGAGATGAATACACTAAGCAGATTCAGAAGGATGTAGGCTGCAGTAGGTACTGGGAGATGAAGAAGCTTGCACAGGATAGAGTAGCATGGAGAGCTGCGTCAAACCAGTCTCAGGACTGAAGACCACAACAACAACAATATTCATGACAGCAATGTGTGTGGAATGTGAATGAACGTTATTCGTATTCTCCTAACATTAATAAAAAGGACTTCATCGTTAAGAAAATAATAAATAATTATTGTTAATGACATAATTTAATAGTTTGTAAAAAATTATATCTCAGGCAATACCTATAGAAAAAGGTAATGAAAATCTCAATCTTTTGTTATCTATGATTCTTCTAGAACAATTCTTCTTGTTCTTGTTCGAACTGATGTACTGATAGGATGTCTCGTAGCAGAGGTCTGTAAGAAACTGTATTGTATTGCTAATTTAATGTTTGAAAAATAGTGTTTATATGTCATTGAAATGAATCTTCTTTGTTTCAAGTTTTACTTTATTGTAATTCTCTGCCTATTTAAATGTTAAGTTTTCTGATCAGCCACAAAAGAGCGCATTCAATAGCGCTATTGATCTACAGCGCGATTTATTGGTAAATTCTAAATAATAAGCGATTAACATTGAGAAATATTTTCAAATGTTAATGCATATAGTGAAGGTACAAAAGCATTTATTATTTATTATTTTTTAGCTGTAAAACAGAGCCTGAGGCAGAATCGATAAGTGATTGTCTTGTGTTAGCCGCCATCTTAGTGAAATATTGCAGCTGCAGTTTTTAATTGATTTTCTATACTGACATAAAAGTTGTTGGTCGTAATTGCGATAATAATTGTGTATTGGTGGCCGAGAACCCACTATGAGGTAATAAATCTCAGTTAGACTGTGAACTTATATGAATGCAAACATTTTACGTGATATAAATTCTTTTCTGCTGATGTATGAAGCCTGGTGATTTCGTAACAACTTTCGTGAAATATTTTTACAGGAAAAATACATTATTGTTGTGTGTATGTGGCATTGTGTGACAAAACTGTCATTTTGCTTAAAGAAAAGCGTTGCCATCTTGAATATGGATGCCTGGATGGATGGAGAGGGTTGTATGGGCGCACGGCGGCAAGGTCTTCAGCGCTCTTTCAGTAACAGGTTGAGAAGGGTGTCAAGAAAAGACTCAGAACAGTAAGATAAAATAGAACGTACAACACAGGTAACAAGCTTGGAAAAATATGTGCCTACCCACACCGAAACGTGGGACGAAGCAAGCCGCCAGCAGTAAGACATGGACAACACAGGAAGAAAGTGGTAGAGGGAGCTACAACAATATAGCAGATGGAAGTGGCTGGCTGACCGCAAGGAAAAAAGGGAGGAGCCAGCCACTTTGTAATACACTAAAACCTCCAGCCTAAAAGTTTAGGTCAGAGCCCAGACACATCACAAAACTTTAAAACCCTAGACACACACGTCTCATCATTAGCTAAAACACAGGGCAGATCCCCATCAACTTACGCTTCCGCCCTTGCATCACGGTATAATATGCAGTCTGTTAAAATGTGGCGGACAGAGATGTGCACACTAAAAGCATCACAAAACGGGGGATCCTCCCGCCGTAATAGAAAGCTGTGTGTGAGAGTATAGTGCCCAGTCCGAAGACGCGTGAGGGTCACTTCTTCCCGTCTGAGCACCCGGCAGGAGGTACGCCACGGCCGAGTTGTTGACTTCTCCAACCGCAGTTTATTGGCCGTCACCGCCAGACATTCTTCCTCCTACAACTCCATGCACTTCTTGTTGAGTGCAGAAATGACAGACTACAAGGGAATAGGGCACTGGACCACAGCCTTTTCTCTGCAGGCCTCCTTGGCAGCCCGATCGGCCTGTTCATTGCCCCATATACCTACATGACCAAGCACCCAGCAGATGGACACCTCCTTACCCCACCGCTGGAGCAAGTACAGTTGGTCATATATCAGCTGGACTATCTCCTCAGTTGGGTACAGATTCTGCAATGATTGTAAAGCACTAAGAGAATCGGAGCAGAGGAAAATCGATTGCCTCGAACATGGTTCACCCACTCCAGTGCCTTCAGGATCACGTGGAGCTCCGCTGCGAAAACGGTATACCCATCAGGGGGGCGAATCCGGGTAACATGATCAGGGAACAGTACAGAGCAGCCAAGGAAATTCTTCTGTTTGGAGCCATCAGTGTAAACGACGGTAAAACAGTGATGCACATCTAAAATGTTAAAAAACAGAGATTGGAATGTAAAATCTGGTGTACGATCTTTCTTAAAATTAGTCAAATTTAAAATAAGGCTGGGTATCCGGAGGAGCCAAGGTGGAAATCTGCTCCAACCGCGACGTAAAACATGAAGACCAGCCATATCCATCACTGAGAGGCAATCCTGTGCGCGAATCCCATAGGGCCGCGTCGCTCGTTGCCGTTTATGAAATAGCCGTACCAGAGGAGGCTGAGCAACGGTATGGTATGCAGGTGTGTATGGTGTGGACAAAGTTTTATACGCCTGGCGCATCGTAAGTAGCTGCTGCCGCATATGAAGTGGCGGTTCACCAGCCTCTGCACAGAGGTTTGGTATGGTGCTAGTTTTGAATGCCCCAGGGCCAACCGAAGCCCTTCATGGTGCACAACGTCCAACATCTTTAAGTAAGAAGGCCTCGCAGACCCATACACCTTGCACCCATAATCGAGCCGAGACCGCACAAACGCCCTGTAAAACTGGAGCGGACAAGTCCTGTCAGCTCCCCATGTACTGTGGCTAAGACATTTTAAAATACTTAAAGCCTTAAGTGACGGTCGTTTCAGGTCTTTAAGATGAGGTAACCACGTAAGCTTCGAGTCAAAAATTAGTCCCAGAAATCTCACCGTGTCTTTAAAAGTAAGGACAGTCTCCCTCATCCTCAACTCAGGAAAGGTTAAAATCGAACGAGAACGGTGAAAAGGAACACACACGGACTTCTCGGTGGAATACTTAAAACCACTCTTCTGTGCCAAGTCATCCGAACGTCTAAGTGTAAGTTGCAACTGACGCGTTGTCGTTGCAAGGTTTGAAGAAGAGCAAAACAAAGAGAAATCATCCACAAACAAGGAACACTGGGCAGGACCCTTCACTATGGAGGCAACCGCTACCCTGAGGGACACCGTTCTCCTGCTCAAAGCGGTCAGACAGGACATCACCAATTCGGTATCTAAAATATCGTGGCGAGAGGAAAGACTGAATAAAAAGAGGAAGACAACCACGAAAACCCCATCCGTGAAGCTTCTCCAGGACGCCTCGAAGTGGTACCGTAGGCCTTCTCGATGTCAAAAAATACACTTAGAAGGTGATGACGGGGTAGGAAAGCTTGTTGTATAGCCGCCTCCAGGAGGGCAAGGTTATTGAAGGTGGAACGAAACCTCCTGAACCCACACTGAAAGCGACTAAGGAGTTGCCGGGATTCTAACATCCAGACAAGGCGGCGGTTGACCATCCGATCCAAGGCTCTGAGCACTATGCGACTTAACTGCTGAGGTCATCAGTCGCCTAGAACTTAGAACTAATTAAACCTAACTAACCTAAGGACATCACACACATCCATGCCCGAGGCAGGATTCGAACCTGTGACCGTAGCGGTCACGCGGTTCCAAACTGAAGCGCTAGAACCGCAAGGCCACACCGGCCGGCCCTCCGATCCAAGGTCTTTCCCATGCAACTAGCGAGGGCAACACTACGGTAGCTACTCGGGCTCGTGCGGGCTTTCCCAGGTTTTAAAAAAGGAATTAAAACTGCCTCACGCCACGAGTCAGGAAAGTGACCTGACGCCCAAATGGCATTAAAAAGTGCGAGGAAGATTTATTTGTTACGCCTTGTGAGGTGCCTTAGCACACTGTAATGGATCCTGTCGTGAACAGGGGATGTGTCACGAGCTGCAGACAATGCAGAATCCAACTCCCACACAGCAGTAGAGTTAAATTCGATAAACGATCTGCAACTAGTAAAGAGCACTGAAAATTACTAAAAATCATTACTCTTGTTTAGTTCAGATTACTTATCATACATTTAGCTTGTTTGCTGGTTATGTGAGATTATTTCTGTGCATGAACTTAGTGTCATTTACACTGCTTGATTCAGTACGAACATGCATTGACAAAGCTGTTTACATCCACTGAACAAGTATATTTCTTTTATATGGATTTCTGATATCGTACCAATAATCTCTCAAGGAGAAGGCAGATGGAATAATCGTAAATGACAATTAGCCTCCGCTGAGAAATTTTGTTATTTACTACAAAGCTGGACACCAGATTGAACATATGCAAGAAAATCACACGCCTATGCTACTTTAGTCCCTTACATATACACAAAGGAAGGATAGATATCATTAATTTAGCTTGAGAACTCCCCGTGAAAAACTCTTCGTACGTTCTGGATGATGACTTACTTTAGAATGGATGTACATGCATGCATTGACACAGGTAATCTAGACTGACAGAAATTAGCAAGAGGGGACGACCCGTCTTCCCAAACTACTATAAATTATAGGCAGCCATGGATTATTCATGACTGTTGTTGGTCGATAGAGTTGAGGGCCTGTGGTCCCTCCCGTTAAGAACGTTACAATCAGAGTTAGAATGGCCGATGACTGCATGGCATCTGACACTATGGAAAGAAAAAGCAAAAGATTCACTCAGCACTGAGTAGTGTAGAACAAACAGAATTAACACTTTGGCCACCTAGCTGCATATGCAGGGGACAACTAGGGCAAAATTAATGACCGTTTTAACAGCGCTACAACGCGATTAGATACAAGCTAAGGCAATAGTTTGATTTCATGATTTTAAGTTACAGATGAAGTGATTAAACTTCACACGCAAAAGTAAAAACGAGTAACGTGGAACACTCCCTTCTCTTGACGGTTACCAGGTTTGAATGTGACCTAACTTATAAAATCTCTAACTGACATAGTAGACTATGTAACTCCATGTTCCAGCAGAACTTGTGTACTCACTGGCTATTCGTGTCCGTGTGCCTCTAACGGAACTTCGCAAACCTTCCCCGGACGCTGTGTCAAGAGTGAGTTTCTTATTGAGGGGTGGCAACTGACCAGTCACAGTCGGCTGTTAAAAAGCGTAGGCCACTAAGCCAACCAGAGGGGCTGGGAAAACGCAGGGGGCCGTTGCCCCTAGGTTCTTTCTGAAGAGAGAAAGGTTCAAGAAGTTCTAGAAAGTTCTGCGTGGGATTATACGGGGCCAGGCAAAGGTCTAGATTTTTACATTGGCGAGCAGGCTTGCTTCTGCTGTTGAGACTTGTTCCCGCTAGGCAGGCATAAAGAAAACCAACGAACTCTCCCCACGACTCCCAGAGAAAAACAGAAAGAGACTGCCTCTAACTTGAAGCTATGTCATCATGTTTTCATGTCATGCAGGTAACTAGAAAGGCTCTAGGCATTGGAAAGAACGTGGCAGCTGATCCCATTCACTGGAAAATAAAATCAACCCAAGTGTCTAGCAGAAATGAAAGGATCGAAAATATTGAATAACACATTAGTAAGTCAGGAAAAGAAAAACTTATGATGGAGGCACGAAAATAACAGACCTCTTTCAACGTGACCAATGATTCTGTGCTGTTATTACTGTCTTTAGTTACAAAGACTTGGTCTTTGGCACATTTGTGTCCTTGTGGATGATAGACAGTTGTTACCTGATGATTGCCTAAGTCGAAAATCTGTTAGCAGTAAACAACTTGTTTGATTATCACTAAAAACTATCAAGTTTTTCTACCGACAAGCGACGCAAGGAACTATTAACACTTCTCGAAAATTTTTGAGGTTATCAGCTTAGGTGACTCATCCATAATAAACGATGTGATTAAATTTTTACAAACACGCAGTCTGTTCGTTCCAAAATCACTAGTCATATTAGCTGATACAAAAACTACTACCTCTTTCTGCTAGTGTTACAGTGTTAATCTCTAGGGGAAGGCATCCTACAGAAATCTGATTCAGGGGAGACGGACTTTGCTCCACTCTTCCTAAACAACGACGACCACAGTTCTTACTGGGTTGGGGTGAATTGACATGTGCGTGTATGTCAGCAGATAAGGCCAGAATATGCACCTTACATAGTTCACACGCCATTGCTAAAGTCCTAGGGAGATTTGTAAAATCCGATACAGCAAAGACCGGATTCAGACTGTTACCAGAGAATGGAAATTATGCTGTCAAGTAACATATTTTCGTAAAAACCTACGGTCATTTTGCTTCCGAAATGAACTACTGGTTTCCGTTCGAACTGGGGAAAAAATTTGTCGCCCTTCCAACACTCCCCGCCCAAACATGCGATTAAAAATATTCATTTCAATTCTGTTTCCTTCTACGAGACTACAAGGCCTATCACACTTGAACAACATTGTGGAGGGAGAATCAAACAGTAATTTTATAAATTAATCTTGTGTGCCTAGTTGTTGATGATAACAATAACCTTTATCTGTTTGCTGCCAAATCCCAGTCCTGCGTTATAAAGTTGGACAGTTTTTGTACTCCAAAATAAGGGCATATACGTAAAGAATAAAATTTCGTGAGCCATTTAATACTTTCAATGTTTTTCACTAGCTTTTCACAAAACCAAGATCATTTTAACATTTGCGTATGAACATGATCTCGTACTGTGTTGTTCTTATTGGTCTTTCACTCCTCTGATCTCAGCTTGCACTACTTTGGTGGGCGTCACCGCCAAAGTATTTCTCTTTTCTTAACAATAAAAATCAGTGCAAGTATTGTTGTCAATATAACATTAACTAAACTACAATTACGTTAAATAATTAAAATGTTATTGAAATGACGCTGGCATTGTAACCTCCCCACAAAAATTTTGAAAGGACAATAATTAAATGTTAATAGGAATCGTGTTAAACGTAACCTCCCAGCAAATTCTTACAAGATAATACAAATGTTAATGTGAACAGAGCCAAGTGTGATTTCCCAGCAAAAAATAAAAAGAAAAGTCTATGATAATGAAAACGTGCCAAAAGTTATTTCCCCACAAGATTACTGAATAATAATGACCCTAATGTTGTTGAGCTCCCACAAAACATCGTTAAATTGAAATACAAGCGACTGTACCTTCGCTACAAAAATATTGAAAAATAATGGTCCAATGTAGACTCGACACAAAAATTGAGAAATGAACATTCAAATGTAATGATTTTTTTTCTTTTTAATAACGATTGCTTTGAAAACAGAATTATTATTGGGGCATTTCTTGAACAAATTAATTACAATTACCATACATTATTAGCTGAACGCAATGCTGCTTCATTACCTTATTTAACAATATACCTCGACCTGAATCGTGACCAGAGCCCATGCTGACGCACGCCGACTCCTCACACACAACTGTACTGACTGAGTACAACTCACGAACTGCTGACTCGCAACTGAACTACATGCTCTCGCGACTCGCTACAACTGCGTCCAACTCGTAACTGCACACTCGCGCGGTCAAGTGCAGACTAGCAACGATAAATAACTCTGTGGTCAGAGATTCTCTCATGCCTCGCCATCGCTGGTACTGAATACACTGAACACATACGTGTTTCATAACCCTCCACTGAGGGGGGGGGGGGGGGGGGGCAAAAATTTGGCAGCGATCGTGAGTCATTTGGACTTGCCATGAGCAACAAATTTTTTCATAATTAATTAACTTTACAATTAGAGAATATACAGATATAGAACATGAAGTAAATATGGTGCACATGCACCAAGTACAAAACATATCAGACAAAATATATACAATGAGTACAAAACATATTCACAAATGGCAACGGTGCACATGCACAGTAGTACAGAATATATCAGCAAATGACGAAATGTATATACAATGAGTAACAAATGACATAAGTGCATACGCACTGAAGTATTGAACATATCAGGAAATCTCAAATGTATAGGCAACGAGTACAAATCATATTAAAAAATGAGAAAAGTGCACAGGCACTGAAGTTCAGTTGAAAACATATTAACACATGACATAAGTGCACATGCACTGAAAAATTCTTCAAAGTTTTCACAACAAATCTCATTGACAAATGACATAGGTGCACATGTACTGTAGTTTAGAACATATCAGCAAATCAAAATGTACATACAATGAGTAGTATTCATGTTATAAAATAACAAAAGTGCACATGCACTGAAATTCAGAATATATCAGCAAATGACAAAATGTATATACAATAAGTAGAAATCATGTTAGAAAAATGACAAAAGTGCACACGCACTGAAATTCAGAATATATCAGCAAATCGAAGAAATGTATAGGCCATGAATATAAATCATGTTAGCAAAAAATGATTTTAATTATGTTACAAGAATTAGGATAGGAAAGGGAAGGATTGCATCATGGTTGTAGCACTTTAGGTTGCACGCAGCTGCACTGAAAGTCCATATCTTTCCACAGAAGTACAACACCAAGTGAGACAATCTGAAGTTCTTTTCCCATAAGTGTTTATCAGCGTAGCCAAGACACTGAAATGTCGTAGTAATATTCCATGTTGCATTTTGGCAGTACATTCGGTTCACCAAACAGTGGGACCATAATAACGTCTCCATCACTTACGGTGGTGGAGAGCATGTCGTGTCAACACCACGCTTTTACAAGGCACACCAACGCAGAATTAGTGCAAAACCAAATATAGTGCTCCATGATCAAGAGGATATACAGGACAAATGGAAATTGCAGTAATTCAGGGTAGTCAGGACAGAAGGTGAAGGACATTAAGTCACATATTAGTATTCAATGAGAATTACAATAGTAGTTTGCGGCATTCATAGCCCAGTTATTGAACATTTCTGTACCATGTATGTAATATTACAGAAAAATGTTCATTAATTGATTTACAGACAACATTGTCATTGGTCATTTCAAAACCGTAATCAGTAGCGTTCATTTCCCAGTTACAAAGCATAATTAGTAGCATTCATTTCCTTGTTACAAAGCATAATTAGTAGCATTCATTTCCTAGTTACAAAGCATAATTAGTAGCATTCATTTCCTAGTTACAAAGCATTATTAATCATTGGTCATTTAAATACTGTAATCAGTAGTATTCATAATTCAAGTGACATATTATTCATAGCTGATCAGCATTACTCAGAACTGTCTTAAACTGGTATCATTATTTGGGACTGGTAATACATTTTTTTGTTAGCAATGCATTGCTTTGGGTAATTATAGGGGAAAGCAAAAAAAAAATTGCTTCTGGGTTGTTGCTGTAAATGAAAATGTATAACGTCATTCGTCATGAGTCCGCTGTTGCAAGATTATGGAACAAGTAGAGTATATGTAATCACATTCATAAATGATATAGATTTAATGAACAACTGCTTATAGCACATTAATCTCATAAATAATTTCTCCTGCGAAAATATATAAAAAAAATGGATTATTAAGCTGAAAGAAGAAATGCATTTTATGCTGAAAAGTAGTGAACTTCGAATTAACAGGTAGTGAAATGTGTATAAAGATGTGTTCCATAGCTATCTCTTCCAAAACCTTCATTCATCCTACTAAGCAACAAAATACCTACTGTCAAAACGAACTGCAACAAATACTTAAATAACTACATAGCATAAATACATAAACTTCAACATCATCCTCATCTGTAAAGAAAAAACTTCATTATCCATCACTTCATTATCATAACTCCATTATTATCATCACCTGTAAAGAAAACTTCATTATCCATATTAGCATATTCTTCATCACTATCCATCACCACTCATTATCATCTGCAAAAAAATCACCTCATTATTCATTATACAATTATTCCTTATTTCTATCATATTTCATCACTAACACTAAGATGTGCAGTTCTGTCTGACAGCCTGCATCAATCGCCTCGTATTCTGAAAGAAAAAATTAGTTAAGACTGCTATTCTACGATGTGTATAGTATATTCTTGTAAATGCTTGTTAATCCTGATCCATTTACTCTTCCTCATAAGGTTTTTGCATCTTCTTTCGTCTATTCCGTAGGTGAAATTCCCATTTCTCTTTAATTTATTTATTTCACGCATCATTTCTTTCTGAAATTGATGAACAAAGATTAATGTCTTGCATTTAAATCATATACCCATTAGATAAAAACTGGTTTATAGTAACATAACTGAGCATACAGCATAACATGACAGAAAACGTAATATGTCAAAAACATAGACAGTGTTCAAAAGCAAAATGGACACAGAATATCATAATGCAGCAGCAAAAAAAGTAAAGTAGTCACGATGTTGAGATATCATAGGGCAAAAATGTCAAAGTCAACTGGTGTGTGTTATATCTTAACTATTTCATAAAACATAGAAACAAAACGGGAAAACAATCATACATACATAAAAAATGGAAAATGTGCACGGTCTGATGTGTAACGACAAGTAAAGCGACCTGCTAACCTTACCTTGCCGGGCACTTGCCAAGAAAAAATATGATAATCATCAGTAAGTGCTCATGTGAATATAATTGCATAAGTGGTCATAAATAAAAAATTAGGAAATGGCATTACAGCATGTCAAATCATAAAGTATCTTCATTCTATAAAGGGTTTAATATTGGAGACATGGTGGTTGCCTTTACTTTTTCTGGTTCTCAGAGTTTCGACGTGTACAATATTGGGGTGAGGAATGCTGCGAATCTGATGTGGACCTGCGTATAGAAGTTCAAATTTACTGCACCTACCTTTTATTTTGTTGGATAAATAGTGTGTACGTACTAATATCTTCTGTCCAATGTGAAAGTCACGGCGTATACAAACCTGTTTTTATTGTCTTCTCCGGCGCTCTGCGGCACGTTTGATGTTGTTCAGCGCAATGTCAATTATTCCATGGTGTCGTAGTCGACGAGATGTAGGAAACTTTACTAATTCTTTAATTTTGTTAGTTGGTTCAACATTTTTCAGTATAATAGACGGAGATAGCATAGTGGATTCATTTGGAATGGAATTAATTACATCTTGGAATGAGAATATGTGTGTGTCCCAATCAATATGTCTTTTGTGGCAGTATATTCTACACAGTTTACCAATTTCTTTCATTAATCGTTCACAAGGGTTCGAAGAAGCATGGTACCTGGATACATAGACCGGAGTAATGTTTCTAGCTCGTAACATACGTGTCCATGTAGCAGATCGAAACTGTGGTCCATTGTCAGAAATTACTTTCAACACATGCCCTACATGAAATAAGAAATGATTTACAAATGCTTTCGAAACGGTTTTAGCAGTAGCTTTGCGTAACGGAGTGAAAGTAACAAATTTTGAAGTGAGTTCAACAGCGACAAAGATGTAACAAAAACCTCTATTAGTTCTGGGAATCGGACCAAAAATGTCTACAGCGGCCATGTGTCTTAATTTAACAGGTACAATGGGATATAATGGAGGAATATGTGAAGTGGTGTCTGACTTAGCTTTCTGGCAAATTTTACATGACGCTAAAACTCGTCGTATACGTTTCTCCATGTTCGTAAAATAACAGTTCTGTCTCAGTATAAGAAAACATTTTCTTGCTACGTAATGTGCGTAACTTAAATGAGTATACCAGATTAATTTGTTAACCAGTTCGTCAGGAATGCATAATAACCAATTGTTGCTGTCTGGATGAGAGCGGCGAAACAGAATGTCATTGCGTACAGTGTAATGGTTTCTAATGGTAACATTATTCTTATCTTGCCAAAGGTGTTTAATTTCTTTCCACACGTTGTCTTTATTTTGCTCCTTTGCTATGTCCTGTAATGACGACGAAATAAAATTTTCAAATGCAACTTGTTGAATATACATAACGCTGAAATTTGCTTTGCAGAAGTTGGTTGCGACGTCTTGCTGATTATTGCCAAGAGAACGAGATAGTGCGTCTGCTACAACATTTTGTGTGCCGGGAATGTGAACAATTGTAAAATTAATTTCCTGTAAATAAAGCTTCCATCTACTTAGTCTGTCGTGTGTGAATTTAGCTGAAAGTAAAAATTGTATCGCTCTATGGTCTGTGTAAACTGTAGTGTGTCTCCCATAAAGAAAATGCCTAAATCTTGTAAAAGCCCAAACAACACATAATGTTTCCAGTTCTGTAACAGAATAATTTCGTTCAGCAGGTGACAGAATGCGACTTGCAAATGCGATGTTTTTAATTATTGTAGAGCCATCTTCTTCAATTTCCTGAAAAATATGTACGCCTAAAGCGGTGTTCGAACTGTCGGTGGCAATGGAAAAATTTCTGGTAAGGTCTGGGTGCGATAAAAGTGGAGCATTCAACAAAGCATGTTTCAGGTTCACAAATTCAGAAAGTGCTTGCTTATCCCAGGACCAAATAGTGTTTTTACCTGTCAATTGTCATAATCTAGGTGTGTCTAAAGCAGTGTGATGAATAAATTTACGAAAAAAGTTAATTAAACCCAAAAAGCTGCGTAATTGTTTTTTTGTCGTAGGAACAGTAATATCACGTAGAGCTTGAAGTTTTTCCGGGTCAGGCGCAATGCCTTCTGCTGAAATCACGTGTCCAAGAAATTTTATAGAAGTTTTGCCAAAGTGCGATTTACTGAGATTAACTGTGAGTCCTTGCGCATGAAAAGTTTGCAACAGTCGTTCTAAAATCACATTGTGTTCAGACCAGTTAGCTTCTGCGATAAGAATGTCGTCTACGTACGTCGTGATTCTGTCTCTAAGTTCTGTCGGAAGTATTGTGTTCAAACCGCGAATAAAAGCTGCAGAAGAAATTGTTAAGCCGAACGCTAATTTACAAAATTGATAACAGTCGCCAAAACAGAGAAAAGCTGTATATTTTCTGCAATTCGGATGAAATTGTTAAGCCGAACGGTAATTTACAAAATTGATAACAGTCGCCAAAACAGAGAAAAGCTGTATATTTTCTGCAATTCGGATGAAGCTGAATTTGCCAAAACCCCGATTTTAGATCTAATGTGGAATAAATAGCAGTACCGTGAAATTTCTGTAGAAGTTCTTCTAATGTCTGTGGTCGATCTGTTTCATTAATAATTATGTCATTGATGTGACGCGAATCAAGCACGAGGCGAAGTGAGCCATCTGTTTTCTTAACAATACGTAGCGGGTTTATGTACGGACTAACTGCTGGTTCAATAATTCCTTGGTCAAGCATATCCTGCAATTCTTTCTTAACCTGTTCTCATGAATATACGGAATGGGATAATGCTTGGCTTTAAATGTATCATGCTGTTTGACTTGGAATTCATACATAAAACCGGACATAGTACCAGGAACGTTGTCAACAACTGGAGCTTGCTGTAAAAGAATTTTGTGTAGTTGCGTGTGTTCGTCGTCTGTATTTGCACTGCTTTGTTTAACTTTATCAGAAATTGTCTATATTACGTCATAGTCAGCTTCGTCTGGAGTATTATAGTTGTGTACGTACGTATCTGTGAACTATGTGGAATGACAGTCAATGCTACGTGATACGGAAATGACCTCTGTCCGATTAATTGTTTGTTCTTCTGCAGATAAAGAGTGACATTTTCATCCTTCAACATTAAATAGGAATTTTGAAAATTAATAACTGCGTCGTGTTGTACCAGAAAATTTGTACCTAAAATAACGTCTGTTGCCAATAAAGGAACAATCCAAAAATTTGAGTGAAATGTGTGACCGGCAATACAAAATGATAGATGTGTCTGTAATTTAACGTCTGCTCCTTTACTCGATACTGCTCCTTTCACTTTCATTTTGCCTAATGGTAATGCAGGATACTTATTCTCTTTGTTACACTCGTTAAATGTTTCTTCATTTATTACTGACGTAGGTGATCCGGAATCGATTACTGCTGAAAATTTCGATGAACTAATTTGAATTTCGATGACAGGATGTGAAATGGTTTTCTGAACAATTGGTCTTTCCTGCAAAAGAGTGTCTCTGATGTCGTCAAAAGTAATAACATTTTCGTGAACAACATTCTGCGTGTCTAAAGTAGTATTTGTGTTACTGGAAGATGCGACCTGTACTGTATCTAGTCAGATTCTATCTGACGTATTATTATTTTCTGGATGATGTTGTGGCATTTCTACTATTTGAACTGTTCTATTATTTCTTCCAGACGTATTACGCTCTGGATGGTACCTACTGTCGGGTTCATTCATGAGAATAAGTTGTTGCTGATCATTTTGCTGCTGGTAAGACCGACTGTTATTATACGTACGCTGATAATTGTGCTCATTAATTTTACGTCTGTCGTGATAGTCATTTCTATACGGTGCATTCCGATAGTAATTGATGTAGTGTGTTTTCTGTACGAAGTTATTTCCTTGCTGCCGTTCGTTACTATTTGTTGGAGCTGAGACTATACGTGCACGCGGCGAAACATTAAAGTTTGGTTGGCCTTGTAGACTGCATTGTTGGTTAGGTATGCTAAGCGGCTGACTTTCATGCTGTTGTGGTGAAAAACATTTATTGTTAATAAAATGTGGTTGCGACTGCTGAAAATTTTACACATACTGATGATTACGATTTTATCTGTTATTAAAGTTCTGGTGGTTGTCATTTCTTGAGCTTCCAATGAAAAATTGTCACTTTCGATATATACTTGTCTTATCCGGTTTTCTTTATACATTTTTCTTAATTCTAGGTAGAGCAATAGTTAAAGAGCTGTTTAGACAGATATAAAGGATAGTAGAAGAGAAGGCAGCAGTGCAGAAAACTAAAGATGAAACAGCACTACTACGGCTCGGGGCCCTATGCACGCTACGGCACATATTCATTAAAGCGTAATGAATCCCCTGAGGTCAATTACGCGCTGCAAATAAATTTTAGCTTTTGCCTTACAGGCAATGCCGGTAAAAATTCACAAACAAATTGCTGTATCCATGCTAATTGTAGTTTCTGTATTACAGGCAATGCTGTTAAAAATAAAAAAGCAAATTGTCGTATCCAGTTCAAAGCGTGTACCTGTGCTCTGTCATTATTAAGTTCCTTAGATTTTCTTACAGATAAAAATTGCTGATAATCTACGTTATCATCTCTGAATTTGAGAACACGTCCAGGTTTGTGTGAGAATCTGTTTGTCTGTGTCATTTCGGATTTCAAGTTACGTAGCTTTTCAGATTTTAAGTCGCGTAGCTTTTCGGATTTTAAGTCGCGTAGCTTTTCGGATTTTAAGTCACGTACTCTCTGTAGATTACCCAAGTTATAAGCGCTGCGTGAGTCTGAAAAATGTTCGCAAAGTGGCGTCTGCTGTGATGTGTTATTAACTGAAATATTTTTTATCTCAGTTACCTCTTACTGTAAACTTGACAATTTTCTACGCAATGTGTTATTAGACGAATCGATCTCATTGATTGTCTGCTGTAAATTTTGGAATTCAGGTGTTTGGTTAAATGAAACCGGTGAGGTATCGTCTGATTTGCTGTCATTATTACTTTCAATAACGTCAATACGACTGGCCAATTCATCATATTTTTCAGTCAGTATTTTTACCTGATCATCGTTCTTAGTGTCGGAAGCATTAATCTGTTTTTGTAATTTACGTGTGGTTTCGTTCAATTTTTTAACGTCAGCTTTGACGACATCGGAATCCTGTGTTAGTTCTAATTGTTCGAGTCTGTCGGTCACTGTTTGAAAATCTGTTGTGTATGTGTCTGTTTTCGATTTAAGATCAGAAATTTCATCACGTAATTCGGTGTTCAACTGTTCGATGGTATTAATTTTGTCCGATACTGTAGCAATATTGATGTCTACGTATGTTTTTGCCTTCGCAAACATTTTACGTTTATCTTCTTGTCTCTGTGCAGTGATTGTTTCCATTACTTGTCGTTTTACTTTATTCTGATCCTGTATAAATTTACGGAAACGCGTATTACTGTTTTCTAGGTGGTGATTAAAACGCTCGTCAATTTGACTGTTCTGTTGTTCGAATTTCGCGTCTATCTTTGCATCCATTGTGCGCGAAAGTTCTGCTGTCATTACTTTAAACTCGTCGCGTAATTGTGTTGCTTTTTCAGAGCATTGTTTACCGACTGCATTAATTTCTTCTCTAAGTGATTCTGTTGCAGTTGTTTGCATATCTCTTAATTCTTGCGCAACAGATCTAATTTCTTCGCTACTTTTCCTAGCACAAGCCTCAATTTCCTCGCGTAATTGTTCCTTGGTATTATGACACTGCGCGGCAACGTCTCTAATTTGTTCACTAAGCTGTCTGGAATTGTTGTCTAATTTTTCATTTAACTGTTTGTTTTGTTCACTAAGTTGTCTGTGATTATTGTCTTACCTTTCATTCTGTTGTTTGGAATTTTCATTAAGGTTGTCTAATTTTTTACTAAGGTTGTCTTGTTTTTCACTCTGTTGTTTCAATTCTTCCCTAAATTGTAGCAACACTGCCATAATTTGATCCGAGCAAAAATTAATATTTCTATTCTCTGTGCTGTGTGATGGTGTATCTAAAATTGTCACGTTTTGTGTATCCATCTGGATATTTTGTGACAATTGAAAAGGTTTACTAATCGGATGTGCACTGTTAGTCCCTACCTCGGAATTAAATAAATCCGACGCACTCTGATTACATTGTTCATTTGCATTAGACAAATATGTCTGTACGTTACTTGAATTTTCCAAACCGGGTGTGTTAAGCTGGGCAGCGCTCATTGCAACAGAACGCCCCGTGTCATCAATTGTCGTCAAATTAACAGAGGAGACAATTGAGTTCGCTTGTTCATCATTAAGATAATAATCATTATTAGTGGTCGGTACGTGCTGATTGTCAGTGAACGCAGGATTGTCATCATTACTCTGCGTGTCACAAGTACTATCGGTGAAGTTGTTTAAGTCGGTTATTTCGTTCATTATACTTCGCGATGCACTATTCACAGTCTTTCGCGGCATTTTTACAATAGTCACAATTATTCACAAATGAAATAAGCACAATGCAAAAAGCAAGAAACAAAAATACAACAGAGAGCAACGAATTGCCGATGATCTGTCGAAGAAAATCACAAAATTAGTAAAAGCGTTGCGCCAAATGCTAATTATATTATGTAAATGAGAGCAGATATCTGACTACTTCTCAAAAGATTCTCAAAGAAATACGATCCTGTCAGAGTCAGCAAGTGTAACCTCCCCACAAAAATTTTGAAAGGACAATAATTAATTGTTAATAGGAATCGTGTTAAACGTAACCTCCCAGCAAATTCTTACAAGATAATACAAATGTTAATGTGAACAGAGCCAAGTGTGATTTCCCAGCAAAAAATAAAAAGAAAAGTCTATGATAATGAAAACGTGCCAAAAGTCATTTCCCCACAAGATTACTGAATAATAATGACCCTAATGTTGTTGAGCTCCCACAAAACATCGTTAAATTGAAATACAAGCGACTGTACCTTCGCTACAAAAATATTGAAAAATAATGGCCCAATGTAAACTCGACACAAAAATTGAGAAATGAACATTCAATTGCAATGATTTTTTTTCTTTTTAATAACGTTTGCTTTGAAAACAGAATTATTATTGGGGCATTTCTTGAACAAATTAATTACAATTACCATACATTATTAGCTGAGCGCAATGCTGCTTCATTACCTTATTTAACAATATACCTCGTCCTGAATCGTGACCAGAGACCCATGTCGACGCCCGCCGACTCTTCACACAGAACTGTACTGACTGAGTACAACTCGCGAACTGCTAACTCGCAACTGAACTACATGCTCTCGCGACTCGCTACAACTGCGTCCAACTCGTAACTGCACACTCGCGTGGTCAAGCGCAGACTAGCAACGATAAATAACTCTGTGGTCAGAGATTCTCTCATGCCTCGCCATCGCTGGTACTGAATACACTGAACACATACGTGTTTCAGCATACTTAATAAAATGTAAACAACTGTGTAACATTCATATGATTTAACAATTGAGTAGTTAAATACAATAACTGCGAAAATAGATTTAAAGTTTTTGAAGAAAGAACAGGGTAAGAATTACAGGTTTAATAACTCATCACTATATAGTAAAACAAGGTTAAATGTCATTCACATTTCTTTCTAACAATGATATATGGAATTTTAACAAAATTTTCAGTGTACTCTGTAATGCAGTACATTAAAGTTACCTAACACACACTCTTGTTGCAAAGAATGTGTACATACTCCTTGTTACTACTGCTGGTATACTGTACACAGTCATTTTGGATGTGGTATAATTTAGGTTAAATGTTAGGATTATAAATGCAAATAATACTCTTTAATTTTTCATCAAGCTTCACCAACTTTATTTCTCCATTACCATTACCTGCTATAATTTACCCTCAGTGTCAGAGTCAGAAATTTCAACCTCACTGAACAGAGCTCATACTTTTTCATACCACTCAACATGTTCAGGTTACAAATATGTAGGTAAGGACTGCACATGCCACAACTCCTGGTTTCCTTATGTCACTTAATTTGAGATCAGTGCATTTAAGAAATCTAGACATTAATGAAGAATGAAAATGGTTTGTGCATGTGAAAAGAAGACTCAGAAGCTGATATATCACCATTCTTATAATAAAGTTTCACATATTTCTGAACATAAAATTTGTATCCCTTGGAACCAGTCATTGTTAAAAACAATGGACTGAGTGCTCATGCCCAATCTTTGATGAAAGTCACAGATATACGTGTTTGAAAGGTTGTGGATGTTTTCTGCTCTCTTTCATAAAGTTCATACACTCTTCCACTGGTTCTATAGTCTCTACTTGTTTTAACAGCTTGGCATGTTTATCTAAGTTTCCATGAGACATACTGTGAGAATGCCCTCTTACAGCGAATATATGTTCCACATTTACTTTAAGAGTCTTGACAGCCAAGCACAGAACTTTTACACTACATTATTTTTGTTCTGCACCAGCATGAATCTGAAAATAACACTATTCTATTTGTATCTCACATTTCTTCAAATTTCAATATAATAAAATTCCAGTAAAGGACATACTGAATTTTGACTTTTTTTGATTCTGATTCTAAAAATCAACAGAAAGTGCTACTACCATTATCACACCGAAAGGCACACTAACCCTTTGTAAAACTAAACTGTTACATTTAGACATGGGAGGCGGAGGTATTGAGTATAATCAAATTCTAACACAAATAAATTACAGTCATCATTACTTGTTTCTGCCAGAATTTTTGATTTAATGTTGTTGTAACTTTCAACCTTTGTTATCAAGAAGATATTGAACTTTACATTCACTCTCTGGATTTACTCTGAGGAATGTTTCACATTCAGTATAGTAAGCAAAAAAGTCTGTTCTTGGCTGCCTTAAAGAGTACTGGCTGTGTGCCCTGAAGTATTTATGATATTTATTATAACTCATGTTAAGTGGTTTCCCTGTTTAATCATAAAAACACTGCTTGAAAGTGCTATGTAATGCAGGATTTTCCAAATATTTTCTTTCGATTTTTTACCTACTGTAATGAGCTTCTTTATGACGAATCTGCTTAAACTGATCTTCTACAACTTGCCACACATCTTCAACTACTTCTTTTGGCGCGATTACAGTGTTTTCCTTATGTTATTCTATAACGCAATTTGGAAAAAACAAGTGTTTCAGCTATCCAGTTAAAAAAAATTAATCCAGTGTCAAAATTGTCTCTTCATTAGTTCTTACATTCCTGTTTTACACCATCAAGTTTTGTTATATTTTCATTGCTGGCAACATATGAAATCGAGTATATGTCTGTGCTGAGAGTACAGAATCAAATCTTATAATAATAATAATAATAATGAAAGGTCTAACCTGTTTGTAAAGAATTCTGTACAGGGCTGCATCTCATTTCTGAAATACGTAATATGGAAAGGAAAAATTGTCTGCAAATAGGCTTGTCGTCTTTTTGCACTCCACAAATGGTCCTACTTTTTACTTCTTTCTTTCTTCTGAAAAGTTTATCTTTCTTCTTTATTTACCAAAGAAATATTCTATTTTGCAATAATTTGCCCTCAGTATCTCGAAACAGTTTGAAGCATTTCTTTTGCTCATCACAGTCAATAGCCTGAAAACATTTGAAAAGATTATATTTACAAAATTACCAGTAACATGTTTTGCATTTAATATTACATCTGGAAGCTAATAAAATATAGAAACAATCTTTCTTATTTCTGCAGCATTTGTCCACTTTCTGGAATCTCTTCTTTTTCAATTAATTTCCATAAGAGAAACATAACCTTTTCTGTTTTGCGATATTTCTTCTCCAAGCACTGGGGGTCGTCTCTGTTTTCTTCTTTTACATAAAGATTTACAAATTTTAACATGTGTGTCTTTCTTTTTACTTCAGTTTTCCTGAATCAGTTTCACTTATGGAGGATTCACAATCTGTAGACATCTCACCTGCCACTAACATGTTCTCCAACTAACACTGCAGATGCGACGTTATTTTGTTCTGTGCAGTAATAATGGCAAGCACAGCTGTCAACGTTGTAGCCTCCTGACCTCTAGGAGAGGTACACAGAACTAAGACCCAGATTGATGGATAGCAGAGACTTCAGGGATTTAAAAAAGGATGATACTGCAACAACAGCGTAAGTAAATTTATGTTGTTACTGTTTTTAGGTCCTCAATCTAGAAGGATCAAATTTTAATTAAACATATAATTAGTTTTGCAGTTGTGTTACTAAATTTGTTACATAACTCTACATTGTATAGATTCATTATGGAAATACCAAAAATATTACACTGTTTATATACCAAACAAACATATCTTTCACATAATTAAATAATAGTGACATTTATTATGATAAAAATAATATAATGAACAGTAATTAATATTAATCAAACTATGTGTTGTAATATTCAGTATTTTCATACACAGTACACAGAGTGAACTAAATATGTGTCACATACTTCACTTACCTTGTCTGAATCTGTTACATTATAACCTCTGGGAGCCAATGACAAAACGTGGAAGTATTTTATACTACTTGGTGTTTTAATATGTTTTTATTGAGGACTCAACGAAAAAAGCCTATTATCAAAATGTTTGGATTCTGGGACATGTGGTGTCCAAGCACTTGTAAACACATCACAAAATGTAATCTTGAAAACTATCATATTTTAGCTAAAACTTTTTTGTGCATTATTTATAATATAAATTGTTGATAGCAAAATTCAACAATGAGCTAACTGGTACTAAAACCACCAGAAATGTTCGAAAGATATCAAAAATGTATAGGGAGCAATCATTTTATAATCTTTGAAATCTTTGTCTTTTGCTTCATTCCTCATCATATTATTATGAAAAAATTAGGAAAAAGAAATTTTTCCAGATTCAGACATTCAGGAATACTGAATGTAAAAGCACACAAGCAATGAGTGCCATGCCTATGTTTCAATGTTTTTTATTCAAGATTTTATGTATGAAGTCCTTTTTCTCAAGTGTGATTGTCTAAAATACTTTTGATTATAAACAAACATCTATTGTTAATATAAGCTTATTTTTTAATGTTTACAATTCAATATTGCTGTTACTAATAACAATGTATGTTAGTATACAATGTGCTGACTTTTTCAATCAAAAATTTATACTGCTGATCATGCATAAATAAAATTTTAGCTAATATAAGGTAATTTCCAGGCATTACATTTTAGGACACATTCGAAAGTTCATGGGCATTGGATGTCCCACAATCTAAACTTTTGAGAATGGTGTTTCTTTTATTAAGTCGTCAATAACGACATATTGCAATACCAAGTAGTATAAAATAGTTGTACATTTTTGTCATGAGCAGCTGGACAAAAAGCCTTTTCCACATTGTACATAGTGATTCATCACTACACACAGCCTACTTCTACAGGTTTGTTGGGTCCGCTTCCATGTATGTCGAAAGTAACAGAGTAGATTCTATCAGCACGTGTCCATGGTTGTTCTGAATATGCCCTTGCCAAGTAATTTCGTGTGTGTGTGTGTGTGAGTGTGTGTGTGCGTGACGAGTATGATATGAGCGAGATAAAGAAACCTCTTTCTTGGGCTTTGATAAACTTTTCATTAAGTTTTATTTATTCGTTTGGTATCACAAAAGCTAGTGTATGGTAGAGTCCGCACAAGATATGGTGTCCAATGTGGAGTGACCATTTTTCGTACAATACGCTGGGCGAGTTCATTCATTAGTTCAGAAGCGACATTGTTTGCTCACTTTCACACAGTTAGTGACGTGGTGTGCTGAGGAACTGAGGCGCACGCCCTGCAAACTTTCTCAAACGATTTTACAGAAACTATTCGGTAAAAAAAAATTCATTTCGTCTTAATTACAACAATATCTGTTAGTTACATGATGATACGCCCAACATTTTGTTAATGGTCATAGCTATTGTGATATGTACATTTAAGTAAGACACTATGCGAAATTCGAAGTTCGCAAAGAAAGATAGGGATCTGTATAATTTTGCGTTTGGTGCATATTACATAATATGCTGCTGCATATGAAATTCAGTTAACATACTGAAATTTCTTTGGACTTGGATGGAGATATCTATGTTACCAGTCTCGAGAAAATTGATCTGATGTAGCACACTGACTTGCGATCGCCAGCGCCAGTGAAAAAGCTAGAATGAAGTATCCACAACATTCCTCGTATTTGATAAACGGTTTGAGATATCAAAATGAGATTTTGGCAAATGATAGAACACAAAGGGGATAGTATTTTGCGGTACGGTTATTATGGCGAACTTCATGGTGTACCTTGTTACTCCACTAACTAGAGACTTTTTTGATAAAAGAATGTAATTTATGATGAAACGAGAAATGCTTTGGGTTTTGGAACAAGATAACTGAAGACATTATACATTTATTTTTTACTGAGGATGTGCTTTTTCGTAAGCTATTGACCTTACTTTTCCTCAGTTCGTCACTTAATAAACTTAATAAATCACTGTTTCAGAATTCTATCGTAATTGTGTCTGTACAACATGTCGGTGTGGTAACATTGTGTAAACTCTACTGTGTTTTGGGAAAAGAAGTAAATTTTAGCATGGCAACAAGAAAAATATAGGTTTTATTCAAAATTTACCACTCATGACACTTGTCTGAAAGTTACAAATGGTTAGCAAGCCAGACGAAAATAAATCGATGGTTTTGTTGCATTTTTAGTGGAATTCCTTTTAGATACTAACCTAAGCAAAGGTGGCAGTAGACCTTTTTGAAGGTCATCATGCAAGTGTGGACTCGGAGGGGCTCCATTTGATATTTACAAAAAAAATTTGAGCACAGGCTTCAGTTTAGAACAGCACTTCCCCGCGGCATTTCCCCTACAGTGACTGCCTCCGACTTCCACCATTACTGTTCTCCCCATGCGTGCCCTAGCGACTGCGCATCTACCGTCCACGTTGTTCTGCGTGCGCTCTGCACAAAGTGTAAAATTCGTAATCAAAAGTAAGAATAAAAAGGAGGTTTCTCTAATTCTATACTATGTGCGTTAATTTTCTTTAGCAAATTCAATATAACACTTGGGCAACTGTGAAAGTGTGGCGCATCTCTGTGCATTTCACATGTGTTGCACTCCAGAAAGTCGTACATGGGTGGCTCCTGCCATCAGCGACATTGGGGGTTACCTTGTAGGTGACACACACCCGTCATCTTCTCCGATATGCTCACTCCTGTTCTCATTCAATACGAGGCCACCCATAGTTCTGTTGTGGATTGGAGATCTTACATCTTACACGTTGGGTTCATGACAATGATATGACCGTAAGTTTGGACGGTCCGACATGTTGTTCCATTCCTCTTTTGAGTGAACGTTCTCTTGTGCTTAGCCAGTCAGCCATAATGGGGGTGGGGTGAGACAAAATTTAAGGTAGTTAGTGCCTATGAGATACTGGAGTATGGCAAAACTGGACTTCTTTTTCATCTTTCTGTGCAGTACTCTCCATAAATACCTCTGGGGTTTTAGAAGACTACTGCTCGAAAACTACAAGACATGCAGAAAAATGACACATATCAATGGTGAGAGCATCTCTCCAAGTTTCGATTCGTAATATGCACTGTGGTGTAGTTGCGGAACGCACCACTAAAGGGCAGTCGTGTCAGAACACGGTGTGTAATGGGGCGACGCGTGAGTTTTGTGTCCTTTAATTCGTTATATGTGAGTCAGTCGTGACTGTGCAGCGATGACTTCATACCAATTATCAGATAAAACTCAAACTGACAAAAACAATGCATGCGTGGTACAACACATTCCGTGAGACTGTGGTGGGAACGTATGCTCCATTAACATGGAAGGATTCACAAAGATGAAGAGAGATGCTAGAAAGAATTTTAATTGCTAAATCGTTGTCGGATTGATAATCTAACATCAGATCTCTCGCACGCGTGTGAGGGGGCGCTCGACCCCTAGGTGGTCGGTTTGCATTACGTTGGTGAATAACACTTTCTCCGCCAGTGTTTGGCCATCTAGAGGAGAAGAAGTGGTGGCGTAAAATTTCCAATCACCACACTTCTCGCCAGTGACCTGCTTTACATTCCAAACCTCTCTCACAGAGTCTGATAGAGTGAGGGCATGTTGATGG
This sequence comes from Schistocerca cancellata, assembly GCF_023864275.1. Lineage (NCBI taxonomy): Eukaryota > Metazoa > Arthropoda > Insecta > Orthoptera > Acrididae > Schistocerca > Schistocerca cancellata. The sequence continues at coordinate 141,870,569 of NC_064626.1, forward strand.
TGATCCATCCTTCGGGTGGGTACATTTCCCTTGGTGCTGTTTGAGAACAAAAGGCTACGTGCCGACACCGGGTTTCATCTTTCACTTCTCTCATCATTACACAACACAAATATAATGCTACGTTATACACACATCGGCCACCTACACTGAACAGATACACTTAAGACAAGACTCTCATACACTGCGCAGGAAATAACCATTGTGCACGGGGGAAGACAAACCTTTCCAAGTAGGTGGCTGAAGCTACGCCCCCCTCCTCCCCCCCGGTGCCTTATACTCAACAATGCAATACAACTGGTGACTAGTGGCTGTTGCAATCTCAGATGAAGTTAGTTCGGACGGATAGAGGAGTAATAAATGATACAGAACCTAAAACATTTGAAATACAGGGGTTTCCAGAAAGATGTACCAAATTTAATCTATTTGTGTTTCATGAATTATAAATTGTAAATATACAGTCTACATACCAATAAAAGGAGCCGCAAAATAGAATGGCACATAAGCTTTTGTCCATGATAAGGCACAGAATACGTTTACCTTTGCCGAGTGTATCTCATGCGGCAAAGTTTTATGGGGATTTTGCAGACCTCGTATATGAACTTGTGTTTATTCACTTTTCCACTAAGATGTAACGTAGCTTCATCGCTAGAAATTAAGCTCAGTAAAAACACGCCATCCTCCATCATTTATAGCATATCATCACAAAATTCAGTGCGCTGTTCTTTGTAGTTGTCAAGAAGAGCCTGCACTACTTGTAAGCAGAAGGGATTGTAGAGCAAATTCCGTCTCAAAACTCGCCATACGGTTGGTTGAAGTATTCCTAGTTCCATACTAGCTCTACTGGGTGATTTACGTAGACTGCAACAAAAACTGTCGTGTATTCGTCTGATATTATGCAGATAGTATATCACGGCAGTCGGCCACAACAGTAAACAATTGAGAACATGGGGTAGAGGAGCGGTGCGAGGAAATAAGCCCCGCCTCTATCTCGAAACGCTGCCGTCGTACTTCCGCGATGTGTGTTTCCACGGAAGCAGAACTGACATGGTCATAGGGATCGCTTTCTTGTGTGGAAAACCTCATTGGAATCCCTTTAGGCTCCAGCATTAGTCTCTTCTCTCATTTCAAAATTAGAAAAAAGGAAAACAAGCAATCCACAACGCAAAGCATTAGATAGTGGCTACAGCGCAACTGTTTGCTGCGGTTGGCTGTGGTTGTTCAGGCCCAACCTCTCCCGGTATCTTACGCAACCATAGTATCGTCCTCCGTCACACTCGCGGTCCGGGATTTTTCCTTCTCAGAAACGTCCAGTTTGTTGAAATTGCTAAAATCAATGGCTTATGCTTTTTCTACTTGATGATTCAATGCAGAATCGGAGACGAAATTCCTGATGCAGCGTAACTGCCGACTAACTTCTTGCAAACTCAAGGATGCAGAAAATCAGCTTCATCTTAGACGTCTTACTCACAACTACCTATTGAATTGACTACCGTAGCGACAGTTTACACAACTATCCCCTTCCTAACGACCGTTTACGCAACTGTTCTTGTTGTGGTCTTCAGTCCAGAGACTGGTTTGACGCAGCTCTCCATGCTACTCTATCGTGTGCAAGCTTCTTTATATCCCAGTACCTACTGCAACGTACATCTTTCTGAATCTGCTTAGTCTCCCTCTACGATTTTTACCCTCCACGCTGCCCTCCAATACTAAATTGGTGATCCCTTGATGCCTCGGAACATGTCCTACCAACCGATCCACTCTAGTCAAGTTGTGTCACAAATTACTCTTCTCCCCAATTCTATTCAATACCTCCTCATTAGTCATGTGATCCACCGATCTAATCTTCAGCATTCTTCTGTAGCACCACATTTCGAAAGCTTCTATTCTCTTCTTGTCCAAACTATTTATCATCTATGTTTCACTTCCATACATGGCTACACTGCATACAATTACTTTCAAAAACGACTTCCTGACACTTCTATACTCGATGTTTATCAATTTCTCTTCTTTAGAAACGGTTTCCTCCAGTCTACATTTTATATCCTCTCTACTTCGACCATTATTAGTTATTTTGCTCCCCAAATAACAAAACTCATTTACAACTTTAAGTGTGTCATTTCCTAATCTGATTCCCTCAGCATCACCCGACTTTCTCCAACTACATTCCATTATCCTCGTTTTGCTTTTGTTGATATTCATCTTATATTCTTCTTTCAAGAAACCGTCCATTCCGTTCAACTGCTCTTCCAGGTACTTTGCTGTCTCTGACAGAATTACAATGTCATTGGCGAACCTCAAAGTTTTTATTTCTTCTCCCTGAATTTTAATTCCTACTCCGCATTTTTCTTTTGTTTCCTTTACTGCTTGCTCAATATACAGATTGAATAAGATCGGGGAGAGGCTACAACCCTATCACACTCCCTTCCCAACCACTGCTTCCCTTTCATGCCCTTCGGCTCTTATAACTGCCATCTGGTTTCTGTACAAATCGTAAATAGCCTTTCCCTCCCTGTATTTTACCCCTGCCACCTTTAGAATTTGAAAGAGAGTATTCCAGTCAACATTGTCAAAAGCTTTCTCTAAGCCTATAAATGCTAGAAACGTAGGTTTGCCTTTCCTTAATCTATCTTCTAAGGTGAATCGTAAGGTCACTATTGCCTCACGTGTTACAACATTTCTACGGAATCCAAACTGATCTTCCCCGAGGTCGGCTTCTACCAGTTTTTCCATTCGTCTGTAAACAATTCCTGTTAGTATTTTGCAGCCGTGACTGGTAGTTCGGTAATTTTCACATCTGTCAACACCTGCTTTCTTTGGGATTGGAATTATTATATTCTTCTTGAAGTGTGAGGGTATTTCGCCAGTTTCATACATCTTCACGTAGTATCGTATCTCTCATTTCATCTTCATCTACACCCTCTTCCATTTCCATAATATTGTCCTCAGGTGCATCGCCCTTGCATAGACCCTCTATATACTCCTTCCACCTTTCTTTCTCTTCTTTGCTTAGAACTGGGTTTTCATCTGAACTCTTGATATTGTTACAAATGGTACTCTTTTCTCCAAAGGTCTCTTTAATTTTCCTGTAGGCAATGTCTATCTTACCCCTAGTGAGATATGGCTCTACTCCTCATATTTGTATTCCTTTTTGCCTTCTTCATTTACTGCATTTTTATATTTTCTCCTTTCATCGATTAAATTCAGTATGTCTTCTGTTACCCAAGGATTTCTACTATATCTCGTCTTTTTACCTTCTTGATCCTCTGCTGCCTTCACTATTTTATACCTTAAAGCTACCCATTGTTCTTCTACCTCTTCTTGTCAATCGTTCCCTAATGCTCTCCCTGAAACTCTCTATTACATCTGGTTCTGTCAGTTTATCCAGGTCCCATCTCCTTAAATTTCCACCTTATTGCAGTTCCTTCAGTTCAGTAGTTCATAACCATTAGATTGTGGTCCACATCTACCCCTGGAAATGTCTTACAATTTAAAACCTGGTTCCTAAATCTCTGTCTTACCATTATATAATATATCTGAAACCTTCCAGTATCTCCAGGCCTCTTCCATGTATACAGCCTTCTTTCATGATTCTTGAACTAACTGTTAGCTATGATTATGTTATGCTCTGTGGAAAATTCTAGCAGGCGGCTTCCTCTTTCATTTCTTATTCCCATTCGATATTCACCTACTACGTTTACTTCTCTTCCTTTTCCTACTATGGAATTCCAGTCTCCCGTGACCATTAAATTTTCGTCTCCCTTCACTATCTGAATAATTTCTTTTATCTCATCATACATTTCATGAATGTGTTCGTCATCCGCGTAGCTAGTTGCCCTACTCCTGCATTTCCCCTATTTGATTTTGCATTTATAACTCTGTATTCACCTGACCAGAAGTCTTGTTCCTACTGCCACCGAACTTCACTAATTCCCACTATATCTACCTTTAACCTATACATTTCCCTTTTTAAATTTTGTAACCTACCTGCCCCATTAAGGGATCTGACATTCCACGCTCCGACTCGTAGAACGCCAGGTTCCTTTCTCCTGATAACAACGTCCACCTGAGTAGTTCCCACCCGGTGATTCGAATGGGGCACTATTTTATCTCCAGAGTATTTTACCCAAGAAAACGCTATCATCGTTTAACCATACAGTAAAGCTGCATGCCGTCTGGAAAAATTATGGCTGTAGTTTCCCCTTGCTTTCAGCCGTTCGCAGAAACAGCACAGCAAGGCCGTTTTGATTAGTGTTACAACGCCAGATCAGTCGATCATCCAGACTGTTACCCCTACAACTACTGAAAAGGCTGCTGCCCCTCTTCAGGAACCACACGCTTGTCTGGCCTCTCAACAGATACCCCTCCGTTGTGGTTGCACCTACGGTACGGCTATCTGTATCTTTGAGGCATGCAAGCCTCCCCACAAACAGCAAGGTCCGTGGCTCATGGGGGGTTACGCAACTAGTCGTTAAGAAATGGACATGAACAGTCTACAGACAAAAGGAAAGAGGAAGGTCTGGAGTTTTGTTTTGTTTCGTATATAGTGGTTAACAAAACAAAACTCCAGACCTTCCTCTTTCCTCGTGTCTGTAGACTGTTCATGTGCATTTATATGTCGTGGAATGCAAATAAATTAATTAAATTGGGTCCGTCTTTTTGAATAACCGTGGAGTGAAGCTCACGTTAAATACAGATTTTACACCAGACGAAGTTGTTGCCTTACAATGGAAAAAAAACTCTTGCTGAGACATAATTCTGTTATACATGAATACATTTAATTTAACGTAACCCAGTGGAAAAAGGAAATTGTACTTGTTTATTTAAAACTATATTTCCACTTATCTTTTACGCTAGGGTGTGCAGCAATACCGGACGTCGGCTTTGAGCCGGGATGTAACGATCTTGTGGGGTGTGGTGTCATAGTGCAAAAACAGTTGTAGTACAGAACACTGACAATGTTTATTTTCGCTCCTGTATAAAGTTTTGGAGTACGGGTTGAGGTGACGCATTGGTCTGCAGCGCAGAGTAAGGTCTAGGTTAAGTTGAAGGAAGGAAGATTAGAATTAAACGCCCTACCGACAGCGCGGCTATTAGAGACAGAGTACAGACCCGGATTAAGAAAGAATGGGGCAGGAGATCAGCAGCGCCCTTTCAGAGGAACCATCCTGGCATTTGCATGGAGAGAAGTAGGAAAACAAGGAAAAACTTCAGTCTAGATGGCTGGACGTGGATTTGAACCGTCAACCGTCCGAATGCGAGTCCAGTGTGCTAGTCACTGTGCCACTTCGCTCGGTAGGTAAGACTGAATGATGATGGATTGGATATGGGGTAGCGTAGTTAATGAATGTGACGTCACGAGAAGACTTACAAATCTTGGTATGGCGCGCGTTTTATTCACGCTGGATGTTGATTAATAGTTTATGATCTCTAACTTGATGACGTCATTGGCCAAAGTTGAAAGATGGCATCGACAGGTTCAATATTTCCCTTTGCATGGAAGGTTTTGCATTAAAAGATGTTAGACAAAGTTCGAATCTGTCTTTGGTAGTATGATCTATCCTTCAAAGAATTAATTTCTGTCTGTGCCGCCCGGAGTGGCCGCGCGGTTAGAGGCACTATGTCACGAATTGCGTGGCCTCTCCCGCCGGAGGTCCGAGTCATCCCTCGGGCATGGGTGTGTGTATTGTTCTTAGCATGTTTAAGTAGTGTGTAAGCCTACGGTCCGATGACCTCAGCAATTTGGTAGCTTAGGAATTCACACATTGTATTGCATTGCGATTAATGTGTAATAAAATGATTGAACTTTAATCATCCTAAAACTAACTGTTCGGAGGTGGGAAACATCACAATAACCACAGAAAGAAAACATTAAAAACATGGTCAATCAGAATTCTAACGTGGACTTTGCATGGGGGCTAAATTAAAATTAAATATGAATGCAAATATTTTTAGTAGCTATATGTCCGATTACGCAAGTCTCGTAAACGGCTGGCCCTGACAACTAATTGTTACGCTATCTGACTGCGTAGAATGACAACAAAGAATGTAAGAAAATTTCTGTTAACACAATTAACTAATTAAGTCCCAAGCAACTATAAAATCTACGAATCCAACAAAGCACAAGTGTAGCTGTTCTGTATGTGGTAGTATGACTCAACGCACATCTGGCACGGTTCTTCTTCAACAAGACAAGAATTTTTAAATATCATTTATACTGATGTGATAAAAGAAAATTAGAAATACTATAATTGTAAACGGATGGCCCTGACAACTAATTGTTACGCTATCTGACTGCATAGAATGACAACAAAGAATGTAAGAAAATTTCTGTTAACACAATTAACTAATTAAGTCCCCAGCAACTATAAAATCTACGAATCCAACAAAGCACAAGTGTAGCTGTTCTGTATGTGGTAGTATGACTCAACGCACATCTGGCACGGTTCTTCTTCAACAAGACAAGAATTTTTAAATATCATTTATACTGACGTGATAAAAGAAAATTAGAAATACTATAATTGTGCAAGAAACCCAGAATTACACTCTAATACAAGAACACAAGCCAGATGCTTTGTTGACTGAACCTGTAATGACACATTATTCAGGACACACAAATAAATAGACAACATAATATTTATTACCTTCATATATATTGACGAAAAGCACTCTGACCATTACAATATCTCCATTGGAATAACATCTGCTATCTCTCCCATCACATAGCTGCATAAAACATCGAACAAACACTCACTACTACCCCATCTCATTCCAACTTCAGCTACAAGCAGTGTCCACCACAACTTCTCTGCAAGAACTGCCTGTCGCTGCGTCTCAATAATCACTGCCAGTGGAGGCGGCGGAACAATACTCTCTGGCGCGATTTTTGGCGCTGTGGCTCAGTGTAGCCACCTTTCATATGCCCTTCCTCCACTGGCTAGAATTTGATGGTATTTTTGCCAGCATTGGTGGTGAAAATACCACCAAATTCGTCAAAAAAAATACAGACAAAAATAAAAGATAATATTAATACGTAAATATCATATAACTAGATAAAATTTTGGCTTTGCACTGACCTTTCAATAGCCTAATATACAAAATACACTAAGCAATACAAATTCTTTCATACATGTGACTTTACATAAAAGTTTACACAAGTATTATGTGGTTAAACAGTTCAATCAATAGCGTCAGCAATGACGAATATGTACAGGTAAGAGTCTCATAACTTTTCACAAACAGTAATACACAAAAAATCAGTTTATACAAATATTCACATAAAATGTTTACACAACAAGTGGTTGACAGTTCCAGCAGTAGCACCCAGCACCCAGCAATGTTGAGTAGGTGCAGACTCCAACAGGTGACATCATTTCAGTAGAAGCAGTCCATCAGTGGCACCCAGCATTGTGGAATAGGTGCAGACTCCAACAGGTGACATAATTTCAGTAGAAGCAGTCCCTCAGTGGCACCCAGCATTGTGGAACAGGTGCAGACTCCAACAGGTGACATCATTTCAGTAGAAGCAGTCCATCAGTGGCACCCAGCAATGTTGAAGAGGTACAGACAGCAAGAAGTAACATCATTTCAGTAGAAGCAGTTCCATTTGTGGTACCCAGCAATGTTGAAGAGGTACACACAGCAACAAGTCACATTTCTCAGTAGAAGCAGTTCATTTTCTTATCTTAAAAATATAAGGCACTGAGCATAAGCAAGGCAAGCAATAGCGAGTAAATATACCAGTAGTGAACAGAATGTCAACAAGTGGATGCAGCACAATTCTTACAACGAGGCTCTGCCAAGCGAACAATCTGTAACTAGTACCATAGTGTAACCTAAACTCTATTTTGTACACTGTACATCAGCATTGCTATATACCAAATTAAAGTATAGTTATGACAACAAGCAGAAATGTGTAAATGTGCAATCCATACACATAGCAGTAAACATATATCTTACGTACTAAACAGGTCATTAGCATCGTATCTTAATAAGTAAACATGAAGGCGCAAGCAGATAAATCACAAAGTATAACTTACATACCTAACCACATCAGCACAATTAATCAGGTGACAATTATAATTTAAATAAATAGGCACAGCAGGCACATAATTAAAAATATGACATCAGTGAAAAAGCAGTGCAGCCAAGCGATGCATAATATACACAAGTAACAATCCAGTTCATTAATAATCATTGTCAAAATCAGTTAACGTACGCAAGCACGTTGCTTCACAAGTAATTTCATTGAACATGTAACTAGTACAAAGTATGAATCACGTAATCGCGAGCAGCAAATTACGTCTAAAGTACGTACCTAAGTGGAAATATGTTACCTGAAAAATAAACTCAATTAATAATTACCTTTTTAGTTTATTACTTTCTTCTTCGAAATGACATTTTTCCTGAAATTTTCTCGATAGCAAGTCGTCTTAACGTCGGACACGCACAGAATTTACCTGAAGTTCTTAAATATTTTAGAGAACCGTATCCTGAAAAATACTGAATGTTAATAACAGAATTCATCAAGTCACTATAGCTTTATACTGAATTTAGTCGGAGAAATTAGACTGTGTATTTATTTACGGCTGTCAGTGCATTCGCACTGAGCGCTCGATCAGCTGCAGGCGCGTGACGTAGGAAGTGATTGTTTGCGGTCAACGACTGCCTTGTGCGGCGCGCAGACTTGACTGTTGCTTTGAGTATATGCCGCCGCCAAAACACAGCGCAGTATCCTTGTACTCTCCGTGTGTTTACATACAACTGTTAGTTTCTCAAAAGTATGTCATTCTACAAAAATTTTTCAAAAGTATATCATTCCACAAAAATTTTAACGTTAGATATATGATGTATTCCCTTAGAGCGTCGTGATTTAAGAGTTTCTACTTCGACAGTGTTATCATGAATAATTTTGCGAATTCTATATGGACCGTTATAAAGCAGAAAAAATTTCCGACACAAGCCTTTTCCTTTGTGAGACAAACGATGAGCCTTAATTAACACCTTCTGACCAACTGACAAGATTTTTAAACGACCAGGACGCTTAGCTGATTTCTCTCTTCTAGCAGCCGCAGATGCAATATTTTGTAGAGCCAGGTTGACAACTTCAGAATGCCGCAGTTTCCGTGTAGGCGGAAAAGGAACGATTTCAGAAATGCGATTTGTCGGTGCTTTGTTTTTTAATATCAGTATAGGTGGTAAAGAAGTTGAGTCGTTAGGAAGTTCATTCAGAATGTTTTGAAAAATATGAAGATACTGATCCCAAGTTCTGTGATTCTGATGACAATAAAGACGACACAATTTATTGATTTCCTTCATCCATCTCTCTGAAGCGTAAAATTGAGGGTGAAAAAGTGAAATGAAAATTGGTTTAATTTTACGACGCCGTAGAGTACGAAGCCAAATTTTAGAACGAAACTGTGATCCATTATCTGATATAACCTTATCAACATGACCCACTTCTTTAAGAAAATGTTTGATGAAAGCATTAGATACTGAACGAGCTGTTGCTTTGCGTAACGGTGTAAAACACACATATTTTGATGTCAGTTCCACTGCTACGAAAATGTACGCAAAACCATTAGTAGATCGAACCACTGGACCGAACAAACCAACTGCAGCCATGTCCTTTAATTTTGCTGGAATGATAGGAAACAACGGTGCTCTGTGAGAAACTGTCGGCGGCTTAGCCTTTTGACATAATTTGCATTTGGCAAGAACAAATCGAATACGTTTTTCCATATTACTGAAGTAGCAATTTTCTCGTAATTTATGAAAGCATTTTCTGGGACCAAAGTGTGCATAACTGAAATGCGTATACCAAATCAGCTTATTAACCCACTCATCAGGAATACAAACTAACCAAACAGAGTTGTCGACCGATTTTCGTTTGAAAAGAATGTCATTGCGAACTAAATAGCATCTAGTTTCTCTGGATCAGGAAGAATACCTTCTGTAGAAATAATGTGACCGAGAAATTTCACCTGAGAACGAGCAAATTCAGATTTTTCTAAGTTCACTGTAATGCCAACTTGTGCAAAAATACGTAATAATGAATCCAAAATTTTGTTGTGCTCACTCCAAGAACGTTTAGCAATAAGAATATCGTCAACATATGAAGTAATGTTGTCACGAAGATAAACAGGTAAAATTTCGTTTAAACTAGGAATGAATGCTGCTGAAAATACAGTAAGTCCAAACGGTAATTTCCGAAGTCACTTTTAGCTAAAATAGTCATATCAGGTTATTGTTTACTTACTCACTAGACAGATTGATAGTTGAAGAGTTGTTTCGATAGATGCAAAGAATAGTAAAAGAGTAGGCAGCGGTACAGAAAACTAAAAGGGAAATAGCACCACTACAGCTCGGGGCCCTATGCTCGCTACGGCACATATTCACTTAGTGTAGTGAATCCCCTGAGGACTTTAATAGCTGCACATAAATTTCAGTTTGTGACTTAGTGGCAAATTTGGCGGAACTGCGTACGTAAATTGATCTAACCATGAACATGGATGTATGTCATTGTTAGAATTACGAGAGATCTTAAATTTCCGAACAGTTGAAAAGTGTTTATAGTTAAAGTTTTCTCCCAGTGGCGACAAAGACCTACCGCGTCTGTTCCAGTCCGAATGTCGATTGTTGTAAAGTTCGCGCGCCTGGCGCTCTCTTGTTGCTTCTCGTAAATGAAATAAATTAGTTTCTTCAAAGCCCTCTGCTATCTGTGATTCTAAATTTCTTCTACTGTCTTTTCCTACAATTTCGCCTTCGATTTGTTTGACTTGCTTTCGTAAAGCCTCAACTTCCCTTTTAACGCGTTCATTAAATTTTCCCTGATTTTCAACATGTTTATTTATGTTCTGGTATTCTTCGGTTTCTGCAAATGGCAATGGTGCTGTATCATCTGAATCTCTGTCCCCACTTAAACTAAGATTTGTCAATTTGTCTGAAATCTCCTCAACTCTTTCCGATAAATCACCAATTTGTTCTTTCTGTTTATTTACGTCTTCCGTAAGTGTCGCGACTCGGGTTTCGGTATTGTCACATTTAGTAGTTAACTGTTCACACTGTTGCGTTAAGTTATTTATTCTGTCATTTGGTACGGATTCCTCGATTCTCTCAAATATTTCTTCCTTATCTTTTGCACGTTGTAAATTTAACTCTGAAAATTTCTGTACTATCACGCGATCTCTTTCTTCCTGTTCTCTATCCTGTTCCCTTTGTCTAATCTCTACTGCAACTAATCTATTATTGTGAGCATTCAAAATCGGTTGTACTTCTTCTCGAATTTCTTTCTTTAATTCATCTTTCATGTTTTTGAAACATGTTCCTATTCGTGAGTCTAACCGTGTTTCCAAAGTGCCAATCTCTGTTTTAAATTCAGATCCTAACTGTGATCCCAATGAGTCTAACCGTGTTTCCATTCTTTCCCTATCTGTTTTTAATTCAGATCGTAACTGTGATCCCATTGTTCCCATCTCAGTTTTAATTGTTACTATTTGTGAGTCTAACCGTGTTGCCACTGTTTTTAATTCAGATCCCAAATTTAATATTGCACTCATCAACTGCTCCGTGTTAAGTTGTTCGAAATTCTTTTCGCCCCTAACATTTCCCACAAAACTAACTTCCTTCTGCATAGCCATAAAGCTATCTGTATTCGATACTATTCCAGAATCTTCTGTCGTTAATCTCGGGTTCTGTGAATTTTCTGATTGAGAAAAATTTTGAAATGGTTCCGGACTATTTTCCCGACTTATTACATTGTTTTCCACTTCATTATCCATCATACTGTTTTCCTCTGTTGGCGAGTTCGCCATGTTAACAATTTCGTCATTCTCACTATTCATCATTTTTGCCTTTTTCATCGATCGCGTAATCATTTACAAAACATACAAAACTCGTCACTATATGAAAATTACACACAATGACACTTTATCACCAACAATATCAATCACACGAAATGCTTCCTTCAAACACGATTAACGAACAATAGAAGAATGACAATTACCAATCTACACATGCAAAATAGACTACAATTACTAAACTACAAATTACTACTACAATACTACTGTCTACTATTTTTACAATCAGAAGATTCCAAGGGACGATCCGAAGCAGCGGTCGCCACGTGCATGGGGGCTAAATTAAAATTAAATATGAATGCAAATATTTTTAGTAGCTATATGTCCGATTACGCAAGTCTCGTAAACGGCTGGCCCTGACAACTAATTGTTACGCTATCTGACTGCATAGAATGACAACAAAGAATGTAAGAAAATTTCTGTTAACACAATTAACTAATTAAGTCCCCAGCAACTATAAAATCTACGAATCCAACAAAGCACAAGTGTAGCTGTTCTGTATGTGGTAGTATGACTCAACGCACATCTGGCACGGTTCTTCTTCAACAAGACAAGAATTTTTAAATATCATTTATACTGACGTGATAAAAGAAAATTAGAAATACTATAATTGTGCAAGAAACCCAGAATTACACTCTAATACAAGAACACAAGCCAGATGCTTTGTTGACTGAACCTGTAATGACACATTATTCAGGAATCACAAGTAAATAGACAACATAATATTTATTACCTTCATATATATTGACGAAAAGCACTCTGACCATTACAATATCTCCATTGGAATAACATCTGCTATCTCTCCCATCACACAGCTGCATAAAACATCGAACAAACACTCACTACTACCCCATCTCATTCCAACTTCAGCTACAAGCAGTGTCCACCACAACTTCTCGGCAAGAACTGCCTGTCGCTGCGTCTCAATAATCACTGCCAGTGGAGGCGGCGGAACAATACTCTCTGGCGCGATTTTTGGCGCTGTGGCTCAGTGTAGCCACCTTTCAACTTGTATTAAGACTCCTATAATGCCAAAAACAGCTCCATTACGTGCTGTATTCTAATTAATTAGAGTCAGGTATAGCGTCGTCATTGGGGAGTGGAAAAGCTTGGTGCCGGTGGAGTGTGATAATGTGATTTGGTGGTGGTGAGGTCCCATACACTGAGGAGCGTAGGGAACGATGCAGGAGACCCCCACCGCAGTACTAGGCAAGGTCTTAGCGGACGTGGTTTGTCATTGCCTTCCTCCGACCGTAATGGGGATGAATGATGATGACGAAGACGACACAACAAAACCCAGTCATCTCGAGGCAGGAAAAATTCCTGACCCCGCCGGGAATCGAACCCGCGACCCCTTGCGCGAGAAGCGAGAACGCTACGACAAGACCACGAGCTGCGGACAATGTGAAGTATAATGCAACAAATTGTGGAATCCTACCCACTCCTCTAATATAGGGTGCCAAGGAAGCTGTTTTCTCGGATAACTAGACAAGTAAATCTTATTAATGCAGTTTATTACAGTAAACTGAAATGACAATACTTAAACTTGGCTTTTCACAAACAGGTGTCGCAAACAATTGGCGACATGAAAATAATAAAAATCCTTCGATGTACACAATTTCCGTGCAAGCAGATCACACAGGTTCATAAGTCACTGCTTAGGAGTTTATGCCACAGCCCGTCTCCTAGTGCGACTTCTAGTGCGGCCGAGGCTACCTGGAGCGGCGCTTATATCCTCTTTGTATAGGTGCCGCTCCTGTCGTGGTGTCGTCCTAGTCAGCCTTCTATTGGCTGACCTCGTCTCACAGCCTTCTCTGCTATATCTTTCAGGCCGACGTGCCGGCACTTGATGTTACGCCGGAACATTCCTCCCCACCCCAAGGCGACGGTCCGTCGTCGTGTAGGGCGTGTGACAGCGGCGGGGGAGGCCGGAGGATGGACGCTGCACTGGACCGGAAACTGTGGCTGCAAGGGACGTCAAGCTTCCGGTCGTACCCTGCCATCTGGCCTTTGCTCTGTCGGAAACGACCTCTGGAAAACGACCAGAAGGGTACGCTTCCACCTCCAGATGTAGAAAGCGTCGACTGCTGCGGCGTGGTCGGCTCCAGCTCCATCGATAGGACGAGACGAGGCGGAGGAGGCGAAGGCTCCGTCTCCATGGGGTCATCCCGCTGTGTCGTAATGACACCCTCTGGCGGCTGCTGTGGTCGCGCTGTCCTCGGGAACCGTGAATCTGGGGCAAGAGACACTGGAAGATCATCGTGCACATGATAGTGGCGAAGTTAATCATGATGTCGGCGCTGCATCCCGTCTGGTCCTGTAATGAGATACATGCAAGCGCCAAGACGAGGTAACCGACTCGCTAGTGCCGGGTGAAGAGCGTCGCGCCGCTGCTGCAGCTGCTGTTATTAATTCCATTCTTGTCGCCAGTGTGGTCTGCAGACTAGTACACGTTTGGGATGTGGTGGTCAGTAGACAGGAATTTTCTTATTTCTGACTGCGTCAGTCTTTCCGGGATATTTCGAAAACACATCTTAGAATGTTTTGGTTGGCAGCAAGGCTGAGCGGATTGTTCAACATCCTGGTATTTACCCAGCGACATGTAAGCACCCAGTCCTTCTAGGAAGGAGAGGACAGACAACTTTTGCGAGTGTGGAATCATTAACAGCTGTCTGCTGCTGCTGGTGTTGTGAACTAGGTCAGTTGTTCTCCAAACCTGTAGGTGATGTTCCAATGTGTGTGAAATCCTATGGGACTTCTAAGCTTACACACTACTTAACTTAAATTATCCTTAGGACAAACACACACACCCATGCCCGAGGGAGGACTCGAACCTCCGCCAGGATGAGCCGCACAGTCCATGACTGCAGCGTCTTAGACCGCTCGGCTAATCCCGCGCGGCCTTGTAGCTGAACACACAAAATTTTATATTCCCGCCAATAAATTTCAATTTCCCACCATTTCCAGGGCAGGGGGGAGGGACCCATCTGCTGGATGGCGAAAACTCATGTTGTCGTCATGGAGTGGGGGTAATTAATTGAACAATTACTTAGTTTCCATGGAGCGTACTTTGTCCTACTACTCATGAATATGTAGAGGAAACGGAAACACATGGTCACAGAGAGTGTTGAAATAAATATTATGGTCCATGTCGACGTTGACCTGAATGTGTAGGCTCAAGTCATGGCACAGTAAACATCACAGAATCATCTATGAATCTTTCATGCACTGCAAATTATCTGTTCTACTGGGCTCTCGGTGCACTCGACATCTTGTATCTTTTGAAAAGAGGCAAAACGATCACGTGGCGGACCACACTAAATCTCTCCAGTCGGCTACTGTCGAGTTCTTGCGTTGTTTGACCTATTAAATAGGGGCAGCTTTGTGTGCAGTACTCTTCTCCAAATGTCCACTGCACGCAGTTATCATCGCTATGTTCTCTCGGAAACTGGTTAACATAGATGAGTTCCTACTGAGAGTGCCAATTTTTGTTGGGTTCGAAAACGGTTGTAATTGACAGTGCATGATACTCGTTTCTGTTCTGTGTCGGTTACGCCGGCCAGTGTGGCCACGCGGTTAAAGGCGCTTCAGTCTGGAACCGCGCGACCGCTACGGTCGCAGGTTCGAATCCTGCCTCGGGCATGGATGTGTGTGATGTCCTTAGGTTAGTTAGGTTTAAGTAGTTCTAAGTTCTAGGGGACTCATGACCTCAGATGTTAAGTCCCATAGTGCTCAGAGCCATTTGAACCATTTTTTTGTGTCGGTTACGGTTTTTTTGCGACCATAGTTGTTACGCCATGTTATAAAACTACGCGAGGTACACGATTATTTGTAGAGGTTCTGAAGAGTCCACAGTCATGCACCAAACAAATCGGGCAACTTCGTTCATTGTACGGTCATGGATACGTCCAAACAGGATAGCTCCACTTACCATTGTGTCACGCCTTCAAGCCGAACCATTTTTGTGCATTAATTCCATATAACCGACTGCTGTGTACTCACCATTTTAGTGCCATGGTACGTCAGCGTTGGAGGGTCACATGACCGCGTGGTAACTGTTGTGCGTCTGTCTCCACAGCTGAGTGGTGAGTGCAGCAAAATGCCACGCTACTGCCCCGGTTTCAGTTCTCGGCCCGGTGGGAGATTTTCTGCAGTCAGGGATTGGACGTTGTTTTGTCCTCATCATCATTTCTTTCTCACCTACACGCTAGTCTATGGAGTGGCAGAATCAAAACGACTTGTACCAGGCGACCGATCTACCCAACATTTACATTTTTAGCAGTTCCATACCACCTACAGCGCTTCAAAGCGATGTGCATCCTCTTTTATGTGGTTAACTAATGTTTTGTCCCTTGAGCTAACCGCAGCACAGCCTAACCGACGAACATGTGTTCAGGCCCAATACTTTCAGATTATCCCATTCAAGGTAATTGCTGTCAGATGTTTTTCTGTATCTTCACTGTTGAATAACATCCTACCTACCGCATCTGATCAAAAGAATCCCAACATCCCTATGTATTGTGGAATTGACAACTAATGTCACGACAGGGGGATCCACCAGTATAAAAGGAGCCAGGAAGTACTCCGTTGTCAGGAGCTGTAACGGTGGTATGAGTTGATGGGTCAGTCAGGAGCGCTCAGTGATGTGATTGTGAAGTGGAAACACGAACAAGCGCAGCCAAACCAAGACCAAGCAAACATATACAGATGTAGAGGGACAGTCGAGCATGGCAGAGGGTGGCTGTAAAAAATTACATGAAAATTAGCGAAAAGAATCATTTGTGAGTTCCAAAGTGCAACCAGCAGTGCAGGTAGAACAATGACTGTGTGTAGACAATTAAAAAGAAGTAGCACAATGGCCGAACAGCTCGCCATAAACCACACATTACTATAGTCAGTGATAAACGCTTAAGGTGGTGCAAAGAGCCAATGGGCAGTGGATGACTGGAAACGAGTGATTTGGTGTGATGAATCAAGCTACAGCCTGTGGCAGTCCGATGGAAGGGTTTAGGTTTGGCGAACTGCTGGAGAAAATTAGCTGCCATCATACATATTGGCAATAATGAAGCACATAGGAATTTCTGTTACAGTGTGGGGGTGTTTTTCATGGTTAGGGCGTGGCCGCATTATTCTGCTTAACAGAAAAAGGAAATGGAGAAGGGTGTGAGCACATTTTACGGCATTGTCTATTCCGTATAGTAGAGGAACGGTTTGGAGAGGATAATTGTTTGTATCAGCATGAGAATGCGCTCTGTCACAAAGCAGCATCTGTGAGGCAATGGTTTGTGGACAACAACATTCTTAAAGGGACTGGCCTGCCCAGCGTCCCAACCTGAATCCAATGGAAGACCTTTGGGATGAATTAGAAAGTCGACTTCACTATAGACCCCAGCGTCCAAGATCAATACGTTCTCTGGTTTCGGTTTTTGAGGAACAACGGACTACCATTTCCCGACAGATATTCAGACAGCCTACTGAAAGTGTCCGCAGCAGAGCTCGTCGCGAAGACGAAGGGTGCTCACACCTCATATTAATATCCACTAATAGGCGTCCTGTAACTTTTGATTAGAAAGAGTATCTTCTGCTATTATAAAATGATGGGCTGTATTTGCTGCTTTCAACATTTTGCGAGCACGAAATGCACGTTAATCATCACCAGTAGCTATTTGATATCTGCTGCTGGATAAACATCCCTTCTAGTTGTTCCTACAATTAAGGTCTTTAGTTCTACGCATGCGTGTTTCAACTTGAATCCCATCTACCCGCCTTTCATTAGGTGGTACTTACGGTCTGCTCTCATCACTTTGAATGCAGCACTGAATTTTATTGGACGGCGCATCATCTTTTCGCGTGACTATATGTCTGCCCATATTCGTTTCATTTTCGTTACTGTCTAAGTTTGATCGTCATCCCCCGTCTGTTTGCCCATACATTTGTTTGACTTCCTGTCTATACTAGCAATTCGCAACATATGCCTCTACACTTCTGAACAACTCCCAGTTTCTAAACTGTTTTCTCATTAAAAGCCCATATCTCATTGCTGTAAGTAAAAAGTGGTGACATACATTTATTCAGACACATGGCAGCTCCATGACCCGTTCTTAAACGAAAAGAATTTAACAACACTCTGCCTCCAGCACTTCACTGGTCATATAATTTGTTTGGTAGTTGCTTATCACTTTTGTCATTGTTATTTTCATGCTTAGTTGCTGCCTTATGTCTTAATGTTAGTCCAATAAGTGATCTAAAAAACCACATATCAATTGCTTCAACTCTTCGTTCCTCTCCTTTTCTTAAAATCCACTTTTCACTACCATAAATAAGGGCAGGTTTAGCCACCATGTTGTGTAATCTTAATGTTATCTCTCTCCTCGTAGTTCTGCCTGTGTATCTCCTTATACAACCATATATAGTGTCTTTTTATAAATTATAGAGCGCAGCAGTCAGGTTTTTATTTGGAAATCCAGATTTCGGCTAGTGACTAGCCATTATTAACACTAAAAAATACAAGCAGTACATGGTCAGCGGTACAATAAAAATATTACATGCCACTATTTTCTAGTCTCAATGCATGTCAGTTCCCTGTTGTTCGGGCGTCAGTCACAGTTCTTTAACACAGGGAGGTACATGCTATATGTAACTATTCGAATTGATCTGATTTAAATTTTTTTATCTTTGTATTATTTTTCTCTTTATTTAAACATCATGACAGGTACGTTGCTCCTCTTATTTACTAAATAGTTCGTAGATCGCGCCAAATGTCAGCAAGATGGATGGTTCGTGTGACTTGGCATTCCGTTACAGATGCAGAGAGTACTGTTCAGGAAATAAGAGGAACAACATACCTTTCATGACGTTTGAATAAAGAGAAAAAATGATATAGAGATAAAAACATTTAAATCACATTGATTCTATTAGTGTCTCCTTGTGTCTTGTGAATATTTGAAGTGCTTTTACTTTCCTTTAAATGTTATGTATTACGTAGTTCATATAGAGGGCGCCGTACAACCAATCGATGTGTTCTCCACTCAGGCTACGTTCTTTATACAGTACTATTCAAAGAACTGTGACTGGTGCCCGAACAACTGGGAACTGACGTGCATCGAGACTACAAAATAATAGTATATAATCTAATGTATAAGCCATATAGGTTATGCCATGAGTTGTAACTTTTTATTGTATCACCTGACCATGTACTTGTATTTTTTAGCATTGATAATGGCTAGGCACTAGCCGAAATCTGGATTAGCCAAATGAAATCTGGAAAAAGGTCGACTACTTTCTTAGTGGAAGGTAAGCTGATGAGTGTCATTTTTCTGTATATTTTGAACCACATCTGAATTATTTTTGTATATTGATATCTCTGTAAGGAGGTACGAGGATGGTCCCATAAGTACCCGACCTGACCGAGAGATGGCAGTCGTTGTCGGAAAATATCTCTGGATTAGAAAGAATACGATCTATGGAGCATGTGTGTCAAGTTTGAAGACGTCACATTGTTTAGTATTTGTTCGGCAGCCATCAACAGTGAACGTTGTGGGTGAACTTGTGAAATTGAAGAAAATTGGTCATCGTTGTGTGATACAATATTTTTTTTGAGAGGACTCAGCGCAACCGATATTAAAGCTGAGCTGGATTCTGCATTGGGAGAGTCTGCTTCTTCGCTGACAACAGTAAAATATTGGGTAGCTGAGTTTAAACGAGGCCGCACGAGATTCCAAGACGAGCATCGCAGTGGTGACAGCCCCAGGAATTGTGAACAAAATCCAAAAAGCGATACTGGATGATCGTCGACTGAAAGTACGCCAGCTAACAGACATAGTGGGCTTTTCAAAAAGTGCGGCACATCGCATGTTATCTGAAAATTTGGATATAAGAAAACTGTGTGCAAGGTTTGTGCCACGTTTGCTCACACTCGAGCAAAAACAGTGTCGTGAAGATGTTTCAGTTGAGTGTTTAGCGATGTTTCGCAGCGACAAAGCTGAGTTTTTGCGCCGTTTCATAACCATGGATGAAACATGGGTCCACCACTACATTCCCGAGATAAAAGAACAACCAGATCTGTGGCCACATATTGGAGAACCGACTCCAAAGAAGGCGAAGACCGTTTAATCTGCAGGCAAGTTATTGGCTTCGGTTTTTTTAGATGACTACCTTGATAAAGGAAAAACTATCAGCGACGAGTATAATGCGAACTTAGAGCAATGTTTGGGCGAAGAAATCAAGCAAAAACAGACCTGATGTCGGCAGTTAATAGCTATTTTGAGGACACTTCTCATTATAAAAAGGGTGTCGAACTTATTGAAGATCGCTGGGAAAAGGAGATTATGTTGAAAAATAAATACACTTTTTTTCCAAAGCTGGCCGGGGTGGCAAAGCGGTTCTAGGCGATACAGTGTGGAACCGCGCGACCGCTACGGTCGCAGGTTCGAATCCTACCTCGGGCATGGATGTGTGTGATGTCCTTAGGTTAGTTAGGCTTAAGTAGTTCTGAGTCTAGGGGACTCATGGCTCTGAGCCATGGCTCTGAGCATAGTGCTCAGAGCCATTTGAACCATTTATTCCAAAATTTTGTGTTTTCTTTGTTGGGTCGGGTATTTATGGGACTACCCTCGTATGTAAACATGTTTACTTATTCTGTTATATTATTGTTTATAACTATTTTTGCTATTCTTAGGCGTTTTTCTTCCATTGCGAATTACATTTATTTTATTTTCAGATATAACTATTTGATAACTTCATGAAACGATATTACATTTAAACACGTTTTCTTGTAAAACGCTTTCAGTGCCTGCTAGGAGAACTTGGTCGTCTGCAACCAAAGAAGTTAAAATAAATTTGTTCCTTTCCAGGTGTATATTCTTTGAGCTTTTAGAATTTCATTCTTATATAACTTTGTTGGTATACCTTATATATCAAAAGGATTGGTAAGAGATCATACCCTTGTTTTAGCATCTGGATCACAATCAAAACCTCTTCTTGTTATTTTGTCAAAAACTGACATTTCGAGCCCGTGGCCGTGTACAAAATATAGGTTGATTCTTAGCTAGAAGATTACAGCAACCAGCCACTTTTTGCAATGCTATTTATTTATTTAAACAGTGCCATATACCATAATATTTACGTAATAACACTGCAGCAGTACTTTACAACTGGCTGCTTTATTTGTTTAGCTTAATTTAAATCAGTTCTCGTTCAGTGTAAATAGTAAGTAATGTAACATTAGCAATTTGTAAATTTCTACTGTCACATACAAATACATAATGAAATATCTCTGAGAGAGGAAGTCTTTGGCATTGTTATGGTTGCAATGTCGCCACCTTTGTATACATACCTCCATGTGATGAAACTTCTTAGTGTGTGAGTGGTGCTTTACATTATGTGCATACATGTACATATAAAAAGTGCATTATACAGTTTTCGCTGCTGTAAGATCATAAGCAGTCTGCACTGGAACATAATGGAGCGGATTCTTCATCGTAAGTAACCAAAACATCTTCCCTATTAAATTTGCTTACATCACTTAAAATCGTTGTAGCATTTACAGTTAAAAGACATTATCTTGTTTTGATTGTAGGGCACCGCCATCCCAAGGAAATTTCGTCAGTTGGGCAAACAAAAGGCGAAAGCTAATGTAAAACGTGAACTAGCCGTCTGAAGATGAACCTGTCGGTTCGAAATCGGTAACGGTGCTGTTTAAATAAATAAATAGCATTGCAAAAGGTGGCTGGCTGCTGTAATTTTCTATGTCAAAAACTCCTCGTTTTTGTTAATTTTACTGTTATCATATAGCAGTTTAGCGGCATTTAGCAGATTTAGGGGTATATTGCAGTCAGTGAGTATTTCCCATAATTCCATTCTTCCTCCATTATCTCAGGTCTTCTCACAGTCTAGGCAGTGCATATATAGTAGCTCGTTGACATTCTTATCTTTTCTACCGGTTATTTTAAAACAAATGTTGCATCTGCACAGCACCTCTTGTAAAACTGTCTGTTACTGGCTGAAGTTTCCTTTCATTGATAGACGCATAGAATTTATAGGCAGAATTTAAAATGAATACACCCCTGTATTAGAGTATTCTTTTTTATCTCCATCAATTTTACCGCTGCTATCTTGAGAATTTCAAAGAGAGCATTCCAGTCAACAGGCCCAAAAGTTTTCTGTAAGTCTACAAATGCTATAAACGTAGGTTTGCCTTTCCTTAACCTACCTTCTAAAAGAAGTCGTGGTGCCAGTATTACCTCAGGTGTTCCTACATTTCTCCAGAATCCAAACTGATATTTTCCGACGTTGGCTTCTACCAGTTTCTCCAGTCTCCTGTAAAGAATTCGTGTTAGTATTTTGCAACCATGAGTTATTAAACAGTAATATTATTAAACGGTAATATTCATACCTATGAGCACCTGCTTTCTTTGGAATTGGAGTTATTATATTCTTCTTCAAGTCTGAGGGTATTACGCCTGTCTTATGCATCTTGCACACCAGATAGAAGAGTTTTGTCATGGCTGGCTCTCCCATGGCTATCAGTACTTCTGACGGAATGTCGACTACTGCCGGGGCCTTGTTTCGACGTAGGTCTTTCAGTGCTCTATCAAATTCTTCTCGCAGTGTCGTATCTCCCGCCTCATCTTCCTCTATGTCCTCTTCCACTTCTATAACATTGCCCTCAAGTACATCGCCCTTGTATAGGCCCTCTATATTCTCCTTCTACCCTTCAGCTTTCCATTTTTTTGCTCAGGACTGGTTTTCCATTTAAGCTCTTGATACTCATACAACTGCTTCTCCTTTCTCCAAAGGTCTTCTTAATTTTCCTGTAAGAGGAATCTATCTTTCCCCTTGTGATATATGTTCCTAAACCTTTAGATTTGTCCTCTGTCCATTTTGCACTTCCTGTTTCATTTTTTGACGTTTGTATTGCCTTTCGCCTGCTTTACTTACCACATTTTATCCTTTCATCAAGTAACTTGAATACATTCTGTGTTATCAGAAGATTTCTGCTAGGCTTTGTCTTTTAATCTATTAATCTATTTGAGCCTCTGCTGCCTTAACTATTTTAACTCTTATACCTACCCATTCGTCTTCTACTGTGTTCTTTCCCCTGTTCTATTCAACCGTTGCCAAATGCTCCCTCTGAAACCCTCATCAATCTCTGGTTCTTTTATCTTATCCAGGTCCCGTCTCCCTAACTTCCTGCATATTTGGAATTTCTTCAGTTTTAATCCATAGTTCACAACCAATAAATTGTGGTCAGAGTCTACTTCTGATTCTGGAAATGTCCTACAATTCAAAATCTGTTTCAGAAACCTCTGTCTTACCGTTACATGTGCACAATCTTCTTCCATGATTCTTAAACTAAATTTGAGCGATGATTAAATTATGCTCTGTGGAAGATTCTACCAGGAAGCTTTCTCTTTCATTCCTTTCATCCAATCCATATTCACCTATTATTTTTCCTTCTCTTCCTTTTCCTACTATCGTATTCCAGTCCCCTACCACTGTTAAATTTTCGTCCCCCTTAACTATCCGAATCATTTGTTTTATCTCGTCATACATTTCTTCAATCTCTTCATCATCTGCTGATCTAGTTGGCATATAAACTTGTACTGCTGTGGTGGGTGTGGGCTTCTTGTCTATCTTGGCTACAACAATGTGTTCACTAAGCTGTTCATATTTTCTTATTCATTTTCTTCTTGTCTATCTTGGCTACAACAATATGTTCACTAAGCTGTTCATATTTTCTTATTCATTATTAAACCTGCTCCTGCATTACCCCTATTTGATTTTGTATGTATAACCCTGACAAGAAGTCCTATTCTTCCTGCCACCGACCTTCACTAATTCCCACTGTATCTAACTGTAACATATCCTTTTTAAATTTTCTGATTTACCTGCCCGATTAAGGGATCCAAAATCCACCCTCCGATCCAAGAGGGTGCTAATTTAACCGTACAGTAGAACCTTGGGAAAAATTACGACTTAATTTCCCTTTGATTTCAACTGTTCACTGTAACAGCACAGTAAGACAGTTTTTAGTTATGTTACAAGGCCAGATAAATTAATCATCCAGAGTGTTGTCCTGGAACTACTGAAAAGGCTGCTGCCCCCCTTCAGAAACCACATGTTTGCCTGACATCTTAACAGACACCGTTTGAAAAAGGTTTCGCTAATTTTAAAATTGTCTTCTTCAGAGGGTGTAATAGACCCTAAAAATTACATTAGTGGTTACAAAAATGTTTTAATGAGAACAAGGTTACAGCTGTAGCCAAATGATTCTATGATAAGGGTACTCACTTGTTCCACCTCATGCTGATTAAGTACAATGAATAAAACAGACGGGTCTTGTCATATAAGAACAGAAATAATCACAAGCCATGACTTACGACTGCAGAGCGGTATAGTATCACGTGCGTGCACATCAAACGCCAAGTGTCGACATAATAGTTGACGCTCCTGTCGACATAATAGTTGACTTGTATACAACAGAACGCAGTGATAGCATCTAGATTGCAGCAGTATTCATATGACAAATAACAGAAGACAGGCTCCAGCGCTAAGGAAAGCAAGCAGCAGAGGGTGCTAAATGTGTGTGAGTAATAAATGCGCCTCGACTGCACTAAGCAGATTATGTAATTACAATAAAGAAAAAAAATCGTGTCTTGTATAATGCCATGTTAATCCGAAATGATATAAAATCAAACAAATATTGAGACGCCCACTAAACCCACTGGGCAGAACAGGTGATTAGGATTGTGGGAAGGGCCAAATAAGGCTGGGGTCAGTTTCACCTTAAAATTGTAATTTATTGTAGTTTAATAACACATTTACAACCAAAGTGGCACATAGCCGAACTTTTACAACTACAGCTACAACTCCAAATCCTTCGCAACTGAAGGCCTCCAAACAATAAATCTTAAAAATCAACAAGGTAAATTTTCAAGTGACTGAAAACACGCAGCTACAATTACAAATAAAATAATTAAAATATATGTCACAGCTAGGCCGAAAGCCTCAAAGCAATGGTGGATAGACAAACATAAACAAGATGCAGTACAAACGGCTGACGGCCCACAATAAAATTTTCTAGATTTTAAAATAAATTACCATAACCTTTCAAAGGCAGAAGGTAACAATGTTTAAGCTTGAAAGTTAATTTTAAGAATAAGGTTCTAAGGCTGAAGGCCCACAATTAATTTTCCAAAATTTAAAAAAAAAATATAACCATAAGCCTTAAGTCTTAAGTAGCTGAAACCAGACTTAAGAAAAGGCAACACAACGGCAATAATCTTTCAGCAAATATCCACTTACTTACACAAAAACAATAAAACCAAGAATATTTTTATCATTGGCTATGATAGATTATAAACAGACAATTAAACACCGGTGAGAAAGACAGTAAAGACAACAGCACTCAGAAGCCTCCAGGGGGTCGGTCTGCCCTCGTTCACTTAGGCTAGACAGGTGGTGAGCCTAGTTGGGCTACTTGATCCGACGGAACCCAACCAAGGGACAGCCACGTTCCGACCGACAAACGACTTGCTTGCCACCAATCGGTACATGAGAATTCAAACACAAAGTGTTACGGGCATGATTACCCACACTCAAATATGTACCGGTATATGTATTAAGCTGTCAAAACTACACACCATGTAGGACAGTGACAACAGGTGGGGAAAGGACACTGCCTGAAATTACGTTAGTGGCCAGGGCAGGTAAGCGGAACACTAACGGCCACAAGGAAGAAAATTCCTCTGGTGCACTTGAATTGTAGTGAACCAATATAGCTAATTGCACCGCATGGCGGCTAAATTTCATCAGTACAAACACTCGGTGTTGCTCACAGTAAAACCTCCCCAACAACGAACCGCGTGGCTTGGGTACTTGAAACCACTGCCAACTATGACGTGCTGGGTCGGTGAACCACGAAGCTCGTAGCGATTGAACAGCTCCACACACAATCCGACACTGTGCAGGGACCGCCAGCGGACCCAACCGACTGCACCGCGCGGAGATACCTTCCCTGGTCCACAGCAATCGACCAACTGCCCTCAGACCCCCTAGTGGAAACTATATGCACAAAACCAAAGATGGTACACGGTGCAAATATCGATACACATTGCTGCGGCCACACGTAGAACGAAGAACCACGGTGTAACCGCAACAAGGGTGGGAAACCAAACACAGATAGACAGCCAAGTTCACGAAAACGCATAGTTGGGAGTGAGCACAGCTCAAATATAAAAGTGTGTGTAAAAATCAAATGTAAAACAGCGTAAGACAGCAACGACATTTCGCCAACCATGTAGTAAAATTTCTGTTAAATGCAGTAAATACTGTAAAGAGGGGGAGTGGGGGTGAACACGTTAAACTTATGAAACGTAGTCGCTAAAATGGAGAAACTTCCGTTTAACATTAAAGAAGTAGTTAATGACGGAGCAACATTGCAACGACATTTCACTGTGTATGTAGTAAATAGTGCTATTGAAAGCAATAATTTCTGTAAAGAAAAGGGGGAAAGGGGTATCATGAAATAAAATTCCTTATAAACTAATTGCTAAATTTAGGAAACTATTGTTTAGCATTAGAAAAGTTTACAAACAGAGGTTATAACAGAGCAACATTGCAATCATATTTTATCGCGTACATAATAAGTGCTATTATAAGTAATAAATACTATAAGGAAGGAACTCAATTTTTTTGAAAGCTAATTGCAAAAATGGAGCAACTTCTGCCCAGAATTAGAGAAGTTAACAAATGTCAGATGAATTAGGTCAGCCAAACGGCTCTTGTCATTTGAGACATCCACCTTTAGAACACATATAATCATAAGCCATGACTTACGATTACAGTGATTAGAAGCTTCACAAACAGTAGCTTATAACGCAGCATCACAGCAACGACACTTGGCCGTGCACCTAGTAACCAATGCTATTAAAAGTAATACGTATTGTAAAGAAGGGGGTACAACAAACTATAATTTATGTCAAATGCTAATTGCTGAAATGGAGCAACTTTTGATTGGGATTAGAGAAGTTTACGAACGGCGGATGAAGCGGAACAACCAAGTTCCAAATTCAGATTAGGCTCAAAATACCGCAAGAATGCATCGAAATGGCTACAAGTAACGCTACGTGCATGTAAAAATTGTCATACATATGAAAATTTTATTACGTTACTGTAAAGTATTTTGATGAATATGATGCGTTCGTCGAAGGCAACGGAGACGGGTAAACACACACCACGTTATCGTGAGCAGCGCACTGAAGACGTCGATGAAGTACTTACGTATCTGCTGCAGCTGGTCATTCGAGATTTTACAGACTCTTTTAGCTAAATGCTTGAGTACTTCAAGTTCTTTTAATAAATCTAATTTCCAGCCTTTTCCCCCTTTGCGCGGCATTAGTGTTTCTTCCAGTTTTCTTGGGGAATGGCCAGAAATTAGCAAATGCTCCGCAAAAGAAGAATTATATGTATCGCAATCTTTCTTTCCCAGCAGGTGCTCTTTATACCTAACTTCAATAGCCCTTCCAGTATAACTATTACATAACATTTTGTAGACGCCGTAGCTCGTAAAAGGATCCTCTTCAGTTTTTAGCGCGTGTATAAAATTTTTCTTGAAACTGTTGTTGGTAGAAATAGTAACCTTACAGCCGTTCCTTTTATTCAACAGACAAATAATCCTGGAAGATATAGTACCTACAATTTGTACAGAAATGGACTTGACATTTTCCTTTTTTTACGCTTCTGTTCGTTACTACCCAAAGTTGAAAATTTTTTCTTGCTTTTTTACTCAGAATCTGGCTTGGATACAGTTGTTACTTTGTCCCGTTCAAAACCACAGATGTATTTCTTAGGGCCCGTTACAACTTCCCAAGAAGACAGATTTGAAATTGTCGAAATCTAGGTCAAGGGTTCCAATAAATCTTTATTTGAAAGTGGTTGACTAATATTTATCAATGTCTCCAAGTTATGGAATAGTATTCCTTGGCGTTTGCAAAGGGTCGACGTACGGCTGTGTCCACAATTGTGACACCGTGTTCCAGGAACAGAATGAGCAGCGGGATGACGGACGGCATCGTTCTGTTGCAGGATGCCTGCCCACATGTTGCCAAATTGTTTCGATTACGCTGCAGAAGTGTCTCTGGGAAACCCTTACACATCCTCCACACAGCGGCGCTCTCTACCCATCTACTCCAAAAATATGTTTTTGGAGCCCTGAAGAAAGACATTCACGGCCGTCTATTTGTCTCGTACGAAGAGGTGCTCGCCTGGGTGTATTTAGGATTCCACTGGCAACAGCAAACATTTTTTCATGAAGGCACTGACTGTCTTGTCTCAGAATGGGTTAAAGGTATTAAACGTTGTGGCGATTACTTTTGGAATAATAAACAGTTTACTTATTTTTTCCACCTGTCTCGTTTTCATTTGACTGCCCTTGTACAAAATAAGACAAACGAGTATTGCGGTCATCTTTATGTATGCTCCAGTTCAAACAAAGAGAAACCGATTCCGTATGTTTCTACAAGCGAATGCAACAAATTTAGTTATATGTGATACGAGTATATAATATTTTTGGAAGATACAATCCTAAGAAGACATACTTGGCATAGCAAAACGAAAGATAAATAAACGTTTAGAAACAGTAGAACGAAAAATCAGTCCAAGTTGCATATTTTTGCTTTTTATTCACTCGATGACTAGTTTCGGGCCGAGACCCATTTTCAAATCATCATAACAGAGTCGAAAATGGCATTTCCCAAGATGTCAAAAAAAGTGCAATAAACATTTACAGTGCGTGCAGAGGTGACATTTTCGATTTTGTTATCATGAATCAAAAGTGGGTTTCGGGTCGAAACTAGTCACAGAATGAATAAAAAGTAAAAATTTGCAACTTGAACTGGTTTTTCGTTCTACTGATGAACAGAAGTTGCTGACACAAGCTACTGCAGCATGCTGTGAGTTAGTAAAGTTTATAAACTATATCTAAAAAGACAACTTTGACCTTAAAAAGAGTTACACAAATTTCCGTTAGAAGCGTGACAATACATATGAAAAAACAAACCAGGGACTAGTAAGAGACACCAGTACATAAGTGATAGGATGAAGCTTTTCCAGTCGTACAAGAAAAAGATATGTTTGCAAAAAGTAGCAAGTCAAAATAAATGGAAAAGCACAAGATGGCAGATTTCGTTCCTAGAAGAATAATCAACATTCGAAGTGGGGTAGAACCGGCTGAGATGGTAACGATCTATGAAATGACAAGAATCCAGCAGAGAAGCTGTAGGCAGAAGGGACAAAAATGAGGTGAATAATTAATGGTTTAGTCTTTAGAAACGGAAAAGTTTGTTAAAAAATGAGAGGGTTTTTGGAAAGAAACAATTGTGTCACTTTAATAGCAACTGCAGTTTTTTTTATTCCGGAAAATCCATTTTCTCCTGTCATTGTTACTTTGCTACTGGTAATTTTCCCTTCACGATGTCCTGACTGACCAATGTGTGGCAGTCTCCGCCTCGATAAACTGAAATGATCGGATATGTCTGTCGGAACTGCGGTGCACATTTCCCGCGTAGATTCTTTATAGTTCGCCAATGGGGACACTGCTAGACCCAGATACATAAATATCTGAAGGCTTCTGAACCTTGTGTTTGCGACTGATAACTGCGAGACCGTAACAGAAACGATGCGGTCTTACCGCAAAGACCAGTGAATCTCGACTGGAAGAGTTTCGCGACCGTGTCTTGTTGCAGACCGTTAGCACCTAAAGATTAGTTAGTTAGTTAGTTTCGTGTTGCATGGATCCGATGAACGGTAGATCGTAATTTTTGGAACGAGTCATTTTGCATTCACATCGCAAATTAATTTGTTAATATGGTTGCATGCTACGTATTTATGTTTTTCAATGTACATATGTGAGTTAGCAATTCCTACCCTCCACCTTTTATACGTTACAATAATGTTAATTCTCCCACAGAACAGAGTTACCAGTGAGAAACTTCTTCAATTTGTTTTCAGCTTTTACTTTGCTGTCTGTCAGATATTTTATATCATTGGGTGATTTTTAAAAAAAAAATTAGTTGCAGCAATGTGCATCCCCCCTTTGTGATAAAGACAAACTTAATGCAAAGTAATGAATGTCATTTTTCCTTCTGGTACTGTAACTGGTAGTATTCCTTTCGAACTACAGTGGATTGTTTACATCAATCCTCATAAGGGAATAAGTATACTGTGAAGCAGTAGTTTGAATGCCCAGCTCCTTGAACAGATGTCCACGAGATGACTGTGGGTGAGCACCACATATTACTCTTACATTACATTTCTGAACAATGAGGACTTTGGTTCTTAAAGTTGAGTTGCTCCACATACTATATTATTGACTGAAAATATGAAAATTACATAAACTTATTTGTTTCTCCTCAAGGTTTCCAATGAGTCTAAGAGCAAAAGTGGCTGAACTAAGTAGCCTTGGGCGTTCCAAAAATGTACTTTTTCCAATTTAAATTCTCCTTAGAATGAACACCTAAGAATTTTAAAGTTGCCACCGCATTTATTATTTGCTCACCATGTGGTACACTTACCACGGGTGTGGTACTTCAAGAGATCTAGATTTGCAGAACTGAGTATGTTGCGTCGTTTTAAAATCGAACGTGAAACCTTTCGCAAAAAAACCAGTCAATGTTTCTTTTAAGAACAATGTTTACCATTTCTTCTACTTCTGCTTCAATGCTTGGACTGATTACAATACCACTGTCATCCGCAAAAAAATACTAATTCTTCCCGTATATATGAGGAACAGTAGTGGACCTACAATTGAGCCCTGGGGAACCCCTTTGAAGACTTCTCCCCAGTCAAAATAATGTAATTGGACTACTTTGGTTGAATTACTAAGTACAACTTTCTGCATTATTTTGGTTTGATATGACATTGTTCATTGGTTGGTTATAAAATCAATCGCATAAAACTTCAGTTTATCTATGAGAATACTGTGATTCACACAGTCAGATGTGTTAGATTGTTCACAGAAAATACCAGCGGGCGCTATTTTATAATTTAATGCATGTAAGACTTGAATGAGATTTTCACTCTGCAGCGGAGTGTGCGCTGATATGAAACATCCTGGCAGATTAAAACTGTGTGCCGGACCGAGCCTCGAACTCTGGACCTTTGCCTTTCGCGGGCAAGTGCTCTGCCAACTGAGCTACCCAACCACGACTCACGCCCCCTCCTCATAGCTTTACTTCTGCCAGCAGGTACTGGAATGAGGCTTATTTTGTAGGGAGGACGCAGCATTTATCTTGGACGGAGAGTCATCGACAAATATAGAAGTAAATTCAGGCGTTCCCCAGGGTAGCGTGTTGGAACACTTTTTGTTGATATTGTATATTAATGGCCTAGTTAATAATATTAGCAGTAACGTCAAACATTTTGCAGATGGTGTAGGTATCTGCACTAAAGTGTTATAATACATAAATATCCAGTCAGACTTTGATAAAAATTCAAATTTGTCTAAAGATTAGCAACTTCTTTTAAATGTTCAGAAATGTAGAACTGAGCACTTCACGAAAAGCAGTCTGTGTCTACAACAATGATGATTCATAACATATTGGGAAAATGCCTCAGTCTTCAAAGGAGACTGCTTTGACATCACTTGTGCGTCGCTTCTTACAACATTACTCAAGTGTGATGGACTAACAGGTGATTCTGAACATGTACAGAAAACAGTTGTCATACGAATTTCGAC
The DNA here is from genome assembly GCF_023864275.1 of Schistocerca cancellata. Lineage (NCBI taxonomy): Eukaryota > Metazoa > Arthropoda > Insecta > Orthoptera > Acrididae > Schistocerca > Schistocerca cancellata. Next base: position 141,902,159 of record NC_064626.1, read on the forward strand.
TCATATGGGTGCGTCTCGGAAATACTGAAAAACCTGACTTAGGGAGCGTTGGAAGGTAAACCCAATCATTTCGCAAAAGTGTGCTTAAAAGGAACTAGTATTAAATGAAGGATCTAAACATCAGTCTCATACGTGCAAATCCAGTAAGGGCAGTGAAGACAGCAGTTACCACATGCACGGAGCCAAATTAGCTGCTATTCCTCGCGCGCTCCAATCACGATTTGAATGGGATAATGGCTTAACACGTGACACTATTCCAGGTGTCCTGTGCTGTGTATTTCATAAGGGTTTGTAGTGCACGTGCAGATAGGTACAGTCCTATACATAAAACCTGGCCTCTGGCCTGCCGCCGCAGAGAATTAGCTCTAGTCGTTCACTAAGGACGCCAATAAAACTGGCTGCCCTCAGAATCCTTGTGTCCTGTTATCTGCATGATGTGGCAACATTGTGAGAAGCGGAGGTGTTGGAGGAAGTGTTATCACCTGTTGGAGCTGTTATACTGCTTTACAAAACGCCAGTTTGAGCTCACTTCTTCCTTTACATTTTCAATCACATTTCAGCTGTCTGCTAATGGTGTCAGTCTGATGGAACCTCAAATATGATACACTTAATTTTATAACGCACCAACAGCATGAAAAACTTCCAGGAACAATTCTTCAAAAAAGCTCATGGCTGCGTCAAGGACAGAACAATTTCCAGCACTGACCACCAACTAGTAGCTACTGACCACATGCCACAGGCTGCTTAATATTGTAGTCGTCGATAAATCAAGTGAAAAAAATTTAAATTTGTGGTAAGGACTATGGGACCGAACTGCTGAGGTCATCGATCCCTAGGCTTACGCACTACTTAATCTAACTTAAACTAACTTATGCTAAGGACAACACACACACCCATGCCCGAGGGAGGACTCGAACCTGCGACGGGAGGAGCCGCACGGACCGTGACAAGACGCCCTACACCGCACGGCTACCCCGCGCGGCAAACCTAGTGAATACGGTGCAGTAACAGAACACGCATGGGTTGCTGTAAGTGTATTTATCAATTGTGATTTTCTTATTTGAAGTTCTAGTGTTTGTCTTGCTGATATGTATTGCACTTTGCACACTTGAAACTAATGAACGTTGTTTAAACATTATAACGTAGAGTTGCAAGTGGGGAAAGGTCTGATATTTGCGACATATTGTATCCTTCGAGTTTAATAGAGAAGGAAAGGAGAAATTTGTACCGTGTGAAAGAGTATTGCATGTTCTACTTTAAAGCAACAATATGAAGGGTATCTTGCTTGAACGTCATCAGTTTGCCTGTTGAGCATTCCTCTGCAGTGATGTTGCTGGTGACGATTTATGATGCCTTTATGTTAGATTCTTAAGAAGATATGAATGTTTGAGCCCTAGCAAAACACATGTGCTCGAGCGAAGGACAGTGAGAACATAATATTTAGCATCTGATAGCTCAAAAAGGATGCTGTGCATTACGAACTACTTCATTTTTGCCAACAACTGAGACATATTTCGGTCGCACCGTAAGAAAAACGACTGACAAATTGCATCTACTGTTGCTAGTACACTATACTACACTCCGCTGATTTCACAAACAGCAGGACATGTTTTTTATGAAACAGACCAGAAGACGGTCATCGCTGATCCAAACCGGTAGTCTGAGGACCTACAACTTTGTGGTCACAGATGCGAAATAAAAGAAATTTATTCTACATTTTTGGATCACTGTTCCATTCGCGACCGTGTTGCAGCTTGTGAAAGTACCGTAAGACTGTTTCAGGTAGTGTGAGATAATACAAGGTGGTTCCGTGACGTTATTATAAACCACCAAGACTGATGGAGAAGCCTACATGTATCAACATTTGGTGAGGGACCGAATCGAAAGTTATAATCGAAAATCGTTCTGATACCTCGGACTGTAGAGCTGTTCTACTGCAAACTCCTTGCTTTCCGAGGTGTTTTCCTTTGCACGCTGTATGGGTCTTTAATGGATGTAGCAGCGAGGAACAGACGCTGTTCATGAACAGAAAATTCAGATATTAATTTATTCCTCATGTAATATCAAATATTAAAAATAATACATAACTTTGTTGCCGTGGTTGCAGCGTGAGTTGCTAACGGTAGATTTGGATGTAGAACTATATACAGATGTAAAAGATTTTCAACTCAGTCTTTACTGCAATAACTACTCAATAGATCACGAGCCCTGGTGACTATGAAAGTCCGTAAGTGTTATTCAACTGGCAAACACACAAAGTGGGGGTCAGTACGTGAACGTTCGAACTTTTGTACACCCGCTGCTGGAGCTACGGAGAGGGGATGCTCGCATCTCATTGGCATCTGCGTAACCGTTCGTGGCAGCACCTTCGTGCCGCGGTGGTGGCTGTGAGAAACGTGGCAGCCTAACTGGCGGCTCGCATATTTGAAAGTGCGGCCGACTAGATAACGGCCGATACCGCACTTTCCATATTGTGGGAGGTGGCAGTATGAAAAAAAAAACAAGAAAAAATGGGCTCTAAAGTGCATACCTTAGGAGTTATGAGCACTTGCTCAGTGGAAGCGATGTGTTTTACAGCAGCAAAGATGAACAAGTGTTCATAGCTCTTAAGGTACGCACTTTAGAGACCATGTTTATTGGACATTTTTTTCTTGTTTTGGTCCATACTACCTCCTTCCAATATATGGAAAGCAAAGAGCTTGCAGTACAAGATGTCCACTCTCAGAAGACTAGGTTGTTTCCAGACGAGCGTCCCTTACCTCAGATTAATACTATAATTTCATTACCATACGATCTGAAGCTGCAATGAATCTTTTAAATGATTTAGGGATGCCTTCAGCTGACATTCTGTGCACCTCATGTACACTTTCGGCTATAGGCGATTTGCAAGTATCATAAGTGATACTGATACATCTGATGTATAATGCTTCCGTTTTACTCACTTGAAAGTGGCCTTAGGTCGAAATTGTACAATCGTACATGAAATAAAGTGAATTTGAGTTGGAGGCATCACGAAATCATTTTAAAAATATCAAGCCGATACATTTACCGGTCTCCATCATCCCTGGAAGTTCGTAACGTCATCACGGAATCACCCTGTATATTGTTGATGACTAATTTCTCTCTCATGTTTACCGTTGTGTTCAATAAACTACTGAAAGAACGCTATAAAATATGCACTGTAATAATACAAACCAATTCCAACGTACGACGATAGCCTTACGATGAATGTCCGTTTTTATGAAACATTAAGTATCTGTAAGACGAGAGAATTTCGCAAAGTGCTGTGGCAGGTGACAGTGTGTGCCGCACGCAGACATGTGCAAAGATCTTCACTGTTGAAGGAGTGAAAAAAAAAAAAAAAACTCAGTAGCTGTGCATTCCCTCTTCAGAAAATTGTATGTTGTGTGTTAATTTCTGAGAAACTGCAGAAAAAGCTTTCGTTACATATTTACAATTTAGTAAATAAAAATAAATTAGTCCTGTGGTGCAGCTGCAAAACGGATTTACATTGCAGTTTAGTCAAGTGCATACTATCAGATCGCAGCTGCAGTTATTCACGAAATGAGAAACTTTTATAAACACTACTACTAAAAAGAGCTTTCTTCACACATTATCTCGCTTGTTTTAGTATCGCTTTTGTACATGGGAAATGAGTCTTTATGTACCTTGATTTCTAAGTAATATTGTGAAATTTCAACCAGGTCTAAAAAAACGACAGGAGACTGAAAATTTGTTTCATTTGCTACACAAAATTTTTTTTCATTACTTCATTTCATTTTTCTTCAAAATTATTATTTTTTCAGAAACATACGTGAAGTTGTTGGTCATAATGGAACATATTCATAAAAAACTTGAAACAAAAACATTTAAAACTGGAGGAGAAGTAGGATTTTTTGTTGTAGCCATTTTGGTTTATTCAAAGAAGTTGAAGTATAGCTAGTTTTCCATCACTAGACAGATATGTAGAGTGGAGAAATTTAATAGAAGCATTAATTTTATATGACTACGTCTGTATATGTGCATAAACTGAATGTATAGATGTAAATGTGTATGTATATGTACATCCAAAACAACGTGAATGAATTACTGTAGGTGTACTTTTCATTTTTTTTTTTCAATTTCCAGACTATGTTCGCGGCGGACTCAGTTGCGAACTGGAAAGCAAATATTTAGAAAGCTTTCTGGTCCAGAATGGTTGACAGCAGGGTGTGAGGTTTTTAGATCGAGTAGGTGGTCAACATTCGAACACAGTTCAGTTAGTTTATGTAACTTTATTCATACCACAACACATACATACACTCTCACAGTCAACATCTCTGCAAGTTTACCAACTCGAACGTGACACGGAAGCATGGCGATTGCCAACAGCATGACGCCTTGAGGCCAGAAAAGACCGACGTTTATTTTACGTGTGCTGTGGCCGCCCACTTCATACATCGTAGCGCCTACTGCATTGGCATCCCACTTCACGTCCAACCAATACGGGATGCTTGCATCACAAGGCGCATATTCACCAGGAAAACGTACGTCGTCTGTGTTGTCAACACAAATATTTACCGGTGGCCACAACACAACACCAGATCTCCACAAATGGATGCCAGGGATCGCTTCAAGTTCGCGGAGCCTGCAGAACAGCTTCGCGAGAGGTCGCAGCTAGCCCAGAAACTATTTTGATACGCCAGGCACGTGATAGCAAATAGTTCCGGCACATATATCCGCCAAACGGGCTTTATAGGGCGGCGCACTGCAGGCGAATAGGCAGTTCGACATATCGCTTGGAAGTATACAGAACTGCCACCCCGGCAGCCACTGAAACACGCCTCCTCTAGCTGGCCGATCTCTTGCAGATGGACTTCGTATATTCGACGAACATCTTGACATTGTAGAACTGTTTATTGTGATCGCTCCCCGTGAAGAGTCGGGTCTTTTCTATTAATATTTGTTGTTTTATATTTGTGTCGATCCGCAGTTGGGATCGAGTCTGTTGACCTTTTGAAGATCGTATTACTGTTTTGTTTTGGTGAGTCCAATAAATTGTTTTCTGACATATGTTTTTCCGCATTTCTATTCTGCTAGCGCAGGTACTTAAACGTGGCCAACTATGTGCGCGGCCCACGGCCCGACCGTGCGGACGCAGAGGAGACGGGAATGTGTGACGTAATGTGTGAATCGAAAATAATGAATACAATTTTCAAACGTATGAACTCGTCTTACAGCTGTTTGTCCTTCATACTCAATCAGTCATTGAATAATGTCGTAGTGATTCTATTTTACGCTAAATTCTTGTCACATATTGTAAATATAGAATTTTTAAAGCTGATTTACACTTTTCGTGTGTATATAGTTTTAAAAATGTAACTACACTTTAATTTATTTGAAGAAAAATCAATGCCCCATAGGAAAAAAAATATTACTCCTCTTTCAATTTTAAAAATTTTTTGGCTCAATACATTTTTGTGAATACATTCCATGATAACCACCAACTCACCGAATGGATTTGGATAAGTACTGATTTTTACAACAATCTAAAATTAAAAAGTGATGGAAAAATTTTGTTTAGCAGATTGAATTTAGCCACTAAATTCAGTACGCCAAGACATATTAGGAAATAAATTTTCAGATCCCTGTGATTTTTTGGCGACCAAGTTGAAACTTCACTGGTACCTCGCATTATACATTTCTTATATTGCAGTTAAATAAAGGAGCGCTGTTTTGTAAAATAAACTTTAGAATCAATTTGAAAACGACATCTCTTGTGTTACTTTAAATAATATAACATAACGAGTATAGTCCTCAATTTGTGGGCTGCTTATGTTACAAAAATGACTATAGAGTTCATTTTCTGGTAATTGCATTACTTCTGCAGGTAATTGCATAACAAATATACTGATGAGCCAAAGAAACTGGTACGCCTGCCTAATATCGTGAAGGGCCCCCGCTGGCACGCAGAAGTGCCGCAACACGACGTGGCATGGACTCAACTAATGTCTGAAGTATTGCTGGAGAGAACTGACTCCATGAATCCTGCAGAGCTGTCCACAAATACGTGGAAGTACAATGGGGCGGAGAGCTTTTCTGAACAGCACGTTGCAAGGCATCCCAGTTATGCTCAATAATGTTCATGTCTGGTGAGTTTGGTGGCCAGCGGAAGTGTTTTAAACTCATAAGAGTGTTCCTGAAGCCATTCTGGACATGTGGGGTGTCGCATTGTCCTGCTGGAATTGCTCAAGTCGGTCGGAATGCACAATAGACATGCATAGATGCAGGTGATCAGACAGGATGCTTACGCACGTATCGCCTGTGAGAATAGTATCTAGACATGTCAGAGATCTCATATAACTCCAACTGCACATGCCCCATACCATTACAGAGCCGCCACCAGCTTGAACAGTCCCCTACCGACATACAGGGTCCATGAGACTGTCTCCATATCCGGACACGTCCATCAGCTCGATACAATTTGAAACGGGACTCGTTTCCAGCCATCAACAGTCCAATCAGTGTTGACGGGCGTAGGCGAGGCTTAAAGCTTTGTGTCGTGCCTTCGGCTCCGAAAGCCCGTATTGTGGACCGTAGTATATTACACAAACTTCGTCTTGGTATATCTAGCCGTTCCTGAGAAAAAATGTTTTTAACAGTCGGATGGACAGACAGACGAACAGACGGACGAATAAGTGACCCTAGAAGTGTTCTTTTTTTTACCAACTGAGGTGCGGAACTCTAAAAACAAAAATAATTGTGACAGTTATTAATGTTTTATATGCATTCAGTGCATTTGAGTGTTGTTAGTAACTACACACTAGATCCTAAAGCTAATTACAGAAATGGGAATAAAATCCTTCGTCATACACTTCCGGTATTCCGGTCCACGGCAGCCGCGTCTTTAAGATCGAAGCCGTGCTCACTTCTTTAAGAACACATTGGCTTGCATACACGTCCTCCTGCTGGTAGTACAACTGAACTTGGCGGCAGCACAGAGTATGTTTGGCAACTGTGTGATCGTCGAGTTACTTCTAGGATATCACAGAATTATCCTGAAAAAATCATTTGTTATTTTATCGTCATTTCCATTGAATAATCTGAATGATTTCAACATAAGATGTGACATAAGGTTATAAGTTCACGATTTTGAGTTCAGGAAGGTCATTCCATATGAAAACTGCAACCGATCTCGTTTTGTACGTTGCGATTTATTGGTCCTAGGGGCAATAAGGGAGAGATGAATGCCACAGCTTTTCGCTAGCTCTGAGGTAAAGGAGTCACCTGTAAAGCGATGGCTGCTTTGGTTCAGGGTTTCAGTCCTGCTGGGGGACAGAGTTTTGCCTGCTCTACACAGAGGTATGAATGAGTAGGCAGATAGAAAATCAATAAGGCAGGCTAATCTTAATATTTCTCCATCGAAAGTCATCTCTTTACCTCTAGTGTAAGGGTGATACGATATTGAACACTTGATAATGCCTCTTTCTGCTTCTGCTGAAGTAATTTTTGATTTTTGTGAAAACACAGTTTTATTTATGAAATGCCACATTTCTATATTACTTGCGTACGACACAGGACAGCAGGTAAACACAGACCATTTCAAAGCCCAAAGTGAGTAGTACCTTACTAATTCATGCTGATGTGCTCCAGTTACAGATGCTTTATATTTAATTAAGCTATACTTTCGTCAGAAAGTTATTGTGGTAAGTTTTAATAAATCTGTATAAATACAGTCCCTATTTTAATAGTGTTTTCGCAGTAGTTTGTTGAACACAATGTTTAACACAAGTGAGAAATTAATCATCAACAATATTTCCTTTCACATTATCTAAAACAGTCCGACAACGTTCAGGTAGTTTACCAATCCCATACCTGCAGAGATCTACTCGTTCTGAGTTAAAGATGTCATCAAGCCAGGTCTGAAGTGTATTTGAGTCCAGAAAGGATTTCTCGTAACGGTTGTTAGATAAGGAGCAGGAAAGATAACATTTCAGGGAATATGAGCAGAAGAAAAGAGCCTGATAGATGACTTTCCTAACAAACTCCTGGATAGTTTTGTTTATGAACTCAGCAGAGTGCGCTATCCTATAATAGCAACACTTGATGTAGTTTTATCGGTCTTTTTCCTACACTAAAAACGGGAAACGTCTCAGTTGTTGGCAACAAGTATTAGTTGCGATGAACACACCTCTGGGGCGGTGTTCTTAGTACACAACACCCTTTTTGAGCCATCAAATACTAAATATTATGTTCAATTGCCCTTTGCTCTAGTGCATCGCTTTCGCTAGGGCTGAACCATTAATTTCTTCTTAAGAAGTTAACATAAAGGCATCATAAGTCATCACCAGGAACAATATTACTCAGGAATTCCCAACTAACGAACTGATGACGTTCAAGCAGTGATGCCGTAATAGTCACCTCTTTAGTTCTTGTACCATTGAATTAGAACATTCAGGACTCTTACGCTCAAGTTGTGAACCTTGCCTACTGAATGCAAATGTCAAACAAAGGTCAAATGGTTGCAGGTCCTCACATATGTAAATTATCGAGACCTCCCGTATGTGGAAAACAAGTTACATCAGAACGATCTTTCTTGAAACAAGAAAATCCGTTTATGATGTGAGTTTTCCAAAAGTATTCACCTCACACACCGTACAAAATTTTTAGGATTACTTCACTAGCTTCCCCTCTCTATTGAACTCAAAGCGAACAATATGTCGCAAATGTTAGACCTATTTCCACTTGCGACTATGTTATAACGCTTAAACAGCGTTCACAGGTTTCAGGTAAGCAAAATCCAATACAAAACTGCACGACAAACACTAGAACTTCAAATAAAGAAATGACAATTGATAAATACACTTCTTAGAACCTATGCGTGTTGTGTTACTGCCCGGTGTTCACTGTGTTTATCGATGATTTTTCTCGCGGAAAATCAAGCTATAATGGTGAACAATGTTATGCTTATCAATGCCACGGCGGAAAACCACTGAAGGTGCGCCGTGCCTTGTTCGCCTGATCGAACGGCGCGTGACGTCACGTGGTCGGTGACGTCTGGCCAGTAGCCGGTAGCTGGTGAGCGCTGGAGGGCAAGGCAACACTCCAGCGTAAATTGTTCTGACGTTGAGGCATGCACGAATTGCTTTACGGAATTATTTATAGAGGTTTCTGCTTTTAAAGAAGTGTCAGAAAGTGCAGAGAATTCTCTTTGAGATTCCATCAGACTAATACCATTAGCAGACCGGCTCCAACTCGTGCCTTTTTGTTTACATTGCGCGACATTTGCTACTTTTATTTATTTTCCCCTACTTCGTCATATATTGTTTTGTTAAAAAAGTAACGATTTCGTCTTGTAAGAGAAGAAATGTTTTTCAGTCCTTTTCGTGATAATCAAAGAAAATTTACCTTCTCCTTAGTAGTTGAAAATTTAACGATTCTAAAACGAACTAAACTAGAAGTCATTCATCTACTAGTAAAAAGTAAGCAAAACCTTACTTAAATGTACAATTTGAAATTTCGTTAACGTCCTTCTATCGGCTGTTTTAAAAAAAGAAAAACTGGAAGTCTAGCATATACACGTTGCAACTGTTGCCTCTTCTTCTTACAAAAAAACGAGTAAGAGAATAACAGCGGAAAAAATACTGCATCATAGTTCTTCACGAGGAGTTCGTTTCTATCTAAAATCTGTAAAATCCTTGTTAATCTCCTTCTATCACAAGTTCTGAAACGTGTCACATTATGATTCTATGCAAGAAACAAGCATAATTTTTTGTAGCCTTTTTTAGTTTTTCGTGTAAGTTAATTATGACGCTGAATCGTGAGACACACTCAGTAATCCTGTATTATTTATTTTCTTCCTTTAAGAATAATACATTGTGTGACCCTTTAACAAGTTGACAGCATTTCGTTTCGTTATTGGATAGGGTAGTGCGTACGGATTCAGAAAATCTGTGGGTATGGGGACATTGGGCGAATTTCTGTTGATAATCGCTAACTTCTGTTTGACCAGACGCCAAATGCCGTTTACGCCTCCAGACACAAACAAATCTTTGCTCTTCAGTATTAGTAAGGTAGCATGATGTGTACATAGGTGAATTTCCTAAATGCACAGCATGACTTTTGAGAGTAGTCGGTTTTTTCCTGATAACTGCTTAATACCAAGTTTCTGTTACGTTGGAGGGTAAGTTCCTGTCGTGGATGTTTTACCAAACTGGCGGCCAGCCACGGTCGCGATATTTTTATTCGACGATATTTCTTTCATGGGTTTTCCATCAGTGCCTTGTAGACGTTCTTCACAATCGTCATCTTCTGGTATTCACGAGGATATGCAACTTTATTCAACTAAAGAGTTTCTGCAATGAAAAGGAGCATTAGAGATATGTTCTACATCTATTGGTGGTTATAGGCTGACAGGGCCATTTGTTCAGCACGTGGGCCGTTAAGCTGCTTCGCAACTGTTTCCACAGCTTTATATTTTCACGTATAAAGCTCGCAACTTACAGTTTATATCAGTCAATTTCAACCCTCCTTTTCGTATAGGGAGTGACAGTGTGTCAAACTACGTTTTCAAAATGTTATCTTGGCTCGCAAAGTGCCGTATCGCCGAATGATTCTTTTGACTATTCCGAAGGATATAGGCAAGGCTTGTGCAACATAGATAAGTTTAGAGGTTATACAGCGTACAGCGTGTGAGATGTTTAAGCGCAGATAGTGTGATCATTCATGCCATTATATGTACCCACTTCAGTGTGTTAGTAATTGCAGTCTTCCCGCAATCACATCACATAATTTACTACCTGATGTTTTCCGCCCAGTAATATCTGTACCAGTTGGTTGGTTGATTTGGGGGGAGGGGCTGGGAGGGAGGGGGTAGCGGCTGGGAGGGAGGGGGAGGGGAACCAAACAGCAAGGTCATCGGTCCCATTGGATTAGGGAAGGATGGGGAAGGAAGTCGTCCGTGCCCTTTCAAAGGAACCATCCAGGCATTTGCCTAATGCGATTCAGGGAAATCACGGAAAACTTAAATCAGGATGGTCGAATGCGGGTTTGAACTGTCGTCCTACCGAATGTGAGTCCAGTGTGCTAACCACTGCACCACCTCGCTCGGTAACTGTATCAGTAGTGTATGTGGACTATGCCTGTCAACGTAGACCAAAGGTTTTGCGCCCATGCGTCCACACTTCAACACCTGACCTGCTGCCCAGAGGAATATAAGCATTAATGGCTTGCTCTTGCAACATGCACTTGGAGGTACTAACCAACCTAAATACAAACTACTCCTTATAGGTATAATTTTTAGTCTGCAAATGAAGTAAATACTGATATAATGTTGTTCAATACACTGTCCTCAGTCACCAATAAACATATCTGCTCTTATCCTCTTAACACTCCGTGCATACACTAACAAGGACGGATTTCTGAAACTCATCGAGACGCCTCAGATTGGTTGCTTCTACAGCTGCTCGTATGCCAGTAAGCAGATTTTTATAGTTGACAGCTATGGTGTATCAGATGTTGCTCCTAAATTCAATTTCCATACATTTCGGTTCGCACTTTTACGTCAGTTGTTCCTGATGTCAAAAATCAAATGGCTCTGAGCACTATGGGACTCAACATCTTAGGTCATAAGTCCCCTAGAACTTAGAACTACTTAAACCTAACTAACCTAAGGACATCACACACACCCATGCCCGAGGCAGGATTCGAACCTGCGACCGTAGCAGTCCCGCGGTTCCGGACTGCAGCGCCAGAACCGCTAGACCACCGCTCCTGATGTCACGTCCATATTTGTCCGCCTGCGTTCATGGTGGCGAATTTCCTTTCATTTAACTGAGCACCAGATGCAAGTTCTTATCTGTCGACAATCTGCAGAGCTTGTGCCATTTCGTTTCCATGCGTCACCAGGAAGCCAACGTCATCTGCATATGCGTTGCACACTATTTTCTTGCCATTTAAAAAATGGTTCAAATGGCTTTGAGCACTATGCGACTTAACTTCTGAGGTCATCAGTCCCCTAGAACTTAGAACTACTTAAACTAACCTAAGGACATCACACACATCCGTGCCCGAGGCAGGATTCGAGCCTGCGACCGTTGCTCTTGACATTTATCTGCACTCTTTATAGTCATTGCGTGAACGTGGAGAGCAGAAGCTGTGTAGCAACTGCGAACAGGTCCACTGACATGGGATATTCTTTTCTTATGGATGTGTCTACAGCTATCTCTTTACTTTAGCTGCACATTTTTCACTAGCCATGCTTTGTTGTTCCTCAATATTGGTTGAGTTATCTACAGGAATCCCATTTCTTCCACGGTACTGAGAAGGTACTGATGGTGTTCTCTATCAAACGCCTTCGCGAAGTCTAATGACACTATTGCACATTTTGCTCGACAACTTCTGCAATCGAATTTATATCCCCTCTATTCGTATATATTCTGAAGGATATTTCTATCTTGGAGTAGAAGCCTGATCTAGGAGGGGAGGGGGGGGGGACAAACCGGGGTGTCTTCCCCGCGAGACAATTTCAGGGGGGCACCAAATTCATATTCTTGATGAAAAAAACATTGTTTCACAAAGCGCCTAGCATCCAGCGCACGTTTGTCTATCAATTGTTCATATTATTTTGAAGCACATCCCTTTTGCTTTTTGAATATTTTTGAACATACTCTGATATCTGAACGAATCATAAGTTGATTTTTGAATGCGTGCATAGTGTAGATGATGTCTCTGCCAGGGGAATCCCCGTCGCATCTAGAAATAAAAGACTACCACAAACAAAAGCGGACGGGGCTATACAAGCTAAGCCGAATAAACCCGAACGGGAGGATGCCAATCGCTGTTGTTTTATGTGGTTGATTGGGTGTGCGAATGATCATCGTTGTTATAATTATTAGCGAAACCCATGGATTCAGACTACCCGAGCGGAAATAAACGACTAACAGGAATAACAGATAAGAAACATTACGTATTATCTTCTCGGCGTATCCAAGAAACTGACATTTTGACGGAAAATTTTTATCAGATCGTTAGACTATCAGTTGTACAATCCCCGGTTAGCAGCAGCTTTAAATTCTGTTCTCGAGATAACTTGGAAAACACCGCGTTGCAGGAACACGTAGTAACGCCTAACGGGAGAATAAACGCGGGATAACTGAACCTGTGATTCTGGCAGCGTTAGCGAAGTTAACCGTAGAAAAAGTTTTCACAATGGCAGGCAGGTTTAGAGAATTAGTGATGACAGGATCGTTTGTTAGAACGAGTAAGGCGAAGAAATGGGGACATCCGACAAATTACATGGAAGAGTATGACGATTCCAAATTTATATAAAAATTTCGTACTATTAATTTTCGATCTCATGATTGATGAACTGTAGCGTATGAATGAAATGTGAAACTATTTCCTAAAATAAAACTTTTGCTTGTAGTAGGCCTAATAGGTATGTGATATTAGTACTTCGTGAATTATATTGTGTCGTCTTCACAAAAAATACGGGCTGATGTGCACAACTCTCCCCTGACGTTTCGTCTCTGACTGCGGTAGACATCCTCCGAGGTAAAGCGGCGAACTCCAAAGAGAACTCGAGGAAGCGCTGATTACATAGGCAGTACAGAGGGCACCACTGTCCATCACGTGGCGTCAGCTATGAGACTATCTCTGGTAATGCCAACATTCTCGATTGAAAGTAATCGATCGTCACGCTTCCGATGCAACGCTGACATCCAAATTTTATCCAGTTTAACACCTTCGTCTTTCCTGTTAAAATTATTACGGTGTTTATCAATCTCAATAGTCTCTCTATACATGCGCGCATAACAATGCGAGGTTTTAGATATGACACTCGTCTCGCTGAATTTTATTTCATGATTACCTTCCTGGTAAACATGTTCTGCTACGGCCGATTTATCCGTGTGACCCAGGCGGAAATTTCTCTAATGCTGAACAAGACCGGTGTTCAAGCATCTCTTTGTGGTACCGATACACACATGTCCACAATTACAACGAATTTTATATACCCCCGGCGTAGCCAAAGGGTGTCGTGCATCTTTTTCAGATCTTAAATAGTCTTTTATTTTCCTGGTTGGTCTGAAAATAGTTTCCACCCCATCCTTGCTTAACACATTCCCAATGCGATTTGTGACCTTACTAAGAAACGGAAGAAAAACCTTGCCGTTGGGCGCCTGTTGTTCGTCGTTGCTCCTGATTCTCTGCCTAGAGCGAAGTGCTCGAACTATATCCTTGCTATAATAGCCATTCTTCACGAAAGCTGACCGTAGATGTTCAATCTCATCTTTTAAATAAACAGGTTCACAAATTTTGTGCGCCCTATCTATCAAAGTTTTTATTACATCCCTTTTTTGTACAGGATGATGGTTTGAATCTTTATGCAGATAACGATCAGTATGTGTGGCCTTTCTATACACCTACCTTATGGCCCAACGTTCCGACCCGTCGTTTAATCACAGACACATCCAGGAAATTCAATTGCCCATTCCGCTCTGTCTCCATAGTAAATTGGATTTTCGGATTAACGCTGTTTAGATGAGTCAGGGAGGCGTCCAACTCCTCTGCTCCGTGTGTCCACACTAAGAAAGTGTCATCGATATAGGGATACTATCTGGCTAGTCTTACTGACAGTCTACAACGCCCGTTGTTCAAAAGTCTCCATAAACAAGTTAGCCATAGCATGGAAGTCACTATTGTATTGGAAGTAAGTTGTAGTGAGGCAGTGTCGGAATAATGCCACAATATCGGTAGGAAAAATATCCGCTATGCATAATATAGCTTCGTTTGCCGGAGTCATGGTAAATAACGACACAATATCAAAACTGACGGGGATATCATCCGGGTCCACGCTGATTTCCTTTTATTTGTCAATGAAATTAGCTGAATTTTTAATATGACTGTCCGTCCTACCAACATAAGGTTGCAGCAATGAGACAAGGTATCTAGCTAACTCACGGGTGTGTCCGCCTATAGCGCTGACAATGGTCTCAACGAAACCTCAGGTTTATGCACTTTGGGTAATCCATGAAGTCTAGGTGGGTACGCTTCTGTTTTACAAAGCAGCTTCTTATTGTCGGAGGAGAATGAAAACGCTTTCACCAGTCGACTGGTCATTTTAAAAATCTTCACAGTCGGATCCTTCTGAATATTTTTGTAATTGGTGGGAACCAAAATATCATTGAACTTTTTGCAATAGTCCACACTGTTCTACATGACGGTGGCATTGCCCTTATCTGCATTAAGAACAATAATGTTTCTATCTGCATTTATATCCCTCAGCACGTTCCTTTGTGCTTGCGACAAATTACTGTTAGGTGGCTTACATGTGGGCAAACTCCTAGCTGTTTCCATCCTAATTACATCAGCGGACTGCTGTGGAAGCCGAAGGATAACTACATCAATATTTGCTACAATATCCTCTGTGGGTACGTTTCGGGGCGTCACATATGTTCTGTCGTGTATTTATGTAAAGAAGGAACATAAGAATGATCACTTGTGTCAAAACTGATGTGTTGGCAGATGTGCCAACACCTTGTAGTTAGAGGAGGCCGAAATGCACGCTATAATTCACGCAGGCTTGCTTAGGTCTGAAACAGGATACGTAATGAATGCTACAAAGAAAAGTACGTAGCTGCTGGAATACTTAAATTTAATCCATCATTTGTATACAGCATTCTTGATGATACAAGTTAGACTCTCTCCAGAAATGGTTAATGGCGCCTTGCTAGGTCGTAGCCATGGACTTCGCTGAAGGCTATTCTAACTGCCTCTCGGCAAATGAGAGAAAGGCTTCGTCAGTGTAGTCGCTAGCAAAGTCGTCGTACAACTGGGGCGAGTGCTAGTCCGTCTCTCAAGACCTGCCGTGTGGTGGCGCTCGGTCTGCGATCACTGACAGTGGCGACACGCGGGTCCGACATGTACTAATGGACCGCGGCCGATTTAAAGCTACCACCTAGCAAGTGTGGTGTCTGGCGGTGACACCACAAAAACAGTCTCGCTTATTAGGCGTATGTTACAAATGCTGCAATATTATAAAGGCCTATTTCATTTATTAAGCACGCAGTGACAAAATAGACGTAATCGAATCGAGAAACCTCACCATAATTGTGCACTATTCGTATTAACAGCTTTTTTCAGTATTAGACAACGACATTTTGATTATTCAAGTGGCAAAACGTTTGGCGAACTTTCATGAGGTAATAGATTCTTCCCCAGAAAGCACGCAGTGTAAAGCTGCAGCAAGATCAGAGAGAAAAAAATTCTGGGATCTAAGGATTGAAGAACTGTGTACTGTCTTGCTTGTCTCTTGGCTTTACTGGTTTTATGTTTCCCACACTTAATTTTATGTCCCACAAAAGAGAAAGTTATTACCTAATAGGCAATAAATAATGCAAATTTTCAGAAGAGTTCTTATCCTCCCGGTCAGAAAATTTCACCCAGTATCAATTGTGAGCATTTTTTTGAGGGGGATAGGACATCAGACCGGCCTACTGGGAGCAGGAGAGGCTCCACAGGATATTTTAATTGCTACTGTTCTCAATATGGGTTTACTGGCTTCCATTACAAAATATAGACGTTTGAATTCTACAGAGTGAAATACAGTGACGTGCAATAGAAGAATGCTGTGTGAAGAGGCGTGGCATTGCACTTTGGCACACTTAAGACCGAATAAGATACATACGTTTCCTCGAACATATGTGTTTTATACATCAAACTCTTCAGAAAGATGTGCGGTACAAAATCAACATATGTTTTTAAAAATCAATTTTTTTTTTAAATTTTTGACGTCTTATCTCAAACGCTCGTGGGAGGGGGGGGGGGGGGGAGGGCAGAAACATGTAATCACTCTTGAGTAGCGTGATTGGTCGAAGGTTTTTATTTCCTTTGCTTACTGAATTTTTAGACCTATTATCCCTTCTGGGAATTCTTTAGGAACGTCACCATTTCCGTTCATGACTTTGTTGTACATGCATAGTAACTTGCTTTTGTTTTGTGGCAGGAACACTTGGTAGGATTCTACAGAGATGCCATCAGGTCCTGGCGATTTATTTTTAGGACTTCATGTTATTGCATCTTTCAGTTCGTTCTCCTCTATCTCCGCTGTGAGATCTTCTGTTTGTCCTGTGCTCAGTCTGCCTTGTACGTTCCTTGTGAACTCTTGCCGAGCGCTGTCTTCGGTATGTTGGCTGGAGAAGTATATGTGAACCATTTCCTGCTTTCTTTCTGTTTTGTAAGAGTTGTTCCACTAGTTAGTTTAATTTTTGTCAATATTTTCCTCTTACCTCTCTTATTTTTACGCACGAAATGATACTTTTAAAGCCTTCTGTTGTTTCAGACCTAAAATTTTCCATTCGAATTTCTGAATCCTTGTGTAATTCTCTGTTACTCGCGCCCCCAAAGTATAGAAATCTCTAAGCCCATGAAAATAAAACTCGGTCGACTTTTTATTTCGCCACAAGCATTCAAGCCTCATTTTTCTTATCTTGGACTTTGCACACTATAGCCACAAAACTACAGTAGAACTGTGTAGCGAGAGTCTGCTTACACATTCTTTCCATATGTTAGAACATGCCACCTAACTTTCCTCATCCTATAGATGTGTGGTATTCAGTTTCCAGATGTCCCCAACTTGGTAAGGTTCTTGGTTCTTCAAATTAACTGAAGCAACGTACGAGCATAATCAAAGAAGCTAGTGGGCCTCATTTCAAACTGGAGGACTTGTTTAAAACGGTTGATGCGTAAATCCTGTCTAGCTTACCTGTTGAGTGACAGGTACAGTATGTAAAGCTGGGCGCTGCACTGTGGGTATGTTACCACGTGTCGGCCAACTGCACTTGGTGGATAACACCCTCCTGTTCTGTAGATTTATTGAAATTCGGTGGCTAGTTTTCTGAGCTCAGGATAGAATTAAAGTCGCCAGCTATGATTATGTGATCTTGATGATTACTCCAAAGAGGAACGACCTCACTTTTAAAAAATTCAGCTCTAGCGTGCCTGTCATTATTGCCAGAGTGCGTAAACGTTGAAGAAGTGGGCGTTAGTAACAGCTGCTGTAGTTCCTCTACTATTTGGCAGTTTTTGTATTTCTGTGACATGAATTCGTTCTTTTGTGAGAGTGGCGGTTCCCAGCTCTGTACCATTACCAGGGTTGGTTATGACGTTGTGTCACATATCTTCTCTAATCTAATACCTGTTACTTCTCGTAACAGCAGTATATCAACATTACCTACGTGTGGGATATCTTGCATAGTTTTTGTATGCTTGTGTTCCATTCATATTGTCTTATTCGTTATCCCTTTTGATATTCCTCATAAAAGTGCTGTCTGAAATATATCCTTTTCCACATTTCTATCCTAGCAAAGTTTTCTTCACCCTTTTCCATTTTTACCTTCTTGTTGACCAGTGTTCTACTCCGTTCCTTCAATTTAAACCATTTCTTCATCTTAACTTGTTTCTTCCAATTCATCTGGATCGTTCCTCGTGTTGTTTGTTGCTGGTTTACTTTTCTTTTTCTCGGAAAGTCAGTGCTACTAATTATTCAGAGTCCTTGTGAGCCAGTCCTATCTTTTTATGCTTTCTTTTGAGTGTGTCTTGCTCCGGTTTCAGCTTTTTCTGTTGTTACATTTGTTTCTTGCGCACGGGTCCTATCTTTTGGCAAGTGGAGCCTCTGGATCCTTATTGGCACCTGGGCTGTACTGTCATTATCGAGTTGCTAATGTCCATTATTAATTAACTGTCACGAGCAGTCTCTTCCCGGTTAACTTCGGGGACGAGAGACATAGGGTGCTGTTACAGAGATTAAAGGCAGCGCCGACACGGTCGGGGTTGCCACAGCTTCGCTGGCCGGCAGCTGCGCCACTCGACATTGTATGCACTGTGAACGGACATGGCCTGTAGCTTAATACGAGCGCAAGTCTCGGTTGCCCATCATACGGGTACAGCACGATATCTGCAAACAATGACCTATGATGTTATGTGCTTTTGAAAACGTACTCGCACGTGCCAAACTCCATTCAGGGGAGGCAACTTGAGGTCGTGTGCCGGAGACCACACGTTGAGAGCCTATTGCCACTCGCTGCACCTAGTGTCGATCCTCTTAAAACGTTTCTGCATTTCGGTGCAGTTTTCTAGCGTCGCGATTTCTCTGTACACAACAGCATCATCCGCTAAAAGCCTTATGGGAATTCCGACGTTATATACTGGGTCATTTATATGTATTGTGAAAAGTAATGGTCCGATAGCTCTCCACTGGGGCACGACCGAAGTTTCTTTTACGTCTAAAGAACTCTCTCGATTCAGAACGACATGCTGTGTTCTGCTTGGCAGGTACAGAAAGCTGGCTGAAGCCAGAGATACATTCTGCCGAAATTTTTACAAAGGCACAGACGGTGTTTAGAAAGGATAGATTACACGCAACCGGTGGTGGCGTGTTTGTCGCTGTTAGCAGTAGTTAATCCTGTATTGAAATGTAAGTGGATAGTTCAAAAATGGTTCAAATGGCTCTGAGCACTATGGGACTTAACATCTATGGTCATCAGTCCCCTAGAACTTAGAACTACTTAAACTTAACTAACCTAAGGACAGCACACAACACCCCGCCATCACGATGCAGAGAAAATCCCTGACCCCGCCGGGAATCGAACCCGGGAACCCGGGCGTGGGAAGCGAGAACGCTACCGCACGGCCACGGGATGCGGTCTATAAGTGGATAGTTCCTGTGAATTATTATGGGTGGAGATTATACTCAACAACCGAGCTACGTTAATAATTGGCTCCTTTTACCGACCTCTCGACTCAGCAGCATTAGTGGCAGAACAACTGAGAGAAAATCTGGAATACATTTCACATAAATGTCCTCAGCATGTTATAGATTTCAATTTACCAGATATACACTGGGACACTCAGATGTTTAGGAGGGGTGGTAGGGACAGAGCATCGAGTGACATTATACTGAGTGCACTATTCGAAAATTACCTCGAGCAATTAAACAGAGAACCGACTCGTGGAGATAACATCTTGGACGTACTGATAACAAACAGACCCGAACTTTTCGACTCTGTAAGTGCAGAACAGGGAATCAGTGATCATAAGGCCGTTGCTGCATCCATAAATAAGGAAGTAAACAGGAATATAAAAAAAAGGGAGGAAAATTTATCTGTTTAGCAAGAGTAATAGGAGGCAGATTTCAGACTACCTAACAGATCAAAACGAAAATTTCTGTTCCTACACTGACAATGTTGAGTGTTTATGGAAAAAGTTCAAGGCAATCGTAAAATGCGTTTTAGACAGGTATGTGCCGAGTAAAACTGTGAGGGACGGGAAAAACCCACCGTGGTACAACAACAAAGTTAGGAAACTACTGCGAAAGCAAAGAGAGCTTCACTCCAAGTTTAAACGCAGCCAAAACCTCTCAGACAAACAGAAGCTAAACGATGTCAAAGTTAGCGTAAGGAGGGCTATGCGTGAAGCGTTCAGTGAATTCGAAAGTAAAATACTAGGTACCGACTTGACAGAAAATCCTAGGAAGTTCTGGTCTTACGTTAAATTAGTAAGTGGATGTAAAAATTTCAGCAGAATTTATCTCTGGCTTCAGCCAGACACTCTGGGATGATAATGGCACTGAAACAGAGGATGACACGCGTAAAGCTGAAATACTACACACTTTTTTCCAAAGCTGTTTCACAGAGGAAGACCACACTGCAATTTCTTCTCTAAATCCACGCACGAACGAAAAAATGGCTGACATCGAAGTAAGTGTCCAAGGAATAGAAAAGCAATTGAAATTACTCAACAGAGGAAAGTCTACTGGACCTGACGGGATACCAATTCGATTCTACACAGAGTACGTGAAAGAACTTGCCCCCCTTCTAACAGCCGTGTACCGCAAGTCTCTAGAGGAACGGAAGGTTCCAAATGTTTGGAAAAGAGCACAGGTAGTTCCAGTTTTCAAGAAGGGTCGTCGAGCAGATGTGCAAAACTATAGGCCTATATCTCTGACATCGATCTGTTGTAGAATTTTAGAACATGTTATTTGCTCGCGTATCGTGTCATTTCTGGAAACCCAGAATCTACTCTGTAAGAATCAACATGGATTCCGGAAACAGCGATCGTGTGAGACCCAACTCGCTTTATTTGTTCATGAGACCCAGAAAATATTAGATACAGGCTCCCAGGTAGATGCCATTTTCCTTGACTTCCGGAAGGCGTTCGATACAGTTCCGCACTGTCGCCTGATAAACAAAGTAAGAGCCTACGGCATATCAGACCAGCTGTGTCGCTGGATTGAAGAGTTTTTAGCAAACAGAACACAGCGTGTTGTTCTCAATGGAGAGACGTCTACAGACGTTAAAGTAACCTCTGGCGTGCCACAGGGGAGTGTTATGGGACCATTGCTTTTCACAATATATATAAATGAACTAATAGATGGTATCGGAAGTTCCATGTGGCTTTTCGCGGATGACGCTGTATTATACAGAGAAGTTGCAGCATTAGAAAATTGCAGCAAAATGCAGGAAGATCTGCAGCGGATAGGCACTTGGTGCAGGGAGTGGCAACTGACCCTTAACATAGACAAATGTAATGTATTGCGAATACATAGAAAGAAGGATCCTTTATTGTATGATTATATGATAGCGGAACAAACACTGGTAGCAGTTACTTCTGTAAAATATCTGGGAGTATGCGTGCGGAACGATTTGAAGTGGAATGATCATATAAAATTAATTGTTGGTAAGGCGGGTACCAGGTTGAGATTCATTGGGAGAGTCCTTAGAAAATGTAGTCCATCAACAAAGGAGGTGGCTTACAAAACACTCGTCAGACCTATACTTGAGTATTGCTCATCAGTGTGGGATCCCTACCAGATCGGGTTTACGGAGGAGATAGAGAAGATCCAAAGAATAGCTTCGCGTTTCGTCACAGGGTTATTTGGTAAGTGTGATAGCGTTACGGAATGTTTAGCAAACTCAAGTGGCAGACTCTGCAAGACAGGCGCTCTGCATCGATGTGTAACTTGCTGTCCAGGTTTCGAGAGGGTGCGTTTCTAGATGAGGTATCGAATATATTGCTTCCGCCTACTTATATCTGCCGAGGAGATCACGAATGTAAAACTAGAGAGATTCGAGGGCGCACGGAGGCTTTCCGGCAGTCGTTCTTTCCGCGAACCATACGCGACTGGAACAGGAAAGGGAGGTAATGAGAGTGGCACGTAAAGTGCCCTCCGCCACACACCGTTGGGTGCTTGCGGAGTATAAATGTAGATGAAATGTTCGAGAGAAATATTGCGTAAAAGATAAGGCAAGACCGGAAACCGAAGAAATACAAAAATCCTGTGTCTGTTCCAAACAAAGTGGAATTAGCCGTCGTTAAAATGGATATCCGCATGGAAAAGCTGCCTGGAATATTGCAGCAGCTTCTTGTAGACTACTATTACCTTTTGGATTTGGACATGAGGCAAGACTTTGCTGGAATTTTTAACAAAATGGCGGTGCTCCAACTACTTAACGTCAAATCACGACTTTTGCATCGAAGGAGACTGCCAGGGAAACATCACTGTCATTGTAGACAACGATAAAACAGATGAGATTGCCTCTTTAACGTAGACGAGCTCCAATTGCAGAGTAAAGATATATAACGAATTTATTTTCCAAATAACAAGTCCAGGAGTGAACAAGTTGTTGGCAAACATCTTATAGATTTTATGAAGAATCCAAACATGCGATTTTCTTTGGCTAAAGAAAATGTTATTACCAGGATGGAGGCTACGATGTACAGCTACAGAATGGATAGTATGTTTGACAATGTGCAAGGCTGTTTAAGTGTATTAAACACTAATAAACAGTATTTATGATGTGCTCCACTGTACATGATACCAATCATTTCCATGTGGTGTCAATTAACAAAAAAGTTATTGAACAGCTGCTGCGTGATGTTTAACGTTTTGCAATTTGCCTACTGGGATAATAAGAATACCAAAAATTGAGTGGGGTACAAGTAAGTCTTCCAGTCACTCAAGACCGACAAAAGCTAATAAGCTATATTACATCTGCATACAGTTTTAATTATCTACCTCTAAACTACCTGGAAATTCTTAACATTGAGTCCAACGGAGACGATATAAGTGTTATATTAAAGCTGGAGAAACATACTTTTCTCAATATAGGACGTTGATCTCCACAATACCGTCATATATAAATTTTGCTGAATTAGACCTGGATCCTCGAAACAATGCTATTCTAAACGTCTCAAGAAAGACAACCAATGTGTCAAACAGATTTAAACCATTCGCCATTAAGGAAATTACCCCCACAAGTACAGTTAATATGTTGTGTGCACGAAAAAGAAAACGGGAAATGAAGGTCATCGAAGTCAAGCAACGTAAATAGAAGTATTCGATGAGACAACTGGCATAAAGGGAGAATATAAACTCTAATTGTAAAAGAAGCTATTGCAGATGTGCGATCAAGGTTTACTAATTGTCTTAAACATAGAGTATGAAAAATCTGGCTAGGGCAAGGGAATATAAAATATCTGTAATTACAGTAAACAGCAATGGAAATTGGTCATATGTTAGAGTACTGGCAGAAATCAGTTAAATCGATGACGTTTACTACATTAAAGGAGACACGAAAATATTTTTATAAATCTCCATTCCCATTTGGATTGACTTAAAAATATTCTATCTACATATGGCAAACTGGAGGTTGTACACCTAACAACGGAACAGCTACTTGCAATATTTAAAACTAATGAGTAATTACATGTAATGGACACTAGGTTGGGAAAGCTGTTAACTTTAAGATATATACAAAAATCCTTCAAGAGTAAATAGGAGTAGTGCCGTCAGTGTACATACAAGAAGGTGTGCAATGCTTTAACGATAGTTTCGCGGAGGAAGTAAGAGACAAAATTAAAATCCCCAAGTGCTTGTATCTCGAAGAACTGCAGGAAGGTCCAGAGCTAATTGTTGAAGCTAAAGAACATATTTTACAGAAAGAACATTAGATATGTGATATTGCTTCTTTCTTCTTCTCCTTTTTCTTCTTCTTCTTTCGAATGGGCCAGCTGAGGACCACGATATTCAACTTTTCAGCCTGGAGAGGGACTTGAAGTTTGCACTCTCTGGCTACGTTTCTCCTTTCTCTCTTTTGTCCCGAAACCTCTTTTCTTTTAGTATCCTTCTGAGAAGTGCACCGTTTCTAATGTCACTTTCGGTTACGTTCAGTTTCTGGATGTCTTTCTTCTGTCAGCCATGGTGTCACGGTCTTCCTGTTCTTCCAGTAGCTGAGAAGTCTTGTTTGGTCCATCCTTGTGATATGTCCGTAGAAAGCGAGACGCCTCTTCCTGGCTACATCTGTGATTTTCTCGGTATGATTGTATAGATCCTGGTTTGACTGTCTTCTGTACTCACCATCTGTTTTGACCGGTCCCAGAATTTTTCTAAGGATCTTCCTCTCCTGAATCTCTAGTTTATCTGTGAAGCCTTTCCTGTCCAGATTCAAGCATTCTGAGGCAAATAGGGCTTCAGGGCGGATAACTGTTTGGTAGTGTTTTAGTTTGGAATTGGCATTTCTTATTATAGATGTTCTTGGTTAATTGATATGCTAATTGTAACTTATTAATCCGAGTTGTTAGTGCTGTTCCTTCTGATAGATTAGGTTTCAACCATTCTTCTAGATACTTGAATCTGTCATCTTTCTCAATTTGACCTTGTTCCCGCTGTACTTCACTGGGAGTATCACTGATGCTGGTGAGGTATTTTGTCTTTTCTAGTGACAATTGAAGTCCTACCTTGGCAGCCTGGAGTTGGAGCATATTGAGCTGCTTTACTGCTACTGCCACTGAGAGTGCTATAAGTGCCAGATCACCTGCGAAAGCAAAACAGTCTACTACTAGTCCCTTCCGTTTGTATCCCAGGTAAATATCGCTTGGCATATTTTGTAATTCCATTTCTTTTCGCAAATCTCTGATCACCTTGTCCAGTGCACAGTTGAAGAGAAGAGGTGAAAGTCCATCTCCCTATCTAACGCCTGTCTTTATCTCAAAGCTTTTTGAACGTGTTCCCCTGAACTTTACTCGTGATCTAGTGTTACTCAAGGTCTTTTGGATAAGGCTGTAAGTTTTCTGGTCCAGGCCCATTTCCTGCAAAATTCTCATAAGAGCATGTTTGTCGATTGAATCGTATACTTTCCTGACGTCAACGAAAGTAACTACGTACTGTTTATTCGTTGGTTTAATTGGACTTAATACTGACTTCAAGCTAAGGATCTGTTCAGAACAAGAACGTCCTTTTCTAAAACCACCCTGATAATCTCCAAGTTTTGGGTCCAATTGAGGTTCGGCTCTGTTCAGTAATGCCTTAGATAATATCTTATAGGTGAATGGTATCAATGAGATCCCTCTATAATTGTTGTTGTCAGTAAAATCACCCTTCTTGTGTAAGGAGTGGATCAGAGCAAATGTCCAGTCATCTGGTAACTTCTCAGTGTGCCAAATGTTCCGTAGGATCTCGGCCAACTTGCTGATTGCTTTGTCTCCAGCGTGCTTCTATAGCTCCACAACTATAGCGTCTTCTCCTGGTACTTTGTTATTCTCCAGCTGTTGGAGAGTGAGAGTTTGGCTGTCTGGGACTGTCTTGATAGATAAAGGTTTTAGGGGACTCACAGTTGAGGAGATTTTCAAAATATTTGTCCAATATGCGACACTTGTCCCTGTCGTTATAGGCTATGTTTCCATCTGCTCCTCTGAATTGTAAGCTGGGTGGGGCATAGCTTCAAAGGTTTCTCTTGAAAGTTTGGTAAAAGTTTATAGTGTTATTCTTTTTGAAATCTTCATCTAATTGAGTCAATTGGCCCTAAGTGTACTGACGTTTAACCTGCCTGATGGTTTTGGCAGTTAGCCGGCGCTGTTCTATGAATTACTCCTTATTTCTTTCGAACTTCTGTGAGCTCCATCTTAGCCAAGCTGCTTGTCTCTTTACGATAGCTTGGTCGCAGGTACTTGTCCACTACTCATGTTTCTTCTGTTTCTTTATTGGGACGACTTCTGTTGCGGCTTTCACTAATTTGTCCCTTACATGGTCTCAGTTGTTGCATTCATGATCTAGTGTTTGCATTCTCTCTGTAAGCATATTGCAGGTTTTCAGTTTTTCCAAGTCAGACTTGGTAAGATTGGCAGTTTGAGACTTTCTTGTATTTCTAAGTAGAAATCGTAACTATTTTTGAGGGGTAGTCGTCCGAGTCCACGTTCACTGCTATTAACACTCTCACATTCAGGACTTCTCTACAGGACTTTCTTGAAATGGGGACATGATCTATTTGAAACTCTTCTAGGAGTTTATTGGGTGAAGCACATATCTTCTGTTTTCTTGGTAGATGCTGAAAAGCCGTTGATTTCGTTACTAGGTTAAATGCGTTACAGAGCCCCACAAGTCTTTCTCCATTTCTGTTAGTGTGCATGTGAGCTGAGTATTCCCCCACTATATATTTATACTCCCGCTCTTTCCCTAACTGGGCGTTAAAATCACCCAATAATGTGACTGTATTCCGCTCTGGGATCTTGCCGATAGTGTCCTCGAGTTCTTCCCAAAACTGGTCTGTGCCTTCAGGGTTTTTCTTGTTGTCCTGGTTAATAGGTGCATGTACATTCACAATGGTGTAGACCTTGTTGGAGCATCGAAATGTTAACAGAGACACTGGACTGTTAGGTGACTGGAAGTCGATAACTGACTCAAGTATTTTGTTACTGACAATGAATCAAGTTCACAGGTGAGGGACGTTCTTCATCTTCCTACGTCCCACTTTGCCCTCGAAGATTCGATAATCCTGAGATACAAAGGCATGTTCATCTGTATACCTGGTTTCTTGTACCGCTATGATAAAAATATTGTGTTGTGTCAGAGTTTTTGTCAGATGCTTCAAATTGCCCATCTTGAGCGAGGAGTTGACGCCCAGCGTGGTGAAGTAGTTGCATTGTTTATGCCGCATCTTGTTTCTAGAGGTTTCAGCATGCTCCGACTCATCCTTGTAGCATGTTGATGGGGTCTCCACAGAATCCAATGGCCATTACAGTCGTCCGAGGCCACGGTGGATTGAGTACCACCTGGGGTAATTATGTCCGTAAGTTTGTTCTCCATGCTTTCGTTGAAAATGTTGTTGGGTGGATTAGGGTTGTTACGACCTAATCATGTTACTACCGAGGTTTTAAGCTCTGGTAGGTTTGATTTCAGGGTTTATTCCCTTAGATTAGTTGCCTTCCCAGGCTACGGAAACCAACCTTCCCCTTTTGGTTCTTCCACCTTCCTTGCTGTTAGGATTGTAGCAACCATCTTCATCCGCCTTGGAAACCGTTGACCGGTTTCCACCTGTACCCTAGGCCCTTACAGGGTCAGCTGAATCCCAGTTTTTTTTACGAGGTGTTACTCCTCCCGTTCCTCCTACTTGATCGTTTGTAAGAAGAGGCCCCGGGGTTGCGACCGGTGTAGCGGAGTTTATTGCTTCTTTATGTTTGTCAAATTACTGGCTGGAGCAAGAAGTAGATGATTCAGATGTGGATTTTAGTAATAATTTAAAAAATAAACTGGATGTCATTAAAACTAAACCAAGAAAAAATAAATAAAAGGTTATTTTCTTTGTGTAAATGTAAATGCAAAATTAATAAAAAATTTTATACGTGTATCTGAGAGTGTTTAGAATCTTTGCCAGGATACCAAATAAGAACAGTTATTATATCTGACAGATATTATATCTGACCTAGACATGTGTCTTTTGAATTGGAGGAGTGAGTACTTAGAATACCTTGAAAAATAGTTGAAACTAGGTAGTTGAAAATGTAGTGACATTCGTTTTTACGTATATGAATATGTCTGGATGCTGCAGGTGGAGGACTGTGGATTCGACGTAAAAAAATAAGATGGTGTCGATGCTTATTCCCTGTTCGAGCAGCATCAATCTCAAATGTGTGTTGCGTGCTTCTTGACATTTGTATGAAACTTTTAAATAGGCATCGAAATTTCAACGCAGTTGACTACTTTTTGTTTTTTGAAATCTCTGAGACCATTGTTATGCGGTATATCACACAGCTTTCTATGGTTACCTCAAGTGTTTCTCAGTGAATGCACGATGTCAAACAGATGGACGTCCCCCAACTACAATGTGTTGCGAAGGCTGTAAAAGGAATAAATAAAATAATGTTTTCATATATGTGCTTTTTCTTTAAAAATGCGGAGATAATGCAGTTTAATCAGTTTGGTGCCGACACTGTTTCCTTTCGTTACCTTACTCACAGCTACAACAACTCTACATCTTTGTAAACTTTAAAACTGATATTTGACTGAGGGCATTGTGAAATAAGGGAAATTTTGCAATGGGATATTATTTTACTGTACATCAGTAATCATACATCAGGTGTAGTAAACCATCTTTTACTAATCCTTTTTTACTTCATCAACAGCTGTAGAGTATTTTCCTTGTATGCATGCAGACATATAGGAGCGACAAAAAATTTGGTATTCGATCTGTAAATTTAGCATGTATCGAAGCTAATAGTTTCTGACTTTGGCACTGCAGAAAGATGTGTACACTGTGCTCAGACAGGTAATACATGACATCATCGAAGACAGCTTTAGCATATAGCTGCCATCCACTCAGTCTGTTGTACACAGCCCATAATGCACTCCCTAGGTCACATTAGTTCATGCACTTAAAAGACAGAGATAAATGGAGGAGTATCCAGGCCCTGCCATGAGTTCTGCATCCCCATACATCTTCATGATTGACAGCTTGTAACCAAAACAGTAGATGCCTGGGGGAGAATGAGACGGGTACTGTTCAGTAGTCACTTGGCACTGATGTACGGCAAAAGCATGACATAGCTCATCCCACTGCATCTTACTAAACTGAACTTTAACACCGTGTTTGACATTCTAAATTTCATTACTACATGACACTCACTGTCTGCTTGTAGGCCTATATTTGCGTGCTTCAATCTGCAGGCGGTCAAATTATGTGTTACACATAACGGGACAGTACAATGGGACCAGTTAACTGTGGCTCCATAAATGACTGTGTGTCCTGATCTGTCTTGCTCGAACCGGCAGCTAGTGCCACATCAGGAGACTGCTGCACTGTTGAAAAGAAGAAAAACGTAAGTACTTGTACACACAGTGACAGAAGAAATCGTTAATAATATTAGTACATTCGAATGTGACAGCACTCTCTTCTTCTTCTTCTTCTTCTGTCAGGGGGTGGTGGCTGATCTCAGCTAACGCTTTATGGTTCGTCCACTACTGTGAACAGAACTCAAGTGATAGGTAGGAGAGTGACTACAGCACCATAACGCCATAGCACAATGGGTGGGGGATGGGGGGGGGGTAAGGGGAGTGGAGGGTGGCTAGCTGTGTGTGATTATAATTTATTGGGTTTGGCACACACCGTTACAGACATGTACCCAGTGGAGTCCGGACAATTGCATGAAAAGTGCCGGTGGATGAGAGGGTGACATCCAATTAAGCCAACTAAAAATCCATTAATTAAAGTGGACCAGGTGTCTCTTTGATCCTATACTAATATAATGTTGAAGAATTACACGAGGTGGAAAAAAGCCAGGGGCCGTCGGAAGATTCCACCCGGATTACATTATGGTCGGACAGAGATTCCAAAATCAGATATTGGATTGTAAAGCGTACTCAGGAGCATGTATGAACTCAGATCACAAGTTAATAATAATGAAGAGTAGTTTGAAGTTTAAGAGGATTTTCAGGAAGAGTCAGAGTCTAAGGAAGTGGGATACTGAAGTATCGAGGAATGATGATGAAGAGTTTGAAGTTATGTGAGACTGTAGATGCTATGATAATGAAAGCGAACAGACAACCACCGAAGAATGAACAGACAGATAATAGGTACAAGGGAGATCAAGTCAAGAAATTTCGGGGAGCATAAGTACTAGTTCAGAAGAAATACTTCAGTTGATCGCCGAAAGGAGAAAGTACAGCAATATAAGTCACTTACAAATGAATTCAGTAGGAAGTACGTCGAAGGCCTCTACACGTGGGAACAATGAGTGATGAAACAGAATAAGAAACGGAAATCGATTTGCAAGGTGCAGCGGATCCAATACTGAAGGTAGACTTGCGATCAGATGAGGCAGAACAGACAGATAACACCCCTTCGGCATTCGCCAAAGACCACTTTTTCATTGTACATGATACAGAAGATTTATGTTTTATGAATGTTTTTATGAAATTTATCACCTGATGCATTACCTTTTTCCAAAAACCAAGGCCTAGACTTTGCATTGAACCATCGTGGACCTTGTTGAGGTAGGGTGACTTTCATGCCTCAATGATACAAATGGCTTTATAGTTGTTGCAACAACATCGAAGGAGTATCTGTGGAGAGGCGTGACAAAACTGTGGTTCCTAAAGAGGGGCAGCAGCCTTTTCAGTGATTGCGACGGCAGCAGTCTGGATGATTGCCTGATCTGGCCTTGTAACAAAAGCCACCACGACCTTGCTATTTTGATTCTGCCAGCTGAAAGCGACGAGGGACTATGGCTGTTATTTTTCCCTAGGACATGCAGCTACAGAGAGAGGCAAAGTGGACCCCTATTCGGGTCTCTGAGCCTGGACTACTCAGGAGAACAAACTGGCATTCTGCGGGTCGGAGCGTGGAACGTTAGATCCCTTCATCGGGTAAGTAGGTCAGAGAATTTAAGAAAGAGAAATGGATAAGTTGCAGTTAGATGTTGTGAGAATACGAATAATTCACCCTTGTCTTGGTCCCTAATTTTTTTTTTTACTACGCCTTACAAAGCTTTTCGTTTTTACAGCATCATCAAATCTGTGGCATAAAGCACTGGCATTAGAATGGATGGAATAGACTTTTATAAAATAATAATGTTCAGAGTAACAGCGGTTACGAGTAAGTTGAATTACATACCTTATCGATATGTAGTATCTAGTCAAAGTTAAACATTTTACTCAACATCAGGCGCCAAACTGGCTCCTGCCGTGCGGCGCATTACATAGTAAACATATTCGGTCACCACATTGCTCAAGTGGCAATGGAAATGATCGTATGGTGTCAGTGGTCGGGAGTTCCCAGACGGGAATTGCTCAAGTGAACGGCATATATCGAATACGATACATAAATAATAATAAAAAGAATTTTCGCGACCTACACAAGACCTACACCTACAACAAAAAGAACACAGTAACTTCTTCCTCCATTATAAGCCAGCTGGATTAGCTACCATGTCAGTATTCTGCGATGCACTGGAGAAAGTGTTGAAGAACCACAGTATGAGTGGAATAAGGAATTTACGTATTAACCGAATGATGTAAATAGATTCTACATTGGTACAGTGGATTAGAGCGTGATTATTCAGTTTTGAAATTCAATACAGCTGCTATGCTGACATGGATGCGAAAGGTCCCCAACAGGTTTCCGGAGGTAGGTCTATGTAGAACCAGGCACACGTCTGACAGTTCCCCAAAATTACAGATCGGTGGTTATGTGAGAGAGGAGCTGGACTCGGTATTGTCCCTTATGTGCTGCGTCGGGTTCAGATCTGGCGGATTTGCTAGCCAGCACATCAACATGAGTTCACTATCAAGCTCCTCAAACCACTACAGTATGAGTCTGGTCTTGTGATAAGGACAGTTATCCTGCTGAAAAATAGAGTCTCCGTCGCATCAAGCATGAAGGGATGTCGGCTCAAAATGGCTCAAATGGCTCTGAGCACAATGGGACAACTTCTGAGGTCATCAGTCCCCTAGAACTTAGAACTACTTAAACCTACCTAACCTAAGAACATCACACACATCCATGCCCGAGGCAGGATTCGAACCTGCGATCATAGCGGTCGCGCAGTTCCAGACGGTAGCGCCTAGAACCGCTCGGCCACTCCGGCCAGCAAGGGATGCAGGTGGTCCACAGCTGTCAGCTACGATGACGAACATTTGATCACGGTTTTAAGTGAGGTTGAAAGTGAAGTGTTGGCAGAAGAGCCAACACTGTGTTGCTAGAGGAGACCGAAATGCACGCGTTTAATTACACACTGACTGGCGTGAGGTCTGGAACAGTTAAGGGAATTAATAGTAGCAAATAAAGTACGTAGTTGATACAATACTTAACTTTAATCCACAATTGGTGTACATCGCTCTTGACGGTACATGTTATAATCTCAATATCAAATGCTATGGCGCCTTGCTAGGTCGTAGCAAATGACGTAGCTGAAGGCTATGCTAACTATCGTCTCGGCAAATGAGAGCGTAGTTGTCAGTGATCCATCTCTGGCTAAGTCGGCTGTACAACTGGGGCGAGTGCTAGGACGTGTCTCTAGACCTGCCGTGTGGCGGCGCTCGGTCTGCAATCACTGACAGTGGCGACACGCGGGTCCGACGTATACTAACGGACCGCGGCCGATTTAAAAGCTAGCACCTAGCAAGTGTGGTGTCTGGCGGTGACACCACAGAAAGGAGATTTAGTTTAAAGGAGATTTAGTCGCAACAAATTTTGCAAGCAAGAAAATATATTTTGTGTGTTGGAATATGCGAGAGGTATCCCTGTTTCAAGAGTGCCGAGTGCATTCAGCATGAATTGTGGAAAAGTACTGCCATGAAAACAGGGCACTGTGCATTGCTGTCGACAATTGAGGGACACTGGTCGCCCGTGTAAACTGAGAAGTACGGGTCGACTAAGTGTGCCAGACGCAACTGTGGAGACGGTTAGGGAAATGTTTCGTACGAAGTCAAAAAATAAATAAATAAATAAATAAACGCTTCGCGCAGACCGCAAACTTTGAATACCGCAGCAAATCACGTGGACACTTTTGTGACTGCGTTTGCATTTCAAACCGTACGGTCTGCAGCTCGTGCAACAGCTAAAACCGGTTGATTATAGCCAGCTTCTTCAATTTTGCATTACAATGCAAGAAGTAATTGAGGATGAACATTTCGTCTCCAAGCTGATGAAGCAATCTTCCGTTTATCTTGAAAGGTTAACCGCTACAATGCAAAAGTACGGGGCACTCAAAATGCTAATGAAAATGTGGCACATCAACGAGATTCATCTAAGCGTAATGTTTTCTGAGCAATGTCACAGACGGAGCTGTACGGCAGTCTTCTACGTTGAGAAAACACTGGCAGGTACCTTTTGCGTTGATATGTAGCAGCTGTGGTTGTTACACAACTCGCCACTGGTTCCCAGAATTTCATCTGCAACAAGACGTGGTGCTCCTCAATGAAGCATCGACTTCGTCGCTAACTCCCGTATTGATGGACTGAGTGCATTGGTGAAGATGATAGGACTCTGTTCCCTTGCCCCTCCCCCCTTCCCTCGTCACCGCCCCTTCTTGTCGCCTGACCTAACGCCGTGTGCGTTTTCCTTTAGGGGGTACGTAGAGGACCGCGTTTACGTACCCCTACCGTCAAGAACAGAGGAACAACCAAGCGAACTAGAGATGGGTCGAACTCGTTCATTCCCGTGAACTACTTCATTCATTTCACTCTTTGCCGTGAAGCATTCCAATGAATTAGTTCATTCATGAAGTGCGGAAGCTTGGCGAAGTTCCCCAGTTCGCCGCTCAGCTGCGACTACGCTCGCCTCGCCTCGCTCGTACAATAAAGCTCGTAATACTTCATAATTTTACCAACAGATGGCCGAACTATGCAGTAACGTGCACGCAACGTTTTACGCTCTTACAGCGTCTTAGTTAAATAGAGCATGGTCGAAGGGGACAAAGGAAAGATAAACAGAGAAGCCTGTCACATATAAAGAAGGTATTACATTTAATCTTGCTCGACATTTTCTCATGAAGCGCCCAAAAAAGTCTTTATTTGCCAAATGAAACATTATTTGATGTATTCATGGACTGAAAACTAGGGCTACCAACGAAATGCAGTCCAATTTTATGTTCCTTTTAAAATTTAATCCAAAATAGAATGAGTATGTTTACCATTGTCGCAAAGTCTATATACCTACGTTAAGAAGTATTCATAAGTTTTCCTGTATATTTTATTTTTGTTGAGAATAATAACCCTCCAGATTCAAAACGTAAACTGTCACCTGTAGCCATTGGTACGATTTCAGGTAAAATCCCTCTTTCGGTGTTATTAACAAACCTTTTATTTTCATGTTGGCTGGGTGTGCTTCGTTTGTATGTTTCATATTCGTTTGTCTGCAAGCGCTGCCAACCGTGGGTTATCCGTAGACGCGAAGTTTAACTGCACAAATAGTCACGGGTAATAGTGTCAGCATTGCAGGAAGCAACTGACGCTGCTTTCCCTTCGTCCCTCACCTCCCCAACCCATCGTAAACCTATCGTTCCCCACAAACACCGCGTGATTCTTCGACAGGCAGTAGAGGGAGGACTGAAATGAAGGGAGGATGAGTGACGTAGCGCCGATGTAGTGGGAGAGGGAGAGGGGAAGAGAGTGAGTGAATTGGAGAAAAGTGTGGAGTGTGCTATCTGTGAAGAGTTTGAAGTACCAGTTCATTGAAATTGAGTGGTTAGTTCACACTTCACTGGAGTGAAGCGTTCATTTGAACGACTCATTCACGAGCTCCCCATCACTAAAGCGAACGCATCAATGATGCTGTGATGCCCACAGTCAGGATTTTGCTACGTAAGATGTTGAACGAACTTGATTACCGCTTGATCGTGTAGCCGGAGTGGCACTCACTGTACATTTGTAGAGTGCAAATGCAATAGTGAGTTTACGTTCTATACATGCATCAACAATATTTCTACATATAATAATTCGGAAAATATATAGCTCTGAATACGAATGAATCATTTGTGGTATCCCTGTCTATATTGTGTTGCAAAAAAAAAGAAAATTGTTCTAAATTTAAAACGTAACACTTTGTATCCAAGAATCCGAGGTTTTCCAGTCGACGGTGGTTGCTTGATCATCGATGTTTCACAATGAAGGTGACACTGATCGGTTGCTCTGTTAAAGAGCTCGTAAAAGCGGACAATCTTAACTTGATGGTTGCCAGTGAGTTATCTCATAATTTTGTACCTTTTTCTCGGCGTAGTTAAGTCAATGGAGTCGCATTTGGCTGCAAATGTTCAGCATTCTGCGAAACAATGCCTCACTGATGACTCTTGTGAATCCGCTGGTCGTAATTGCCTGATTCACTGTATTGTTTGTTCGACGACATGTGCTTCTGTTTGTTGTCTTTAGGTCTGTTAAACTTCAAAAACTGATTGAACATAATTGCATTGGTTTACATGTTACCGACCGTGATGGAATATAGAACAGACAGGTCTCTGCTTACGCATGTATGGATTTCACTACATGTAATATACAGGAAGTCCAACAAAGGACACCTTGATTTTAAAATTAAATCACATGGAGAGAAAGCAGAATTCAGCAAACGATTTGTTTACTGCTAAAGCTGTAAGAATTTTATTCAGAAGTTCCGAAATAAGCAGCCAATAACTGGTGCTGCACGCTGCACAGCACGGATCAGCATAAATAAACAAAATCGTCCTTTATGAACATTCTTTAGAATCAAACCACAATCTTTTCAACATGTTCACCGCTCGCAGTATAAGTATAGCACAAATGAAAAATAAAACTGTTGTAACATGAAGTGTCTCAACGAAAATGTATTCAGATGGCTTACAAATCGACGATTCGGGGTCGACCAGTGTGGTGGGATGCTTTTGATGGATAGTGCCTTTCAATATGCCCCACGAAAAGTAGTCACAATTAGTCAAGTCGGGTGGATGTGGAGGTCAATCTGCGACTACGCCAGTAAATGAGATAATTTAAAGCAGTGGCTCTATTCCCGAAGTATTTATCAAGAAACTCAAATACCTGTTAGTGGTGCGTGGTCTCACCACATGTTGTATGAACCACTAGGTGCCTTGTCGATCCTCCAACGCTTCTTGTGTGGTGACAATTTGTTCCAAAATTGCAAAATGACGTTCAGTAGTTATCGATTCTTATATGAAGAAAGGGCCAATAATGCCTCTGCTAGATACCGCAGCTCAGACAGTTAAGTCTGGGAGAGTTCAATGTTTTCGCTCCACACAAATGGGGAATTTAAGAACCGTAAAACCGCCAGTTTTCTTTATCGACATTTCCATTCGGGTGGATGTGTGCTCGATGTGTAAACTAGATACAGCCAACATTATATCCTTCATTATCAGTCGTTGTCAGACTCTAGTTGGCAAGCGCGCAGCGGACACGGAAATGACTTGTAGACTTTGGGTTTTGAATGGAAACATGAGCACTTATTCTGTGTCTCAATATTGTACGAGTATAATGGTCGGACCAATGAAATTAAGACAGGTAGAAAAAAGTAAGCGCACTGTTTATTATTTCAAACGTAATCGCCATAACTGCTAATAGATTCATCCAACTGTGAGAGAATACCGCCAGTGCCTTCATGGCAAAATGTTTGCATTTGCCTATGGGAATATGATTGTAAACAGCCTAAATCTCCTCGTCCGAAGCCATTCTACAGCCACTAATGCCTTTCTTCTGGGCTCCAAAAATATGGAAATCGTTTGGGGAGGCATCAGGACTGCATGAGGCATGTATGAGAACTTCCCAAAGAAACTCGTGCAGTGTACTCGAAGAAGCCTTGGCATCTTGCATGCGGGCGGGAGGATGTGTCAGGGCGTTCTAGTGAAACTTCGACAGTGTAGTAGAAACGACCTTGGTACATATGTATGTTGGAACGTTTCATACGAGTCTCACCTACTATTTTTTACGGATTTCCTCAGAGGTTGCTGAATAAGTGCAAAAACTTTGGCGACATACTCAGGGGTAACGGCAGTTTTCCTGGGGCTAACATTCCCGACTAGATCATAAGTTACGCTGTATGTCTGTTCGAATTCAGCTAAGAGTTTGATAATGGTTTTCCGCGTCGGGTCATTTCGGAACTTCAAACCGTGTTTGAACGCTGTGCATTGTTGCTGCAATACTGTGTTCTTGGCTGTGATATTCCAGTATCGGAAACACACATTGTTGAATGGATTACATCATTTCGGCCTTTTCCTTCGGTACGTTAACATACTTTCACGTTTCAACGGTGGAACCGATTGCTCTGGGCTTCGGAGTATGTTTTATAAGCACTATGTAGCGCGACTTTAGCGCCATCTATTAGCAGATTTTGTAACTGCTTCGCAATTTCTATATAAAATCATTACATCCTTCACAATAAAGATAACCGTTTTATATCGGCTTTTCTTTCCATGTTAACTTTAAAATCAGAGAGTCGTTTATTGGACATCCTGTATGTGGCACATACAGCGAACGGCATGGAGTTGTACAGGCTGAAATTATGAGCGGAATGTCAAAAATGTGTGTTAAATGTTATGGGACTTAACTGCGAAGGTCATCAGTCCCTAAGCTTACACACTACTTAACCTAAATTATCCTAAGAACAAACACACACATCCATGCCCGAGGGAGGACTCGAACCTCCGCTGGGACCAGCCGCCCAGTCCATGACTGCAGCGCCTTACAGCGAAATGTCGGGCGGAACTAAACTAAATCAGCGCTGTGAAACGCGTCTCCTAGTTGCTTGGCAGCGACACGCAGGTGTTTGTTCGACGGGGTCTTCAGTTCTCTTCCCCCGCGGCTTACCCCTCCTGTCGGCAGCATCTGAGGTGCAGTACATCAGCCGGAATGAGGTATCTTGCACGTAACCGCGAGAAAGTTTTCGAAGTTTCTGCAGGCAGCGGGTCGGGGTGGAGTGGAGAGTTATGGAGAGGAGTGAACAGTCGCTCGTATTGCGGGGCCGTTTCAGGGGGCGCGGGGTGAACGAACCCTGGCTATGGCTCCTGCAATAAAAATCGCGGCGCCTGCCGTGAATTCTTTATGCCGACTTTCGGCGGTCTGCCCTGCGACGCAACATCCCAAATTCTCCCGCGGCGCGTGCGCCGGGCAGGATCCGCTCGCTGCCAGTGGGTGCAGACGTAACGGAAGGCGCAGCCGCATGCAAAGATTACGGACGGGAATTACGCCGGGGTCGCCCGTGTCGGCGGCGCTCGGCAGCCAAGTTTCCCTCCAGTTAGCGGCACGTGCAACGGGTGGGAATGACATCGGGAAAATATCTTTTCAGATCCCCGATTTAGTCCCTTCCTTGACTGGTACTGTCTGACAACGGCGCACCATATCAAGGAGGGAAAAAAAGAGAGAGAACTACACTGTTGGCCGAAAAACTTGCAACACCAAGAGGGATAGCAAATAACAAACTTTTATTTTCTCAGTGCATACAATATAGTAGGAAGAATACGTTGCACGGAGTCTTTTCTATGTACAAGGTTTATATCATAACATTTTGCATTTCCAAGAAGAACTACATTCCACATTACTCCCTAATTCTATCAGTTTCTCTTTTAACCCTGTAGGTTGCCAAACAAGACATCCTGTGCTGAAATCTTCCTGCTGAAACCCAGTGAAGTATACTACAATCTTCAGTCATCTTCAGCCATCAAGATACAGCTATCATGTGCCAAGGCAAAAATCTACAGGGTGTTTCAAAAATGATCGGTATATTTGAAACGGCAATAAAAACTAAACGAGCGTTTGTTGCAATATGCTTGGGACAACAGTACATTTTCAGGCAGACAAAATTTCGAAATTACAGTAGTTACAATTTTCACCAACAGATGGCGCTGCGGTCTGGGAAACTCTATAGTACGATATTTTCCACATATCCACCATGCGTAGCAATAATATGGCGTAGTCTCTGAATGAAATTACCCGAAACCTTTGACAACGTGTCTGGCGGAATGGCTTCACATGCAGATGAGATGTACTGCTTCAGCTGTTCAATTGTTTCTGGATTCTGGCGGTACACCTGGTCTTTCAAGTGTCCCCACAGAAAGAAGCCACAGGGGTTCATGTCTGGCGAATAGGGAGGCCAATCCACGCCGCCTCCTGTATGTTTCGGATAGCCCAAAGCAATCACACGATCATCGAAATATTCATTCAGGAAATTAAAGACGTCGGCCGTGCGATGTGGCCGGGCACCATCTTGCATAAACCACGAGGTGTTCGCAGTGTCGTCTAAGGCAGTTTGTACCGCCACAAATTCACGAAGAATGTCCAGATAGCGTGATGCAGTAATCGTTTCTGACCTGAAAAATGGGCCAATGATTCCTTTGGAAGAAATGGCGGCCCAGACCAGTACTTTTTGAGGATGCAGGGACGATGGGACTGCAACGTGGGGCTTTTCGGTTCCCCATATGCGCCAGTTCTGTTTATTGACGAAGCCGTCCAGGTAAAAATAAGCTTCGTCAGTAAACCAAATGCTGCCCACATGCATATCGCCGTCATCAATCCTGTGCACTATATCGTTAGCGAATGTCTCTCGTGCAGCAATGGTAGTGGCGCTGAGGGGTTGCTGCGTTTGAATTTTGTATGGATAGAGGTGTAAACTCTGGCGCATGAGACGATACGTGGACGTTGGCGTCATTTGGACCGCAGCTGCAACACGGCGAACGGAAACCCGAGGCTGCTGTTGGATCACCTGCTGCACTAGCTGCGTGTTGCCCTCTGTGGTTGCCGTACGCGGTCGCCCTACCTTTCCAGCACGTTCATCCGTCACGTTCCCAGTCCGTTGAAATTTTTCAAACAGATCCTTTATTGTATCGCTTTTCGGTCCTTTGGTTACATTAAACCTCCGTTGAAAACTTCGTCTTGTTGCAACAACACTGTGTTCTAGGCGGTGGAATACCAACACCAGAAAAATCC
This sequence comes from Schistocerca cancellata, assembly GCF_023864275.1. Taxonomy (NCBI): domain Eukaryota; kingdom Metazoa; phylum Arthropoda; class Insecta; order Orthoptera; family Acrididae; genus Schistocerca; species Schistocerca cancellata. The sequence goes on from NC_064626.1 coordinate 141,941,865, forward strand.
TCTGTTCTAAGGAATAAACCATGTTGTCTACAGCACACTTGCACGTTGTGAACAGCACGCTTACAGCAGAAAGACGACGTACAGAATGGCGCACCCACAGACTGCGTTGTCTTCTATATCTTTCACATCACTTGCAGCGCCATCTGTTGTTGAAAATTGTAACTACTGTAATTTCGAAAGTTTGTCCGCCTGAAAATGTACTGTTGTCCCAAGCATATTGCAACAAACGGTGTATTTCTATCGCTGCTCGTTTAGTTTTTATTGCCGTTTCAAATATACCGGTCATTTTTGAAACACCCTGTAGAAGCATTAATCTCATACCACATAAGACATGTGAAAGAAATAACATTCTACGTCTACACACCCACTCGGTAATCCAAAGTACGGTGCTTGGCGGAGTGTAGCCTCTGCCACTACGTCATTTCCTTTCCTCTTCCACTCACACATACATATGAGCACTAATGTCTCGGATCTTCATGGCCCTTACGTCAAATTCTGTTGGTGGCAGTACGATCATCCTGAAGTCTGCTTCAAATGCCGGTTTTCTAAATTTTCTCAGTAGTGTCCCCCGAAAAGAAGTCGCCCTCCCCCCACGTATTCCCATTTATTCATTCAAAGAAGCCTAATATACATACTAAAGCAGATGAAATTTTAAATGGAATTGTTATTGAGAGTGATGTTAAATTACATGTGGATATAAAAGATGATATTGGAAGTATGTTTGGCTCTGGTGGTTAAACTATTGAAGCTAATGAAAAAGCTGTTCCTGATAACGTTCCTAAATTTATTCCATTTGAATTAATCGACATAAATTTTAATCTAGCTGATCGGATGTTTGTGAAATGTACTGATCATTAATATTATTGCTTAATTCAAGCTTAATACCGAATTTAGTGAAACGGTAATTCACGAACCACATTATCCATTAGATATTCCAATATTAAATACTATATGGGAATTAGAAATAAACTAATTTTATTAACTCCAGTGGAGCTTGTGTGACGGTTGTTTTGGAAATTCCTTAATAAATTTTTGTCTTTAATAAGTAATTTGGGCAACGGCCTTGCCACAGTGGATACAACGGTTCCCGTCTGATCACTGAAGTTAAGCGCTGTCGGACGTGGCCGGCATTTGGATGGATGACCATCCGGGCCGCCATGTGCTGTTGCCATTTTTCGAGGTGCAGTCAGCCTCGTGATGCCAATTGAGGAGCTACTCGACGGAATAGTAGCGGCTCCGGTCAAAGAAAACCATCGTAACGACCGGGAGAGCGGTGTGCTGACCACACGCCCCTCCTATCCTCATCCTCAGCTGAGGATGACACGGCGGTCGGATGGTCCCGATGGGCCATTTGTGGCCTGATGACGGAGTGCTTTAATTAGTAATTAACAAAATAGAGAGCTATCAGTTCGATCAGTTCGATTTATTCCATGTGCATGAGAAGTCAAAAAGTAATCTAAATATCCCTAACAAACGAACAGAAATTAACATAAATATAGGAGATGGATGGCTTCATCCCAATCATGTTCAATTGTACATGAGATTCAGTATTATTGGAGCTGATGATACAGATTACTCAATTTATGATGAAAAATCCAATAAAAAATCAATTGATAATTATGTGCCAAAGCTATTTGCTTTTATAACCATAAAGAAGGAAAATAATTTTATGTCTAGAATAGAGCATCCTTTTATTTCATAATCAGTTTTGTTGTATTTGACTCCATCTCTTAATGATAAAATAAGTATGGAAGGACGTATACTCAATAATAGTAAAATAAAGAATAAGAAAAACGAAGTGCTTTATCCACTGAATATGCTAGGTAGTTTCTTTTGGGACCATGAAGAAATTTTATGGGTAGGGGTCTTACGCTAATTTACATAGCCCCCATGCTCCCCAAAAAAAAAAAAATTTACAAATTGTTTTGGGCAGTGCCCAATACTGATTTGAAAAATTTTTCATAATTATAATAACAAAGATATCAAATGCACACACTGAAACGTCCCCTTAGAACAATTTATACAAGACTATGCTTAAACTGACACACAATATTTTTAGCGCAACGCAATCTGACTATCAAAGATCCCTGCAAAAGAATGGCACTGAGTAACATTAAACTATACCTTTCACAAATGACTTACCTCACAAAAATCTTCATTACTCGAACTACTGCAATACAGCGAGCGCCACTACTGCCAGCTAAATAAAAGATTCAAACTACTGAAGGCACTAACTACTGATAGGGATAGTTAGCAAATGAAAGATATTAATAGAGAACAAACAATGTATTTACCTTAATAGTCATAGTATATATATAGAAGTTCATGACAAATTACAAAACTCCGCCATCTCGCTCCCCACATTCACCACTGCTGGCGGCTCACCTCCAACTGCGCAACGCTATGCGCTGTTCACATCCAGCTGCCGCTGCCTAACACTACAATGGCAGACAACAATGCAAACTAGCCACAGACTGCACACAGCACAGCCAGTGATTTTCATATAGAGCGCTACGTAACATTGCCAATAAGAAAACATAAACAGCCTACTTACATAAAGAAAACATAAACAGCCTACTTACATAGCCCCCATGCTCCCCACAAAAAATTTTAAAAAATATTTTTGGGCAGTGGCCAATAATGATTTGAAAAATTTTTTCATAATTACAATAACAAAGATATCAAATGCACACACTTATTGATACAATGTTGGTCAAAAGCTAAAATTTTCTCACAGTCCATAAAGACAGTCCAGATTGTTCATCACAGTAAAATTTCAGTGGTTTTTTTTTTTTTTCAAAGTCTGAGCAGCACACGGAAGTAGTGGATTTCCATGCAGTCTTGAAGAAGTAGTGTTGTCCTTCCAACGGAAAGACAGTGCTGACTCTTGACATGCTGACAGGTAATGGGCCACAACAGAGCAAACCCACAGAAGAGTCATTCGACGTTTTGAAGAAGATTGGTAGGTAGGTCATCACAGAGTAGACCCACTGTAGTCCTGGTAGAGATTGTGGTATTGGTGGGCCACCAGAGGTGCAGACGCACTGTAGTCCTTGTAGAAATAATGGTGGGCCACCAGAGATGCAGACCCACTGTAGTCCTTGTAGAGATGGTCAGCAGCCATCTGTTGTGACTGTGCGGGTGCACAATCACCATTGAAGAGTCTTGCAGTTAATATAGCAAGTCCATAACCACCACTTGTGCACTCACAAAGTTTTTGGAATTGTCCTTAGAACCAGCAATGCTGTTATCCAGTCCCTTGCTGAATTATCAACACATGTGCAAACACTAACAGTCCCTACTTCTCACATATTGTCCATATACTATGACCAACAGAAACGTGTGCAGTGAAATGTAACGTACAAGTTACTTAATTACATGAACTGGTGTCAATTACAATTTTATAACATAAAAATACAATAACAAAGGTACAAAATACATCATTAAAGAACATAACAATACAGATAACATTTGTAGTACAGGCTTTACAACAGAACAGAAATAAACATATACATCAGTGTTACAGGAATTATGACGTAAGTAAATACATAAACGATCAGAATAATTTTTGAAACATCAACTTTACACATGAGCATTAAAACAAAACAGAATAAATAATGTCTAAGCATCTTTACAAGGTAAATAACATATTATTAATGCCAATTATATTTGAGGATAACAGTATTCCTCATCATAGTGAATATAGCTTAGTATTAGAAGAAGAAAAAATTCTATGAAACTACACAGAGACAGGAAGAAAACAAATACACAAGGGTACACAAACACATAGTGGGATAACACAAAAGGAAAGGACAGGGTTCGTTTTCAGTGTAACATTTGGTACTGCAGTCCACCCCAAAACTTCATTCCATACATCTTTCCTCTTATTTCATCCTTTGTTTCCACCAAAAAATCCTATCCAAGCATGCTTTCTGTATTTATTTCATATATTTCTTATCTCATCATTTATTTCCAAGAAAATCCTACCTAAACCCGTTGTCCCTAAACCCTACTTTTTTTTGTTCATATCCTCTTTCAAATTTTTTTTTTGTCCACGCCATTTTCTTATAGCTTCTCAATGCATTTCTTCCAATTCATCATAGTTAGTTTCTTATATAGTCTACCCCTCTTAAGCTAACTTAAATCTACTGAGCTCAGATGCTAAACTAAGGGACGAGGCAATGCAGCAGTACATAACAAATTAACACAAACAGCAATGACAAAACAATGCCAATTTGCAAAGCAAGCAGCAGTGAATCTAAATTAACAGATAAAATGCAAAATTACACCTAATATGAGCCAATGTGCAGCAACAATAAAAATAAATCAGTAGTAAAACTAGCTTAACAGAGTAATACAAAGTGAAATTTAGTAGCACTATGCCTGGCAAACAGCAGTAACTTATACCTAAACATGAGATAGTCAAGCAGAAAAAAATATTACAGTAAAATGGCCATGTCTAATACCTATGTCACATCTTAACACTAGAGTGATGCATCACGAGAACTTACACTAGCAGATAAGTTACCAAATCGTAAAGAAATTATTTATGCAATTCCTGTGAAGGGAAATGTCGATTTATGTGCCCTCGTTTTCTTGGAAGTAGATCATAAATTTCTTATTGACTGGATCTGTAGGCATAAAATAACTATATTAGTACATATATTAAATTTTATTTTAACCAATGCTGCAGTGCAGCTAGAAACTTGATATTAAACAAAATGTGTAAATAAATACATAAAGCAAGCCATATGGCATTTTTCTCAACTAGCAAGACAATAGCCGTGAAATGTTTCTCATTGTTTCATTAGGCAATTCAGTAAATATCATAAATTACGAGCTCCACAGTATGCTTTCAACAAGGAAATGTCAATAGCGAGGACAATGGCCTCCCCTTTCTTTTTTACTACCTGTGCTTCTGACGAGGCACTCACACTAATGGCTTGTTCTCCAGGCGTCTGACACACCTGGGTGCCCATGACGGATTATGTGCAGGTGGTCACTTAACTTTCTTACGGAAATATTTACGACAGCAGTTTCCGCTACAGTGACAGTCTCATATAAAAATATTTCACAGGTCAAGAATTTGCGTTGCAAATGTGTAGAAACAAAATCCTATGAATATAACATTGTCCAAAAAATTTTCGCCGGCATTGTGATACATTCACGCATTTACACACATTTCATAACTCTTAAAGTACGATTCTTGGTTTCCAACATCCTTTTTCACAAGTCAGCGTCCCTAACCACTATTCATTACTCCTTACCTTATTCGTCGACACTTCTTCAATATTGCATCATAACAGATAAGTAGCATAATCAAATAAGTCATATAGCATCAGCCTATTAATCATAAACATACCTCAGCAGCATAATACACATCGTCATCGTAATAATAACATCATAACACCTCAGTCAAATCTCAAAATCGTCGTAGCTTCCTCCAATAATTTCAAAACCTAAAAAAATTCTCTGCTCATGTCAAAAGTGTCATCTGCCTCAAACGTACTTTAAAAATCATGATCCAATACCAAATATATCATTCAAAGCTCTCGTAATATCACAATGGGTCCGAAAAATTATGAAGAGTTCACACAGTACAGACAAAATACAATTTCATAAGTGTGATGTTACCCAACTGTGTAATTGCGTAAACATCTGTCACTGACGTAGTAAAAAAATTTATCTCTCAGTTAAATGAACAGATAGCTGTGTAATTTATGTGTTAGAGAAATATGGTACCGATGTGTAAAGTTGTATAAGCAAATACCATATTAGCTAGGGCTCGGATTCTGTAAGGTCCATTGTAAACTAGAAAGAATTTGTGACTCAAGTGTTTCTTCTTATGTGACAATGAATGAGCTTTAATGAGAACTTTCTGACCAATATATAATTTCTTTGCATTTGCTTTACCGTGTAGTTTTCTCCTTTTGTTCGCCAAACATATGGTACACAAAGTAAGCGTGTACCCCCCTGAGGATTATTGTAATTATACCCTCAGTTGTTACAGATTACAGCAATGGAATGAAATGTATCACGGAAAACTTTCTTTGTAATTCAAAAATCTTTAAAAATAAATGTTTTAAGTACAAAATTAATCACTCAAATACGTGTCCTGTAGCGCTAAATGTGCGTCTTGCTGTAAGATAATCTCTGTGGAAGTGTCGTAGTTATTGTCCTCCGAAAGCTAAGTTCTGCAGAAGTCAATGTACTTACCTCATGATAAACAAAAGTGAAATGCTTTGCGTATGGATATCCTAGTTATTACGCTTATTGTTGTGATGATGAAAGTACTGTGCTGTAAGGTATTGTTGTGCTACGGAAAAGGCTGTCTCCTTGTAGCCATACCACAAAAGTCACCACTAAAACATGTCTCACTTTATAGAAGAATTCAGAAAAAACTGTGCAGATATAAAACAGATACACCGCAAAAGCAACATTGTAAATTGTCACGCATTAGCAGCGTCGTGATAAAATCGTGTAGCTGTCACATAAACTAACCACTGTGTCATCTGGCATTTCACAGAAAGCACCTCAAATCCAGAATCCACTCTCAAGCAAACCAAAATGTTGCATCAAAATCTCATTAGCAGTGCTGGTATATGTTCTAAGTATGTAAGCCGTATATTCGTTACGTAATCGTGCAACTAACAAGGAGGAATGTATAAATAACAACACTGTGTCGTCTGTTCGCAATAACAATGCATTCGCAATTACTTGTCTAAGTTACCTATGTTCTTGACTGGATAGTTAGTTAGCTTTAAAACATAGTTGCATGTTAACAGTTTGTAAGTGTGACAAAGAGTACTAGTAACGTGAAGTGAAAAATTTTATGGCAAAGACAAAGTTAAAAAGCAGATTATCTTTCAATAAACGGTTTTACATGTGAAATGTGGTGTAAACCTTCACTCTTCCTAGTAAGCAGAGTTTCAACTTCAACGCAATTATCATGTGGTATACGTCGGATTCTGTAAGGTCCATTGTAAACTAGAAAGAATTTGTGACTCAAGTGTTTCTTCTTATGTGACAATGAATGAGCTTTAATGAGAACTTTCTGACCAATATATAATTTCTTTGCATTTGCTTTACCGTGTAGTTTTCTCCTTTCGTCTGCTGCAGATTTTATATTTTTAAGAGCCAAATCAATTATGTCTTTGTGTCGAAGTTTACGTGTATTCGGGAAAGGTACAAGCTCTCTGATTCTGTTCGGTGGTTCTTCATTCTTTAGTACAAGAGTAGGTGGTAAAGCAGTGGAATCATGAGGCATTTCATTCAGCACATTTTGAAATAAGTGTAAATATCTGTCCCAATTCTGATGCTTTCTGTGACAATAAAGTCTGCAAAGCTTATTGATTTCTTTCATAATCCTTTCAGACGGGTTACAATGTGGTGAATACAATGAAATAAAAACAGGTTTGATTTTATGATTCCGAAGCATGCCTGACCAAACAGCAGATCTGAATTGCGGTCCGTTATCTGAAATGACTTTACTAACGTGTCCAACTTCACGTAAGAAATTTTTAACAAAGGCGTTGGATACAGTCCGTCCAGTGGCTTTACGTAACGGAGTGAAAGAAACAAATTTTGAAGTAAGTTCAACAGCGACTAGAACGTACGAAAATCCATTCGATGTTCTGACAAGGGGTCCCAAGAGATCAACAGCAGCAAATTCTTTTAATTTAGAAGGAATGATAGGAAACAGCGGAGCACGATGTGAGACAGTAGATGGTTCCGCCTTTTGACAAAGTTTACAAATAGACAAGACTCTTCGAATTCTCTTTTCCATATTGTTAAAATAACAAGTCGTTCGAAGAATATGATAACATTTTCGTGGACCAAAATGTGCGTAGCTAAAATGAATGTACCAAATGAGCTTATTAACAAAATCGTCTGGAATGCAAAGTACCCATAGCTTGTCATCAACAGTGCAGCGTTTGAAGAGTATGTTGTTTCTAACCAGTTAATAATGCCGAATCTGAGTGTGTGTCTTTTCATGCCATTTACTTTTGATGTCTTTCCAAATCGGATCTTTATCTTGTTCATGAGCAATGTCCTTTAAAGATGTGGTGATGAAGTTTTCAAAGGCGACTTTCTGAATGTAAAGAATACTGAAATTTTTCTCGAGGTTGCCTTCTGTGTTACTTTTCTCAAGCCCAGCCGGTGCGTGTGACAGCGCGTCCGCAACAATGTTCTCCTTGCCGGGAATGTAGACTATTGTGAAGCGGAATTCTTGCAGAAACAATGCCCAACGTTTTAACCTATCATGATTTAATTTTGAGGACATAAGAAATTGTAATGCACGATGATCACTGTATACTTTTACGTGCTTTCCAGAAAGAAAGAAACGGAATTTGTTAAATGCCCAAACGATAGCTAAAGCTTCTAATTCAGTAACGGAATAATTTTTTCCAGATTTTGTTAGCACTCGGCTACCAAAAGCAATGGTTTTGTGAATGGTAGTGTCATTTTCTGTGGCTTCTTGAAATAAATGGGCACCAAGACCGACTTTAGAAGAATCCGTGCTAAGGCAGAAATCTTGTGACAAATCTGGATGAGCTAGTATTGGCGCGTGAAGTAACGCTTCTTTCAAAGAATTGAATTCCAACTGTGCTTGTTCGTCCCAGTTCCAAATAGTATTTTTTCCAGTGAGAGAACCAAGTTTTGGTGTAACAAGAATTTGCATATTCAGAAAACGACGGTAAAAATTTACGAGACCTAGAAAACTGCGGACTTGTTTTTTTGTGGATGGAACTGGAATGGCTCTGATTGCTTCTAACTTCTCAGGATCCGGCTGAATGCCTTCAGAAGAAATAATATGTCCCAAAAACTTCACCTTTGACCTACCGAATTCAGACTTTTCCAATTTAACTGTAATTCCAGATTCTGCAAAAATACGTAACACGCTGTTGAGGATGCGATTGTGTTGTTCCCATGAGGCTTCTGCTATCAGAATATCGTCCACATATAAGGTGATGTGACGTTTTAAGAACTCAGGTAATATGGAATTTAGCCCACGAATGAATGCTGCCGAAGAAATGTTCAAACCAAAACGAAGTTTCCGAAACTGATAACAAACGCCGAAACAAAGGAAAGCTGTGTATTTTCTACATTCTGGATGAAGTTCGATCTGATAAAAGTTGGATCTGAGATCAATGGAAGACAACACTTTTACACCATTAAAATTTTGAAGAAGTTCTTCCATCGTCTGCGACCTGTCTGTTTCAGGAATGATGATAGTATTGATTTGTCTCGAATCTAAAACAAGCCTGATCGATCCATTCTTCTTCTCAACAACATGTAATGGGTTGTTGTATGAGCTTACTGCAGGCTCAATAATGCCCTCATTAAGCATAGATTGTATTTCTGTTCTAACATGGTCCCTATAATGTGCTGGAATTACGTATGGTCTAACACAAAATTTAGTATGCTCACGAACTCGAAATTGGTATTGAAATCCCTTGATTGTTTCTGTTTTGTGAGTAAAAACTGTGGAATGTGCTTGTAAAATCTCAAGAAGGTCCTGCCTATCAGTGTCATTACAATTCTCAATTGTTTGAATTTTATTCTGAATTAACTCATTAATTTCAAACATGCCGTCGATATCATCCCTGTCAGTACTTGCAGAGCGATTGTTAATGTCTAGTTCCGTAGAAAATTCCGAACTGTTGTCTAACAGAAGGTAAAGCCGATTAATTTCCTCATCATGGTTTGAGAGCCAGTCTTCAAATTTCAAAGCTATTGACTTACCTTCTTTCTCTAAACTTATTTCAGCATCGTGAAAGCTTAAGATTGCTTTGTATTCATTCAAAAAGTCTACTTCCAGTATAATTTCCGTCGACAATAATGGAACAATAAGAAAGTTCATAGAGAAGCTGTGGCTTTGACAAAAGAATTCTAAGTTGGTTTGTTGGCGTACATCTACACTTTTTCCAAAGATTGCACCTTGTAATTTAATCTTACGTAACGGAAGTGTGGGGCAATCGTTCGATTTGTTGCACTTGCTAAAAGCTGTTTCGCTAATAACTGAAATGGGACTGCCAGAGTCAAGTACTGCCGTAAATTTTACGTCATTTACTGTAATGTGAATCACAGGATATGCAATGTTGTTACATGTTACGTCGTGTTCCTGGAGTAAGATGTCCCTAATATCTTCCATTTTTACGTAATTACTAGCTACGGCAGTTGCATTGTTAGTTTCATAAGTACGTTTTGTGGCTGCCAGCGGTGTGAGTCATTGCCTATTGTCTCTTTGTTGGCGTGCGTCGTTATTGGGATTTGGAGACCTAACTTCTACAAATTCACGTTGCCCAGAGGGCCCAGCCCTGTTTAAACCCCACCAGTTCTGATACAATTCAGGTCTGTCGTTACGATCATATCGTCTCTCGTCATGTCGGTAGATTCCATAGTTTCTTTCTTGTCGGTCATGTGGTGGAGAATTTCTCCCTGAGTCATAACTGCGCGCTGGACCGTTGCGTCTAAAGTTATTCTGTCTCCCTTGATAATAATTATTTTGGTTCCCATATTGTCTGTTTCTCTGATTGTCTCTGTGATAGTCATTACCGCGGAGAGGTGATCTTTCCCTGTAATTATTACTAGTCTGCCAACGGTTGTCATACGTGTGGTGTCTGTTTGGTCACGATTTACGTTGTAAGAATAGGCTTGTCGTGTCCAGTTATTGTTTCTGTCGTCACGGAATTGTGACGGATGTGACCTGTAGTAATTGTTTTCCTGTTTTCGCATCCCGCGACTGTCAGTGTCAATTTCTAGTTCTTGTAACAGTCCCTGAATAGCTTCAATGTCGTCTTTGCAACGTCCTGCTAAAATAATATGTCGTAAATGTTCAGACAGTTTGATTAAGCAAATGCGGATGAGTTCTGAGGGGCTGTATGGGTTTGAAAGATACTGATTCTTATGCAACATGTCTTCAAAATATTTCATAAGACTGGAAAATTCAGATTGTTCGAAACGTTTCATCATAATGATGCTATGTTTTACTCGGTCTTGTGTAGCTTGAGACCAATACGCTGAGAGGAAGGCATCATAAAATTCTCCTTCACTGTGACAATCGTGAATGACCGATCGCATTCTTACAGCTGGTTCATTCTCCAAGTAGCCACACATAAATTCTAATCTGTGCTCCAATGACCAGTTGGGAGGAAAACAATGAGAGAATTGATGGAGCCACGCTTGTGGATGAATGTCGTTGGCAGAGTTCTTAAATGTTTTGAATTTACGTGTAGTAATGAACAGCTTATAATCAAAATCATCATGTCGGCGAGTCGCATGTCGGTCATTGTTACGTCGTTCCGGCGGTTCCATCTCAAAATTCGGTGTACCTTGCCAATTTCTTTCATAATTTCCGAAATGCGCTGTGTTATTATTTTGTGGCTTTTCCGTATTTCTAAGTTCCTCTTCCCGTGTTGGAGCGCGAGTGTCCTCTGAAATATGTAATTCTTGTATTACTTGTGTCAACTGATCTTGTACTTCCCGGATTTCTCTTTGGTGTTGCGTATTAATTTGATTCTGATTTTGTTTGAATTTCCTTATTTGTTCATACTCTTCTGTGTCAGTGAAGGCTACGGGTCTTGTGTCATTCAGATCATCATCTACCTTTGTAGATAAGTTAGTGACCTGATCCGCAAGTTCGGCTACTTTCTCCGATAGTGAACACATTTCCTCAGTGTGTTTTTCTGAACCAAGTTTCAGAGTGTCCATTTGTGTTGAAATCGAATCTACTGTGTCCTTTAAGTTTTCCTGAGTTTTTGCAAGTTGCGTAACCGAATCGGTAGATGCAACTGAGTCAATTTTAGCCCACAAGGTCTCATGATTTTCATGAACAATGGTTTGCAGTCCTTTTATGGCTGCTTCTTGATTCTGTAATGCATTTTCATGCCGCGAAAAAATAGGTAGAAAATGCTCACAAGTTTTTGTTTTTACGTCATTACACACTTTCTGACATTTCGATTCAATGTTATGTAACTCAGCAGTTAAATCTTCACGTGTTTGTTCGAGAGTTTGTTCCAATGAGTCTAACTTTTGAAGCTTTTGCTGTGTTTGTCTCTGATTTTGTTTCATTGTGTGTAACTGTTGCTGTGTTTGTCTCTGGTGTTGTTCCATTGTGTCTAACTTTTGAAGCTTTTGCTGTGTTTGTCTCTGATTTTGTTCCATTGTGTCTAACTTTAGAAGATTCTGTCCCATTTGTCTCTGATTTTGTTCCATTTGTTGCATTAATTGCAATAATAATGTATTAGTGTCTGGAATCTGTTTCTCTATGCTTTTTGGCAGTGCATTTTCACCGGCAACATTCACATTTTGACAAGCAGAAAATGTGTCTTGACTCATTTGAGAAAACGGCGAGGACGCAAAACCTGAATCTACAGTATTTGCAAAATTGTGTCCTATCATTTCGGATTCCTGAGGCGAGCTGTTGCCGATCGATCGATCGATAATGCTTCCCTGTTTACTACCTGTTTGACTGTCTACACCATTATTTGACGCCCGCTCCATCTCCCTATGCACAATTACCAAATTACTACTTGGAATGTCTGTTAATTCACTACACAGTGGTGCTGATAAGCTACGCTCGTCGTCACTATTATTTCTCAGTTTACTTTGGAGCCTAGTGTTACGTTTTTCACACGTCATTATTGTGACAATATTTCACACGATAACACAGAAAAACACAATTTGAAGAGCAGAAATAAGAGAGCACATTAACATAGTACTGAAAATAATAACTAGTTAATTGCAGCTGCGAAATACTTGGTGCAAATCTACATGCATGCCACAACTGTTTTACTGTACAACAATGAAAGGCTGCAACTACAAAGGAGATTCTCCCTACAACTACGCGTTAGCAATAAACAAAATCTACACTAATTATACAAACTACAAGAAAAAATCAGAAGATTCCAGTGAGGTATCCTCGGCTAAGGGTCGACATATGAAACGTCCCCTTAGAACAATTTATACAAGACTATGCTTAAACTGACACACAATATTTTTAGCGCAACGCAATCTATCAAAGATCCCTGCAAAAGAATGGCCCTGAGTAACATTAAACTATACCTTTCACAAATGACTTACCTCACAAAAATCTTCATTACTCGAACTACTGCAATACAGCGAGCGCCACTACTGCCAGCTAAATAAAAGATTCAAACTACTGAAGGCACTAACTACTGATAGGGATGGTTAGCAAATGAAAGATATTAATAGAGAACAAACAATGTATTTACCTTAATAGTCATAATATATATATAGAAGTTCATGACAAATTACAAAACTCCACCATCTCTCTCCCCACATCCACCACTGCTGGCGGCTCACCTCCAACTGCGCAACGCTACGCGCTGTTCACATCCAGCTGCCGCTGCCTAACACTACAATGGCAGACAACAATGCAAACTAGCCACAGACTGCACACAGCACAGCCAGTGATTTTCATATAGAGCGCTACGTAACGTTGCCAATAAGAAAACATAAACAGCCTACTTACATAAAGAAAACATAAACAGCCTACTTACAACACTTATTGATACACTGTTGGTCAAAAGCAAAAATCGTCCACTGTCCATAAAGTCAGTCCTCATCATTCATCACAGTAGTAATTACATTGCACAAAGTCTGATCAGTAAAAGAAAATGCACACGGAAGTAGTGGATTTCCATGCAGTCTTGAAGAAGTAGTGTTGTCCTTCCAACGGGAAGACAGTGCTAACTCTTGACATGCTGACAGGTAATGGGCCACAACATAGCAAATCCACAGCAGAGTCAGTCGAATATGTAAGTGGGCCGTTTAGGTTTTTATGTTGGTAACACCACGTAGCGCTCTGTATGAAAATCACTAACTGTGCTGTGTGCAGTCTGTGGCTGGTTGGCATTGTTCGAATATTCGCTATTGTAGTTTTGGGCAGTTGGATGTAAACAGCGCGCAGCGTTGTGCAGTTGGAGGTGAGCCGCCAGCAGTGGTGGATGTGGGGAGAGAGATGGCAGAGTTTTGAGAGCTGACGATCTGGAAGTGTGTTTGTCAGAAAAAGGAAATTTGTAAGACTGGTTGTCATTAACATTTGAACGCTGTTAAAGTAAATACATTGTTTGTTCTCTATCAAAATCTTTCATTTGCTAACTATGCCTATCAGTAAGTTAATGCCTTCAGTAGTTAGAATCTTTTATTTAGCTGGCACTATTGTCGCTAGCTGTATTGCAGTAGTTCGAGTAACGAAGAATTTTGTGAGGTAAGTGATTCATGAAAGGTAAAGGTTGTTGTTAGTCAGGGCCATTCTTTTGTGGGTATTATTGAAAGTCAGATTGCGTTGCGCTAAAAGTATTGTTTGTCAGTTTAGTGATGATCAGAATAAGTAAAGAGAGAACTGTCTGAATACGTTCAGTTTTACTCAGCTGTCTTTGTATCAAATAACGTAGAAGTTTACCAGCACAGTAATTCATAATTTTTCTAAGGGGACGTTTCATATGTCGATCCTTAGCCGAGGGTACCTCACAGGAATCTTCTGATTTTTTCTTGTAGTTTGTGTAATTAGTGATTGTTTATTGCTAGCGCGTAATTGTAGAGAGAATCTCCTTTTTAGTTGTAGTTTTTCGTTGTTGTACTGTAAAACAGTTGTGACATGCATGTAGATTTGATGTGTTTTCTTATTTTGCTCTTCAAATTGTGCTTTTCTGTGTTATCGTGTGGAATATTGTGACAATTATGGCGTGTGAAAAAGGTAATACTAGGCTCCAAAGTAAACTGAGAAATGACAGTGAAGACGAGAATAGTGTGTTAGCGCCACCGTGTAATGAATTAACTGATGTTCAACATAGTAATTTGGTAATTGTGCATAGGGAAATGGACCAGGCTCTAAATAATCGTGTAAACAGCTAGGGAACAGGGTAGTATTATCGATCGATCAGTCGGCAACATCTCGCCCGAGGAACCCGAAATGACAGGACACTATCTTGGAAATATCGTAGATTCAGGTTTTACGTCCTCACCTTTCTCAGTTAACTCAAGACACATTTTCTGCTTTTCAAAATACGAATGCTGCCGGTGCAAATGCACCTCCGATAGGCACAAAAGAACATGTTCCAGACACTAATACATTATTATTGCAATTAATGCAATAAATGAAACAAAATCAGAGACAAACACAGCAACAGCTTCAAAAGTTAGATGCAATGGAACAAAATAAAAAACAGCCACAGCAACAAATGGAAGAAAATCAGAAACAAATTAAAGAAACTCTTCAACAAACACGTAAGATGTAACTACTGAGTTACATAAAATCGAATCGAAATGTCAAAAGTCTGTAATGACGTAAAAACACAAATTTGTGAGCATTTTCAACCTATTTTTTCGCGGCATGAAAATGCATTACAGAATCACGAAGCAGCCATAAAAGAATAAACAAACTATTGTTCATGAAAATCACGACACCTTGCGGGCTAAAATTGACTCAGTTGCATCTACCGATTCGGTTACGCGACTTGCAAAATCTCAGGAAAACTTAAAGGACATAGTAGATACTCTGAAACTTGGTTCAGAAAGACACACGGAGGAAATGTTCATTATCAGAGAAAGTAGTCGAACTTTCGGATCAGCTAAATAATTTATCTACGAAGGTATAGTCTGAATGACACAAGACCGGTAGTGATTACTGACACAGAAGAGTACTAACCAATTAGTAAATTCAAACAAAATCAGAATCAAATTAATACGCAACACAAAAGAGAAATCCGGGAAGTACAAGATCAGTTGGCACAAGTAATACAAGAATTACATATTTCAGAGGACACTCGCGCTCCAATACGGGAAGAGGGAGTTAGAAATACGGAAAAGCCACAAAATAATAACACAGCGCATTTCGGAAATTATGAAAGAAATTGGCAAGGTGCACCGAATTTTGAGATGGAACCGCCGACACGACGTAACAATGACCGATATGCGACTCGCCGTCATGATGATTTTGACTATAAGCTGTTTATTACTACACATAAATCCAAAACATTTAAGAATTCCGGCAACGGCATTCATCCACAACCATGGCTTCATCAATTCTCTCATTGTTTTCCTTGCAACTTGTCATTAGAGCATAGTAATACATAATTTTTCTAAAGGGACGTTACATGTTCACGGACGAGTCCAGGTATAGTCTGAACAGTGAGTCTCGCCGGGTTTTCATCTGGCGTGAACCAGGAACCAGATACTAACCCCTTAATGTCCTTGAAAGGGACCTGTTATGGAGGTCGTGGATTGATGGCATGGGCTGAGATTATGATTGTTGCACGTACGCCCCTGCATGTCTTTGACAGAGGAACTGTAACAGGTCAAGTGAATCAGGACGTCATTTTGCACCAATATGTTCGCCTTTTCAGTGGTGCAGTGGGTCCTACCTTCTTCCTGCTGCATGATAACGCACGGCCCCACCGAGCTGCCATCGTGGAGGAGTACCTTGAAACAGAAGATATCAGGCGAATGGAGTGGCCTGCCTGTTCTACAGACCTAAACCCCATCGAGCATGTCTGGGATGCTCTTTTCGGCGTATTGCTGCACGTCTTCAAACCCCTACGGCACTTCAGGAGCTCAGACAGGCATTGGTGCAAGAATGGGAGGCTATACCCCAGTAGCTGCTCGACCACCTGATCCAGAGTATGCCAACCCGTTGGCCGGCCTGTGTACGTGTGCATGGTGATCATATCCCATATTGATGTCGGGGTACATGTGCAGGAAAAAGTGGTGTTTTGTAGCACATGTGTTTCGGGACGGTTTTCACAACTTATCACTAGTATCGTGGACTTACAGATCTGTGTCGTGTGTGTTCCCTATGTGCCTATGCTGTTAGCGCCACTTTTGTGTAGCGCCATGTTGTGTGGCACCACATTCTGCAATTACCCTTAATTTATGAGCATGAGTGTATTTCGTGACCCTCAGTCTTCATGTTCAGTTTCTCGCTGATCTCATTTCTGCTACTTCTCATTACTTTCGTCTTTCTTCAGTTTTCTCTAATCCATATTCTGCACTAATTAGACTGTTCATTCTGTTCAGCAGATCATGTAATTCTTCTTCACTTTCACGCAGGTTAGCAATGTCATAAGTGAATTGTACCACTGATATCCTTTCACCCTAAATTTTAATTCCATTCCTGAACCTTTCTTTAATTTCCATCACTGCTTCTTCGATGTACAGATTGAACAGTAGGGCAGAAACACTACGTCCCCTTCTTATACTGCCGGCCGGAGTGGCCGAGCGGTTCTAGGCGCTTCAGTCTGGAACCGCGCGACCGCTACTGTCGCAGGTTCGAATCCTGGTTCGGGCATGGATGTGTGTGATGTCCTTAGGTTAGTTAGGTTTAAGTAGTTCTAAGTTCTAGGGGACTGATGACAGCAGATATTAAGTCCCATAGTTCTCAGAGCCATTTGAACCTTTCTTATACTCTCTCCAAACGGAGACTTCGTTCTTGGTCGTCCACTCTTATTATTCCCTCTCGGCTCTTGTACATATTGTATATTAACCGTCTCTCGCTATGGCTTACCACTATTTTTCCCAGAATTTCGAACATATTGCACCATTTGACTTTGTCGAGCGCTTTTGCCAGATCGCCAAATCCTATGAACGTGTCTTGATTATTCTTTAGTCTTGCATCCATTATCAACCGCAACGTCAGAATTGCCTCTCTGGTGTCTTTACCTTTCCCAAAGTCAAACTGATCGTCGTCTAACACATCTTCAATTTTCTTTTCCATTCTTCTGTACATTATTCTTGTCAGCAACTTGCGTGCATGAACTGTTTTAAGCTGATTGTGCGATAATTCTCGCACTTGTCAGCTCTTGCGGTCTTAGGAACTGTGTGGAAGACATTTTCCCAAAAGTCAGATGGTATGTCGGCAGACTCATACATTCGACACACCAATGTGAATGGTCGTTTTTTTGCCGCTTTCCCCTACGATTTTAGAAATTCTGGTGGAACGTTATCTATCGCTTCTGCCTTATTTGATCTTAAGTCCTCCAAATCTCTCTAGAAAGAAATACTACAGTATATTGCAGAAGGTAACTGAATGAATGCTGGACGTATCACGTAATGCAGAAAGGAACACTGTCGAACATGACCGTTTCGGTGGTCCAGGTGTTATGCTGTGGGGAGGCGTAATGTTGTTTGGGCGTCTCTGACCTCCAAACTTTCGATCGCGGTACATTCACCAGTCAACGTTACTGTGACATTGTATTCCCTCGCCATGTGCGTCTTTTCAAGCGTTCATTCGGCTATACGTTCATTTTTATGAATAACAATGCGCGACCGCATCGAACTGCGCAGATGGAGGAGAGGATATTCGACGAATGAACCGGCCTGCCCGTTTCCTTGACTTAAGGGGAGGTTTACTATCTTCTGGTTCAAAAAATCGATTTTTTAAAAATTGAATTTTTGGATCCATAAATGTGTTTAGAATCTACCCCTGGAACTGTTTTCCCGAAAACGGAACGGAAATGTTTGTTATTCGCGGTTGAACAAAAAAATGCACCTGCCTGAAATTACCCTTTTTCACGCACCAGTTTTTTCGGGAATTTCGACTCTGTAGCCGCGAAAAATTATTCTGTGTGCCTGCCCATGACTAAAACTGATAATGTGATCAAGGAGCTTACGAAGTACTACGGCGTGGCAAACCGACGGCATTCCAATTCGTTTGAAGAGATGAAGAAGGCAATTTGGGCAACGTATTTCCACAAGTGTTCGATGGATGACCACCCACAACACCAAAATTGTCCGGCTGGGGAAACTAGCTGGTGCAAGTGGCGCATTGCAGAGCCTACCGGACTTCTGGACGAATATCAACACGACTAGCCGCTCTCCAGAGAAGTTCAAAAAGTGATTCATCCGACTATGAGGCCCTTTCGGAGGACGAGTTATTGTACCGGTGCTTGGGAGGAAACACACAAAATTCAAATGAAAGTTTGAAAGCGTGTGTTTGGAAGTTAGCTCCCAAGAATTTGCATTCTGGTGCGAAGACTGTGGAGACTGCGACTTTCCTGGCAGTGAGCAGCTTCAGCCAAGGGTATTCAGCAATTCTGAAGACCATGACAACGATGGACGTCACCCTGGGACTCTATTCGACGCAGTTCGCCAACCATTCGGACGACCACCTTATTCAGCGGCCGAAAACCGCTTGTCACCGGCCGTACGAGCGGCTCTGGAGCAGTTCAGGATGGCCCAGATCGAGCAGAACGCCCTCTATAAGGAAGCGGAAGGACTAGTTTACGGACGCGGAATAGCAGATTGCACGAGTATTGCATTTATATGTAGTCTAAACTTCAAACGCGTTTTTCTCGAAATGACTTTTTTTTTATTATTTATTTATTTATTTTTATCGCGCGGTGTGGTAACTTGAAATCTACTGAATCGATTGGCATGATTCTTTGTTTCCGACGAAACTAACTAAATTGTCTAGGAGCTGTACCACTTTTATTCCGATTCATCAACTATAAATATTTTCACTTGGCCGACAAAGTCGAAAAATCGATGAAAAAACCCTTTTTTTCAAATGGCCGCCATTTTGTTTCCTATGGTCCAAATAACTTAAGCGAGGTACAACTCCTAAAGAACTCAATTTTGATTTCAGACGAGCCGGCTGACCTGTGACATACCACGCGTGGAGGTCTACATCGAAATTTTGTTTCGTTCCGACGGCACTTCCGCCTTTGCTCTTCGACATTTCCGGTCGAACAAATGCCAGTTTGTAGAGGAAATATCAATAAAAATTTTGACAAAATTTGACATGGATATATGTAACATATCCCGAGGAAAAAATTCTCAAAGAACAAGCTTTTTTCGGGCCAAAGATAGCAGACCTCCCCTTAAATCAACTGATCACATCTGGGAAGCTTTCGAGAAACGTACTGCAGCAAGTCCACATGCTCCGACGATCATACAGCAGTTGTCACCCTAGCCCGTGGAGCACTGGAACGCCCTATTACAAGAACTCCTTACCATCCTTGTGTTCACGTAGCAGAGACTGCACTACCGTCTGCGGCGATCGCACACACTATGAAGAAGTGCCACTCCTTTTATAATGTCCAGGGGACCATCATAAATCACGGTGACTTTCAAGTAATTACTATCTTTGAATGCGTCATTTCTGTTTGTCTCACTGCGCATTCCTTTGAGCTGCCGTCTCTACTATACTGTAGTAGTTCTCTCTGTGTATCGAAGTTTCATCGAGCTGTGTTTCTTGGCAGTGACACATTATGCGAAGTTACTATCGTCCTTATGTTTTGCACACAAGTGACTGTTCCTCATTATTATGGCGAGCCATGTAACTTATATTGAATAACCAGTCAGGTTAGCCGAGAGCGCAGGAGGCGCCTCCTTAGCTCAGTGGCAGAGCGCTGGTCATGAGGTCGATCCTGACAGGAAGCAAATGAATTTTAGCCGGCACGATAGCTCAGCGTCAGAGGGTCTAGCTACCCTCTGTAATAAACAAAACAGAGTGAACAGTTCAACGAACAACTTCAACAGGTGCCATGAGACGTCCGCCCCGATCATATACAACGAACAAAATAGAACAACAAAATGAGATCAACAAAGAATTAAACAAGAAAAAAATGACTTTTTTTAAAGAAAAAAAGAGCGCTAATGGGCTGCTTCCTGGACTCGGGTAGGCGCGCCGGCCCCAGATCGAATCCGCCTGGCGGATTACCAATGTCGGCCGGTGTGTCGGCCAGCCTGGATGTGGTTTTTAGGCGGTTTTCCACATCCCACTAGGTGAATACCGGGCTGGTCCCCACGTTCCGCCTCAGTTACACGACTCGCAGACATCTGAACACGTTTGCACTGTTCCATGGATTACACTAGATGCAGACAGCTGGGGTACACTAATACTGTCCTGGTGGGTACGGAGTGGCGGCAGCAAGGGTATCCGGCCACCCGTTATAACTAACCTTGCCGAATCCGTTCCTAAGCGTGCCGACCCTGCGAAACTGCGGGACAAAGCACCAGCAAAAGAAAGAAAGATAGAAAGAAAGAATGTAACTGATATTGAATGTTGAACTACACTTCAAAGTGAGACAGATACATAACACTGTTTTTCGACATAGTCACGAAGTCTCTGTCAACAACGATTGAAGTACTGTAGCAATTGCTCAATTCCTAGGAGACAGAACTTCACCCCTTATTTACAGAGCCATACGAGGACCACTGTGGGGCCGTTCACGTCGTTTGGAAACCTCTTCCCCCCCTCAAAATTTCTTTGAGCTTCCAGAAAAAGTGGAGATCTAGACTTCCCGATCCACAGTACCCGTTTCTGTGTTGCGTTGGTCACATATTTGGCACTATTTTATTACGGCTGGATGCGAGTTGCATTTGGTCCATATAACAACGGAATTTGACGGTGAATCAATGTGCAGTTTAGACGTTTTGCCAAGAAGAACGTATCTCTCTGTTCCGCTTACTTGAACTCTGGAACGTGTTTCCAGACGCTGCGCCATTTCACGCGAACACTGTGAAGCACCCGTTATCCGCACTGCTGTCCCTAAGTGAAAAACAATAATATAAGAGCAGAACCTGATACACTGAGTGAAAATTATTTTAACTGATAAACTCTGGGAGGTGGCATGGGACACCAAATACACTCCTGGAAATGGAAAAAAGAACACATTGACACCGGTGTGTCAGACCCACCATACTTGCTCCGGACACTGCGAGAGGGCTGTACAAGCAATGATCACACGCACGGCACAGCGGACACACCAGGAACCGCGGCGTTGGCCGTCGAATGGCGCTAGCTGCGCAGCATTTGTGCACCGCCGCCGTCAGTGTCAGCCAGTTTGCCGTGGCATACGGAGCTCCATCGCAGTCTTTAACACTGGTAGCATGCCGCGACAGCGTGGACGTGAACCGTATGTGCAGTTGACGGACTTTGAGCGAGTGCGTATAGTGGGCATGCGGGAGGCCGGGTGGGCGTACCGCCGAATTGCTCAACACGTGGGGCGTGAGGTCTCCACAGTACATCGATGTTGTCGCCAGTGGTCGGCGGAAGGTGCACGTGCCCGTCGACCTGGGACCGGACCGCAGCGACGCACGGATGCACGCCAAGACCGTAGGATCCTACGCAGTGCCGTAGGGGACCGCACCGCCACTTCCCAGCAAATTAGGGACACTGTTGCTCCTGGGGTATCGGCGAGGACCATTCGCAACCGTCTCCATGAAGCTGGGCTACGGTCCCGCACACCGTTAGGCCGTCTTCCGCTCACGCCCCAACATCGTGCAGCCCGCCTCCAGTGGTGTCGCGACAGGCGTGAATGGAGGGACGAATGGAGACGTGTCGTCTTCAGCGATGAGAGTCGCTTCTGCCTTGGTGCCAATGATGGTCGTATGCGTGTTTGGCGCCGTGCAGGTGAGCGCCACAATCAGGACTGCATACGACCGAGGCACACAGGGCCAACACCCGGCATCATGGTGTGGGGAGCGATCTCCTACACTGGCCGTACACCACTGGTGATCGTCGAGGGGACACTGAATAGTGCACGGTACATCCAAACCGTCATCGAACCCATCGTTCTACCATTCCTAGACCGGCAAGGGAACTTGCTGTTCCAACAGGACAATGCACGTCCGCATGTATCCCGTGCCACCCAACGTGCTCTAGAAGGTGTAAGTCAACTACCCTGGCCAGCAAGATCTCCGGATCTGTCCCCCATTGAGCATGTTTGGGACTGGATGAAGCGTCGTCTCACGCGGTCTGCACGTCCAGCACGAACGCTGGTCCAACTGAGGCGCCAGGTGGAAATGGCATGGCAAGCCGTTCCACAGGACTACATCCAGCATCTCTACGATCGTCTCCATGGGAGAATAGCAGCCTGCATTGCTGCGAAAGGTGGATATACACTGTACTAGTGCCGACATTGTGCATGCTCTGTTGCCTGTGTCTATGTGCCTGTGGTTCTGTCAGTGTGATCATGTGATGTATCTGACCCCAGGAATGTGTCAATAAAGTTTCCCCTTCCTGGGACAATGAATTCACGGTGTTCTTATTTCAATTTCCAGGAGTGTATTTTTCCGTCATGTCATTACTACCTGTGAGTATTTTTTAACCCAGTAGAAGGCGTAATAACAACTCTTCAGTTGTAATAGCTGTTTCACATTCACATTTAGTTGTATGTCTTGACCCAGTGTAGCACTTGCTGAGTAATCGAGCGATACAACTGGAATGAGTATATTCATATGGTTGGTGTTTACTGCATAGCGAACCAAAACGGACGAGCAGCATAGCGGGTTTATCAACAACAATATCCCAACCACTGTACCCCACATCAGTCTACGTTTACTGCTGTGTATCAACATCTGCGTGAGGCAGGGTCATTTAGCTGATAACCTGGACGGGGACAAAGTCGCACAGCATGAACTCTGCAGTTTGAGGAAGCCGTCCTACAGCATTTGGAGCAAGAGCCTTCCATCAGCGCTCGAACAACTGCGCGTAACGTGGAGACGAATTAGACGAATGTAAAAACGTCCTTCAGAGCACAGTTTCCGCAGTGGTACCTGGAACAGTGTCAAACCCTCTCTGCTGTTTACAGATGAAGCAACGTTCGGGTGTGATGGTGGTTTCAACACCCACAGTTCGTGTGTTCGGAAAGTGTTCAGCCCAGGTGCCATAGTCACTTATGCTCAACAAGTGCGGTTTTACGCGAATGCATGGGCAGGTGTTGTTGGTGATTGTTTTAAGTGGGCCATATATCCTACCTAGACCATTAAATGGTAGGTTTTATTACTGCTTTGTTGCTGCTACAAGACAGTATATGTGGTACCAGTATGACGGGGCCCCGGCATGTTTCAGTCGCCCTGTGTGTTGATTCTCATCGGACAGTTTCCAGAAAAGTGGAATGGTACAGGTAGTCCTGTACCACGATCTACTCGATACCCTGGTTGACACTCTCGACTTCTTTGTGTGGGGATAGACGCGTGACCTTGTTTATAAAAACCTTGTTGAATTAGACGATGATCTGGCCGTCCAGATAGTAGCAGCACCAGGAGAAATTAAGGACACTCCCACAGTCTTTGACCGAACATGTTAGACAGAACATGGCTGCTGGTGTAGCCTACATACACAAGTCAATGGAGGCATTTTTGAATCTCTTCTGAAACTGAAGCACCTTTTATGAGTTAATGTTATTCCTCTTGGCAATAAAGAAAGAAATAATGTTTATGTTACATTTTGTCTACTGTGAGAAGATTTGACGTCCTTGTAAGATGTTGCCTCACAGGAAAACACTTTAGAAAAAGTGTCTTTGTTTTTCCATGAAAATTAATTTTCATCCAGAGAAACTTGTAACTACCAAATTATAAACTCCTCATAGGAAAATATGACAGAGAAAGATATTTGTTTTGATGTCCTGTGCAACTTCCCAGAGTTTATCGGTTTAAGTGTTTTTCACACTGTATATTGTACGATAGATTTTTAAATGGGTCATGTCCTCAAAGTGTATAATTATCGACGGATCTCGCTGCTGGAGAAAGGATATAAAGTTTGCACCATTCTTATAAGGCGATTAAAACTATTGCTCGGAGGAATTGTGGGCACATACCGCTGTGGATTTACCCTCAACCAGCGACCATATCTTCGTGTTGAGACAAATAATTTTTATGATTTCAGAAAAGACCTACACCTCATATGCATTGACTTTCGGCAGGCATAAGACAGATTTAGTCGACCAGCCCTCTGGAAGATGAGACAGATTTAGCCGACCAGCCCTCTGGAAGATAATGCATTAGTTCAGAATACCAATGAATGACGTTGGCCTGATTGAAACTTGTCACCATGGATCAAGTTGTCAAGTACACTTGGCAAATCAATTATCGGCACATTTCATAGTTACTAATGGTTTGAGACAGAGAGAGCCTCTGTCGCTAGTTCTTTTCAACATTGCGCTGGAAAAGGTGATACCATCTCTACCAATCCACTTTCCGAACACTAACGGTTCAATGATGATGGAGATGGAAATGAGACGATCCTTGCATTTGTAGATAATGTGGTGATTGTTGCCGAATCTCTGAATGAGGTAACAGTAGATACATCTGGATTTATGCTAGAAACAAACAAGCTAGATTTACTGATCAACGATGAGAAAGCATAGTATATTGTAGTATCTCGTCGACAAAATGATATGGACGCCGTCAACATACACGATTTTGAAAGAGTCGGAACGTTCAATTACCTGGAGTAGATATTGCCAAATAAAAGTGAGATAGAGGAGAAATTTCGACATAGTAAACTGGGTGGTATTTTCTTCCCTTTTTTCCGTCTTCTCTCTGGTTGGATGAAGCCCTCCACGAATTCCCCTCCTGTGCCAACCTTTTCATCTCAGAACAACAACTCCAAACTACGTCCTCAATTACTTGCTGGTTTCCAATCTCTGTCTTCCTCTACAGTTACCTCTAGTACCAAGGAAGTTATCCCCTCATGTCTTAACAGTTGTTCTATCATCCTGTCCCTTTTTCTTGTCAGTGTTTTCCCTATATTCCTTTCCTCGTCGATTCTGCAGAGAACCTCCTCATTCCTTATCAGTCCACCTAATTTTCAACATTCTTCTGTAGTACCACATTGCAAATGATTCGATTCTCTGTTGTTCCGGTTTTCCTACAGTCCATCTCTCACTACCATACAATGCTGTGCACAAAACATACATACTCAGAAATTTGTTCGTCAAATTGAAAACTACATCTGATACTAACAGGCTTCTCTTCGTCAGGAACGCCTTTTTGCCGGTGCTAGTCCGGTATTTATGTCCTCCTTGCTCCGTCCATCGTGGGTTACTTTGCTGCCTAGGTAGAAGAATTCCGTAACTTCATTTGCTTCGTGATCATCTATTCTGATGTTTAGTTTCTCGCTATTCTCATTTCTGCGACTTCTTCGATGTATTCTTATTCCATATTCTGTACGCATTGGGTTGTTCATTCCATACAGCAGATCATGTAATCCTTTTTCACTTTCACTGTGGATAACAATGTCATCAGCAAATCATCATTCATATCCTTCCACTTTGAATTTTAATCTCACTTTTGTACCACTTTTTTTATTTCTGGCATTGCTTCTTCCAAGTACAGGTTGGACGTAGGGGCAATGGACTACATTTCTATCTTACACCCTTGTTAATCCTAGCACTTCGTTTTTGATCTTCCATTCTTATTGTTCGCTCTTGGTTCTAATAAATATTGCGTTACCCGCGTTTCCCTATTGCTTACCCCTATTTTTCTCAGAATTTCGAATATTTTGCACCATTTTAAACAGCCAGATTTTTCCTCCAGGTCGACAAATTCTATGAAACACTTAATTTTATTCAGTTTTGCTTCCATTATCAGCCGCAATCTCAGAACTGCCTACCTTTGCCTTTACCTTTCCCAAAATGAGACTGATCGTCATCTAACAGTTCCTCAATTTAATTTTCCATTGTTTTGTGTATAATTCTTGTCAGCAACTCGGAAGCATGAAATGTTAAGCTGACTGTGCGAGAATTCTCGCACTTGTCGGCTCTTGGCAGTCTTCGGAAATGTGTGGATGATATTTTTCCGAAAGTCTGGTGGTATGTCGCCAGTCACACACACTCTAAAAACCAACGTGAATAGTCGTTTTGTTGTCACATTCCACAATGATTTTAGAAATTCCGATGCCATGTATGTCTGAAGTACTGTTGTCGTTATTCGTTTGCTGTCGATTCTGATGAGAACAATCCTACCACTGTAGTGTTCGCAGTAACTCATTTTCTGTCCTACCTTCCTATTCATAACGAATCCTACTCCCGTAATACCATTTCCTGCAGCTGTTGATATTACTCTATAATCATCTCACCAGAAATCCTTGTCTCTTTCCAACGCACTGCAAACCCAGTGTACTACAGTTTAAACAACCTACACCCGTCACACATTGTATCCCAGGAAAACAGGATACAGCTGCTGTACACGTACCTAGTGTGAGCGGTTGTACTGTATGGTTGTGAGACATGGGCAAGTACACAGACAAAGGAGAGCCCATCCGTGCATTTGAGAAGAAGATTTTAAACAAAATTTATGGTCCGGTATTCAATACAGAATCTAGAAGATGGGAAAGCCGGCATAACAAATACACTCCTGGAAATGGAAAAAAGAACACATTGACACCGGTGTGTCAGACCCACCATACTTGCTCCGGACACTGCGAGAGAGCTGTACAAGCAATGATCACACGCACGGCACAGCGGACACACCAGGAACCGCGGTGTTGGCCGTCGAATGGCGCTAGCTGCGCAGCATTTGTGCACCGCCGCCGTCAGTGTCAGCCAGTTTGCCGTGGCATACGGAGCTCCATCGCAGTCTTTAACACTGGTAGCATGCCGCGACAGCGTGGACGTGAACCGTATGTGCAGTTGACGGACTTTGAGCGAGGGCGTATAGTGGGCATGCGGGAGGCCGGGTGGACGTACCGCCGAATTGCTCAACACGTGGGGCGTGAGGTCTCCACAGTACATCGATGTTGTCGCCAGTGGTCGGCGGAAGGTGCACGTGCCCGTCGACCTGGGACCGGACCGCAGCGACGCACAGATGCACGCCAAGACCGTAGGATCCTACGCAGTGCCGTAGGGGACCGCACCGCCACTTCCCAGCAAATTAGGGGCACTGTTGCTCCTGGGGTATCGGCGAGGACCATTCGCAACCGTCTCCATGAAGCTGGGCTACGGTCCCGCACACCGTTAGGCCGTCTTCCGCTCACGCCCCAACATCGTGCAGCCCGCCTCCAGTGGTGTCGCGACAGGCGTGAATGGAGGGACGAATGGAGACGTGTCGTCTTCAGTGATGAGAGTCGCTTCGGCCTTGGTGCCAATGATGGTCGTATGCGTGTTTGGCGCCGTGCAGGTGAGCGCCACAATCAGGACTGCATACGACCGAGGCACACAGGGCCAACACCCGGCATCATGGTGTGGGGAGCGATCTCCTACACTGGCCGTACACCACTGGTGATCGTCGAGGGGACACTGAATAGTGCACGGTACATCCAAACCGTCATCGAACCCATCGTTCTACCATTCCTAGACCGGCAAGGGAACTTGCTGTTCCAAGAGGACAATGCACGTCCGCATGTATCCCGTGCCACCCAACGTGCTCTAGAAGGTGTAAGTCAACTACCGTGGCCAGCAAGATCTCCGGATCTGTCCCCCATTGAGCATGTTTGGGACTGGATGAAGCGTCGTCTCACGCGGTCTGCACGTCCAGCACGAACGCTGGTCCAACTGAGGCGCCAGGTGGAAATGGCATGGCAAGCCGTTCCACAGGACTACATCCAGCATCTCTACGATCGTCTCCATGGGAGAATAGCAGCCTGCATTGGTGCGAAAGGTGGATATACACTGTACTAGTGCCGACATTGTGCATGCTCTGTTGCCTGTGTCTATGTGCCTGTGGTTCTGTCAGTGTGATCATGTGATGTATCTGACCCCAGGAATGTGTCAATAAAGTTTCCTCTTCCTGGGACAATGAATTCACGGTGTTCTTATTTCAATTTCCAGGAGTGTATCTGTATCGGTGGTTTAAAAGAGCTGATATTGGGAGAGTGATTGCAAGAAGACAACAGTGGGCAGGACATGTTTTTCGAGCACGAGGTACTCTCCCTAACAAAGTATTGGTACATCAGCCAACAGGGAGAAGTCCGATAGGTCATCCGCGAAGAGATGGAACTACAGGAGAAGATCCAATAGCCAGCACTGAGGTTGCCTGGGACGGAAGTAAATAGGCAAATGTATGTAATCAATTTTTCTATTTAGTCATGATTTGTGGACTGGATGTGTTGATCATTTCTTTACATTTTATGTTTATGTATTTCTATATTTTTGTCTTCTGACATGGGCTTAAATGGCCTGTTTATGTGCAATAAATTATGATGATGATGACATTGTATAATCGAAACTAAGAGAGCAAGGATGCATAAAATGGAAACAATGTATCAATAGGACGAGAGTAGACACGTTAGTTACACAGGTAAACCAAAAAAAGTATTTATATATGTGTATCTATGTGTCTTCCGTATCTCCTCCTAAACCACTAGTTACACAGGTAAACCAAAAAAAGTATTTATATATGTGTATCTATGTGTCTTCCGTATCTCCTCCTAAACCACTAGTTACACAGGTAAACCAAAAAAAGTATTTATATATGTGTATCTATGTGTCTTCCGTATCTCCTCCTAAACCACTGAACCGATTTTAATCAAACTTGGTACACATATCATTTACCACCTGTAAAGAATCACTGTGGGGTTAAGAACCGCATACCTGTCAAAGGGATTGGAGTGGGAGAGATAAAGCAGTGTAGCCCACAACGCGAAAATACCCATAGTTAAGTCAAATATTTGAGAATGGAAGCACTTAGAGACTTGCAGCAAACTTTAAACATAATTTCAATCCTTTACGAAAAGTTTATCGTTTATTACACTTTCTCTGTTCATAGAATAGAACTGCCACATGAAGCATCACGTTTTAAGTTATTACTTTCTTAATGTATTACTTCTGTACTCCTAACGGTATTGGAGACATATTCTGCAGACAGTATACTCAAATACCACTGAATGTATCAGAAAAATTTGATTGAACGATATTTAGTTCAGGAGGTATGACGTCATAAACACTGAATGTGTGAAAAACTACTGCATGATGCAAGACGCTTAAATGTATTACTTCATTGTTACTAATCGTATCCGCAACACCTTCCGCAGACAATATCCAAATTTGACGCTGAATGTATCTAAAAAATATATCACTGTACAAGACATAGTTCAGGAGATATGCTGGCCGGTGTGGCCTAGCGGTTCTAGGCGCTTCAGTCTGGAACCGCGCGACCGCTACGGTCGCAGGTTCGAATCCTGCCTCGGGCATGGATGTGTGTGATGTCCTTAGGTTAGTTACGTTTAAGTAGTTCTAAATTCTAGGGGACTGATGACCTCGGATGTTAAGTCGCATAATGCTCAGAGGCATTTGAATCAGGAGATACGATGGCAAACACTGAGTTGTGAGAAAAAACTGCAGCATCATCGATGACGTTTTAATTTATTACTTTTTTGATACCAACTCTATTCGCGACACGTTTCGCAGACAATGTCCACATATGCCGCTGAATCTACCTAGAAAAGTATATCATCGTACGACACATAGTTCAGCAGATGTGAATCATAAATACTGAGATCCTTGGGAAACTGCAGCATCATGTATAACGTTTTAGTTTATTACTTCTTTACTGCAAAATCTATTCACATTTCACAGACGGTAGGCACGTATACAACTTTATGTACCTGCAAAATTATAAGTATTAAGTTGCACTAGGCATGTTTTTAATGCACAATCATTTTTACAGATAAATTAGATTAATTATATTACACTGAACTAATTAATGAAATTAATTATATTATATGTTATAATATAATATTTATAATGATTTTCTACGAAAATATTTATAATATAATATAATATAATAGTTTATTCAATTCGCGTAATATAATTAATTCGTAAAAAAGGTTATGCATTAAAAACATGCCAAGTGCGCTCAACGTACCCATTCACTATTATTATATCATTGTACAACACAGGAGATACGACGTCATAAACATTGAGCTGAGTGAAAAAAAAAAAAAAAAAAAAGAAACTGCACAGCGAAATTCGCTGGACATGCAAGTGAAATATGTATACAAATACGCTTGAAATATGTTAAATATCTCTGGAATATTTGTGCGAGCAAGGCCACTAGTAAGAAGCTCCTCATAAACTCCTGGAATGATTTCAAGCAAATTTGGTGCACATATTAGTTACAAGCTGGAAAGAGATACTATATGGGTAAGAACGACAGTCTCCTACTGAGTTGAGTATTAAAACATGGAGAGAGAAGGGAGGACGAGGAGCTAGACAGTGAGGGGGAAGAAGTGGGGAGGCACAAATAAGAGGAGATGGACAGATGTAGAGGAGGGGCAATGGGCAGAAGGAGGGGAGAAGAGGAGATGGACAGAGAAAGGAAAGGAGATGGTCAGAGAGAAGGTAGAGGAGGAAGTGGACACAGAAAGGAAAGGGGAGGAGATGAAGAGGGAGAGAGGTAAGGATGAAATGGATAAAGAGAGGGGGAAGATATGGAGAGTCGGAGATTGAAGAAGAGAGAGGGAGATGGACAGTGGGAGGGAAGAGGATGGACAGAGAGGGAAGGAGTAGATCGACAGAGAGAGAGAGAGAGAGAGAGAGAGAGAGAGTGGGGGTGGAGGATGAGGCAGAGAGAGGGGAAGGAGGAGATGGATTAATAGATTGGAATAAATACGTACCAAGGCAACGCCGTGTACACAGCTAGCCATTTATAAAGCAATGAGAAGGGGAGATGTAGGACAAATGAGGAACATATTGCTTAAGTGAAGACCTAGCAGGTTGCAAAACTTCTCTGCGAAGTGAAGAAGAAGAAGAAGTTCGGCTTGTTGGCGGATCTGGTGAGCAGGTTGTGTGTTGCTAGCAACGGAACCGTTTCTTATCTCTGAGAGACTAATTATAAAGCGCTTGTATGATTTCACCGGCGAGGACCACAGAGCGTGGCGACAGCGCAAAGGCAGAAGAGTAGGGCAGAGGCGGCGGCGTCTGGGGGCGGCGTCCTCTGAAGGTCGGAGGTGAGCGCCGCCCGCAGCCCGGCAGCCGCCCACGCACTCGGCCATTGATAGCGTCGGCGTGGCCATTGAGGGCGCCGGGCCGCGCATGCCCGCCGGCCCCAGCCGGTCGCGTTGCCCGGGCAACGGGACGCGAGCGTGCGTGGGCGTGGGTGTGCCGGCGGCGACGCTCCCTTTGTCCCGGACCGGGTGGTCCGCCCCCGCAACGCAGTGCGCTGCAGCAGGACGCAGAGAGTTCCGGCACCACAGTGCGGCGGGGGAAGGGGGTGGGTGGAGGCACGACCTTCACCTGCGACATTTCTCCCTCTCCTAGTCGCCTGCAACACCGGCAGTGCGGCTGCGTTTATCATCGACGTGGCTGTCAGACTGAATTTTGAGACGCGGTATTCGTAAAACTGCGATATGCGTGCCGCTTACGCTTCCCTTAGTCGTTACCCTTCATTTTCGCTGATATCCACATTTTGGCTGCTGCTCAGTGTGTATCCCTTTACGTGATATATCCTCACCGCTGAGGTACAACGTTATGCAGTGGTGGGTAGAAGACTGCCTGTAAGAGACAAACGATAAGTTGCTAAAGCGTGTTACCTGTAATACCGTTAAAGAAGCCTTCGTGCGAATCAGATCCGTATCTACTGGTCACGGTATCACAGTCCAAATGATGAAGCTTATTATTGACTCAATACAGCCTGCTAAAACAAATACCTTCAACCACTCCTTAACTACACATCTTTTCCCGGAGGCCCGGAACAGGGATTAGTTAAGCCACTGCCTAAAAAGGACGTTGTCACCACACCGCCTGATTACCGATCTGTCTGCATTCTTCCTGCACTGTCCAAGGCTTTAGAATATGCTGTCCAAGGCCAGCTAACAAACTAACCAAGTGCAAACAACCTACTAGACGAATACCAGTCAGGTTTCCGTGAAAATCGCGGCACAACAACTGATGACGTGAAGGTTGCCATGGATGCACAATAGGCAACTGTCAAGTGCTTTTCCGGCAAAGGCATGACACTGTGGACTTCGATATTTTACTTGCCAAATTTACCAGCCTAAATTTCTTGCCAAGTGCTGTGCAGTGGTTTCGGTCGTACTCGACGTCTCGCGAGCAATGCGTCAAGTCCGGCATACTAAAGTCACAATGGAGGATCAGGTGCCCCTCAGTTTCGGGTTATTAGGTCCTACAGTCTTTTCATTGTATGTCGATTTGTTATCAGTTTTATCCTACTGCAAACACCAGACGGATGCTTATGACCTCCAGTTGTATCTAGGACCAAAACCAATAAACCTGAAGACAGCTATCGAGAACCTCAATACCGATCAGTATGCTCTATCAAAATGAGCATAGAATGAGCATAGAATGTAGGGTGAAAGCTCAACTCATCCAAAAACCAGGAGGTACTAGTTGGTCATTCTAAGCTCATTAACATGAAATGTTGGGAATCCATACCATCTTTAACCCTGAATGGGAGAAATATCGACCTCGCTCCATCAGCAAAGTGTGCAAAAAGGCATCAGCATCTCTCCACGCCCTACAGAAATACAGAAAGCTATTCCCTCTTGACCTGGTCAACAAACACTTATACACTCCTGGAAATGGAAAAAAGAACACATTGACACCGGTGTGTCAGACCCACCATACTTGCTCCGGACACTGCGAGAGGGCTGTACAAGCAATGATCACACGCACGGCACAGCGGACACACCAGGAACCGCGGCGTTGGCCGTCGAATGGCGCTAGCTGCGCAGCATTTGTGCACCGCCGCCGTCAGTGTCAGCCAGTTTGCCGTGGCATACGGAGCTCCATCGCAGTCTTTAACACTGGTAGCATGCCGCGACAGCGTGGACGTGAACCGTATGTGCAGTTGACGGACTTTGAGCGAGGGCGTATAGTGGGCATGCGGGAGGCCGGGTGGACGTACCGCCGAATTGCTCAACACGTGGGGCGTGAGGTCTCCACAGTACATCGATGTTGTCGCCAGTGGTCGGCGGAAGGTGCACGTGCCCGTCGACCTGGGACCGGACCGCAGCGACGCACGGATGCACGCCAAGACCGTAGGATCCTACGCAGTGCCGTAGGGGACCGCACCGCCACTTCCCAGCAAATTAGGGACACTGTTGCTCCTGGGGTATCGGCGAGGACCATTCGCAACCGTCTCCATGAAGCTGGGCTACGGTCCCGCACACCGTTAGGCCGTCTTCCGCTCACGCCCCAACATCGTGCAGCCCGCCCCCGCCTCCAGTGGTGTCGCGACAGGCGTGAATGGAGGGACGAATGGAGACGTGTCGTCTTCAGCGATGAGAGTCGCTTCTGCCTTGGTGCCAATGATGGTCGTATGCGTGTTTGGCGCCGTGCAGGAGAGCGCCACAATCAGGACTGCATACGACCGAGGCACACAGGGCCAACACCCGGCATCATGGTGTGGGGAGCGATCTCCTACACTGGCCGTACACCACTGGTGATCGTCGAGGGGACACTGAATAGTGCACAGTACATCCAAACCGTCATCGAACCCATCGTTCTACCATTCCTAGACCGGCAAGGGAACTTGCTGTTCCAAGAGGACAATGCACGTCCGCATGTATCCCGTGCCACCCAACGTGCTCTAGAAGGTGTAAGTCAACTACCCTGGCCAGCAAGATCTCCGGATCTGTCCCCCATTGAGCATGTTTGGGACTGGATGAAGCGTCGTCTCACGCGGTCTGCACGTCCAGCACGAACGCTGGTCCAACTGAGGCGCCAGGTGGAAATGGCATGGCAAGCCGTTCCACAGGACTACATCCAGCATCTCTACGATCGTCTCCATGGGAGAACAGCAGCCTGCATTGCTGCGAAAGGTGGATATACACTGTACTAGTGCCGACATTGTGCATGCTCTGTTGCCTGTGTCTATGTGCCTGTGGTTCTGTCAGTGTGATCATGTGACGTATCTGACCCCAGGAATGTGTCAATAAAGTTTCCCCTTCCTGGGTCAATGAATTCACGGTGTTCTTATTTCAATTTCCAGGAGTGTATTTCAGATTGTCGGTTGCAGATAGGTCTTTTTCAGGAAAGCTCGCAGCGCCTGGAACTGGTTAATAATCCCTGTGCCCGTTATATCTGTCATGTTAAACTCTTTGATCATATTTCTCCACCATAGGCACAACTGTTCTGGTTGCGTGCAGAAAAGCACAGAGATTTCCGAGCCTTCTGTCTTCTCTCTTGTCTTAGCAACATACTCCGTCAATCACGTGTCTCCTAGACTTTAATGCTTTTGTCTGAAGGACGTAGCAGAAACACCCGTTCCTATCAGAACAAAATCTTTTCTGTCCCATTCCATTTTTCCAGCCACATTCTTGAAGTCCTTCTCAGCAGCAGGAAACCGACTCTGGAATAACATATTAGAGAACTTAATAACATATCCTGCTTCAGAAGGCAGTTAATGACATATATTTTAAAGCAACAATGACGTTTAGCATTGTCCCTCTACGCATAAACGTACGTTACACCTGTACGTCGTTCTTTCCGACAGCTTCCTGATTTGCCAGTATTCTTATCTGGTGCAGTCTCTTTACTTTTCCTTTCTCCATATCTCGCTACATCAGGAAACATGTTTCGTCCACCTATAATTCTTTTTATATGTACCACTATCATTTTTGTTACTATTGTTACTATTATTGAAGTTATTGTTATTATTATTATTATCACTATTTGTGGAAACAGCAGGAGTAGTAGAAGTACTACTAGTATTAACTTTATTACTCATAGTCGGTACTATTTAATCACATTGTCACAGTTGACACTTAAACCATTTTAATACTGTTTGTCATATTAAAATGGTAATTTCTTAGGGAACTATGATGAAAAAAAGTTTGTATGTGTGAAACCCCCGTCCGTTGTAAGAGAGGGCTATCAAAGCTCTAATCATATCAGGACAAATAAATAAATAAAAATAAAGTAGAAGCGTCCACCCACAGCGGCCATTAAAAAAAGAAAGAATGACTGTCGTCTCCCTTATCTTGAGGTGGGCCCACTACGCTTGGCCATTTGAAATGCCAGCTCCATACTATCAACGTGGCGGAGTTTTGTCTCCACCTGTTCAATATCATGTCGACGAATATTCCAACTCTCAGTCCACTGGCCTCCAGTAACTAGCTTACGCTTTTTCTGTATTATTTCACACACCATCTCGTAGCCTGTCCCTTCTACATTGTTCGATGCTAATTTAATTTAACAAGCTATGTGCTCCCTCCCGGAACAACACGATTACCTCTGGCTCGCAGCGCGGTAATTTGGACAGCATCAGGTAAATTCCTGTCCTCTTAAAGCCGGAAGCTGTTCTCCGTTATCGAGGTCTCTGTATTGTAAGATGACCGGAAATACCACAAGTAATAAAGTGTTCCGGGATATAATGTCATGGGCGAATGGATTTCACCTTAGAACCCAATGTTTCGTCCCATCATCGTAGCTTCATTGAATGTCCGATTCGCACCCTGGGTCGGTACCGACTACAGAAAAATTCCGCTTCCGCGTGCTTCCGCGCAGTGGTGTGATGTCACATGTTTTGACTACGCAAGCGCATTTCGCCGGTGTCAACAGCCGTCGTCCGCTGTTGCTATTACCCCATGGTGGAAGACTGGTACACATCATCTTCAGCACTGGAATCCAGATGTCATCCAATTTCACGTCCTCCGCCTTCCTACCGAAATTCTTGGGGAGTTTTACTATTTCTGTGGCCTCTCTGTATAATCTTCCACGGTATCCGCTTGTGGCTCCAAAAACTTGTTTGAGTCCTATGAAAATGAATGTGGTGATCTCCTGGATGCAAAGCATGTTCCGCAACAGCTGATTGTTAGTCTCCACTCTTCTGCAATTGCCCTTGTGCTCTTCTAGTCGTTTTTTGTCCATTCATTTGTAGTAACCATGTACACCTTCCGACAACTATTTGGAATCCTAGAAGGTCCTGCTTTTTCCAGCGGTTGGCCAGCATCCTTGGCCGATTTTAGATGATCTTGTATTTTCCGGGTTGATTTGTAGATTATAGCAATGTTCCGCTTTTCCAAGATTTTTCCTATGCTGTCAGTATCATCTTTAATGAATGGCAGGAAAACGTTCGATTCCACAGGCGCTTGTGCATCGCTATGACTTCTACGCGGTGGTCTTAACGCTCCTTTCACGTCAGTGAACCAATAACCATTGTTGAACAATGCATTGGTGAGGCCTTTTAATTCTGCGTCAAGCAGCTCTGGTTCACAATTTTCTTTGCTCTGCCCGCCAACGAATTTATGATGCCTCGATTTTGCTGTGAGTGCTGGTTGGAATCATGGTACAGGTAACGGTCTGTGTGCGTGCGTTCCGGTAAACCGTGTGGCCCAAGCTACTATCTTCCTGGAAAACTAGCAATATCAAGAAAATTTAATTTCCCGCCTGCCTCCTCCTCCATGGTAAACTGAATCTTCGTACTGATCCCATTGAGATGTTTGTGAGAACGACCCAATTGCTCCCTGCAAAAAACAAAGCATCATCCACGTTCCGGAACCAAATAATTGGTTTCTTGTTCGCAGTTTCCAATGCCTAATCCTCGAATTTTTCCATAAAGATGTTTTCGACAACTGGACTTATGGGCTCCCCATAGCGACACCATCCGTCTGTTCATAGAACTCATCGTTCCATTTGAAATACGTGGTTGTGAGGTCTATGTCAGTTATCTTTCAACAAGATAATGCAAGATCGTACTTTTTCTGTGCTCTACTGACTTACCTCAATACGGATTATGTTGGCCAACACAGTTTCATATCTCTCACCCGCTGAAAATATCTTGTCATGGGTCACTGAGAAACTGGCAAGTCACCACTCACCAGCAACTACTATTCGTTACATTTGTCATAGAGTTGAAGCAGCGTATATGATGTAGTCTGCCTGTATAATTCAGGCTCTATTCGCCTCGATTACCTGCGAATTAGAGCCGTTGTTGCCGATAGCGGCGGCAGACCTTAATTTCGCAAACGGCTTATCCCCAAATCACTTACAAATCTGATCGTGTTTATTACTGTTGTTGTTGTTGTTGTGGTCTTCAGTCCACAGACTGATTTGATGCAGCTCTCCATGCTACTCTATCCTGTGCAAGCTTCTTCATCTCCCAGTACCCACTCCAACCTACATCCTTCTGAATCTGCTTAGTGTATTCATCTCTTGGTCTCCCTCTACGATTTTTACTCTCCACGTTGCCCTCCAATACTAAATTGGTGATCCCTTGATGCCTCAGAATATGTCCTATCAACCAAACCCTTCTTATCCCTTCTTTATTACTACTGTACTGTATATGCACAAGAACTAAAACTTAGTTATATGCTAATCCCACTGGTGTTGTAATTTTAATGGTGAATAATGTACATAGAAGTTTGATCCGGTGCATTCGGCAGAGATCCCTGTGTTTACACGTTATCAGACAGTCGAGAAGCGATGACAATGCGGTTTGAAACTATTCCCATTAACCTAACATTTATTTCTACATTTCTGTGCCACAACGTCCGTACGTGCTTTGCAATTATTAAATGCACACATCGTTCCCATGCAGATCTATTCTGGAAACTCTGAAGCGTCGCTACGTCATTTTTCCTAACAAAGCCCATTATCCTGAGTTGGATCCTTCCCGTACTCTCTCAGTACCTCTTAGTTTTTGTTGTATAATTTTGAAATGCGTTTTATCTACATCTGCCTTTACATATAGGTGGACACTCTGCAAATCACATTTAAGTGCATGGCAGAGGGTTCATCGAACCACCTTTACAATAACTCAGCGAGCAGAAAAAAGGAACATCTATATATTTCGGTGCCAGCTCTGATTTCCTTTATTTTATTATGGTGATCGTTTCTCCCTATGTAGGTCGGCGTTAAAAAATATTTTTGCATTCGTATGAGAAAGTTGACAGTTCAAATTTCGTGAGAAGATTCCACCCCAAGAAAACGCCTTTGTTTTAATAATATTAAACCCAAATTCTGTATCATTTCAGTGACTCCCTCTCCCTTATTTCGCGATAATACAAAACGTGTTGCCCTTCTTTGAATTTTCTTGATGTATTCCGTCAGTCCTATCTGTTATGGAACCCACAACGCGCAGCAGTATTCTAAAAGAGGACGGACAAGTGTAGTGTAGGCAGTCTCTTTAGTAGATCTGTCACATTTCCTAAATGTCCTGCCAAAAAAACGTAGTCTTTGATTCACCTTCCCCACAACATTTTCTATGTTTTCCTTCCAATTTAAGTTGTTCGTAATTGTAATTCCTAGGTATTTAGTTGAATTTACTGCCTTTTACTAGTCGATAAACGAAAGCGTCATCTGCGCACAACCTAAAACGGTTGCTCAGATTGTCTTCAAAATCGTTTATATATATATGGAACAGCAAAGGACCTATAACACTACCTTGGGGAACACCAGAAATCACTTCTGTTTTACTCGATGACTTTCCGTCAGTTACTACGAACTGTGACCTCTCTGACAGGAAATCACGAATCCAGTCACATAATTGAGACGAAATTCCGTAAGCACGCAATTTCACTACAAGCCGCTTGTGTGGTACAGAGTCAAAAGCCTTCCGGAAATCCAGAAATACGGAATCAATTTGAAATCCCTTGTCAATGGAACTTAACACTTCGTGTGAGTAAAGAGCTAGTTGTGTTTCACAACAACGATGTTTTCAAAATTCGTGTTGACTGTGTGTCAATAGACCGTTTTCTTCGAGATAATTCATAATGTTCGAACACAATATATGTTCCAGAATCCTGATGCATATTGATGTTAATGACATGGGTCTGTAATTTAGTGGATTACTCCTACTATCTTTCTTCAGTTTGGTGTGACCTGTGCAACTTTCCAGTCTTTGGATACGGATCTTTCGTCGAGCGAACAGTTGTATATGATTGTTAAGTGTGAAGCTATTGTATCAGCAAACTCTGAAAGCAACCTAACTGGACCGGAAGACTTGCTTTTATTGAGTGATATAAGTTGCTTCACTACTCCAAGGACATCTATCTACTTCAATGTTATTCATGTTGGCAGCTGTTCTTGGTTCGAGTTCTGGAATGTTTACTTCGTCTTTTGTGGTGAAGGAATTTCGGAAGGCTGTGTTTAGTACCTTTGCTTTGGCAGCACTGTCTTAGATAGTACTTTTTTTTGCTATCGCGCAGATAAGGCATTGATTATGTCTTGCCGCTATCGTACTTCACATACGACCAGAATCTCTTTGAATTCTCTCCCAGGTTTCGAGAAGAAAGTTTCGTTGTGGAAACTGTTATAAGCATCTCACATTGAAGTCCGCGCTAAATTTCGAGGACTGCTGTGACACAATGAGGGCGGGGGGAGGGGGGGGGCACGAATGTTTTGGCGATATAACACTGGACACCGACAACTTTGTTACGAAGACCGCGAATGGTGCTTTGTAATACTACCTATGGCTGATATGCCTGGACACGCGAATCACGTTGTGTCTGTTGCACTTAGCCGCGAGGAGTGGCCATGCGGTTTGAGGCGCCATGTCACGGATTGCGTGGCCCTTCCCGCCGGACGTTCGAGTCCTCCCTCGGGCATGGGTGTGTGTATTGTTCTTAGCACAAGTTAGTTTAAGTAGTGTGCAAGTTTAGGGACCGAGGAGCACAGTAGTATGGTCCCTTAGGAATTCATACACATTTGAACATTTGTTGGACTTACATTTTAACATTGAGAGCTCTAACAGTAGAAGTCACTGGTTTTGGTTCCTGTTTTGTGTTAGTTCAGATGACGAAATGGCCAAGTAGCGTAAATTTGTCAGTTACAGCTGTTGAAAGTTTACCCTGAAATCGCAAAAATGGTAACTTCATCCTCTTGCAAAGAAGTGCTACGAACTTTATTTTCAGGTTAAGGTTTGCGTCCGTGCCAAGAGCCAAGCACGCCGTCTCTCTCACCCCCCCCCCCCCCCCCCGACGCCCCCTTCCAAACCTCAAACGAACTGCCCGTCATGTATTGAGAAGCTGGGTAAAAGCAGCATTCCCATAATTTGGCGGGAACCCGTGGACCACACATCATATCTTCATTTTTGTCTGATAAAAGTACAATCATTTCGAAAACAATAAAAAGTGCAAGATCCAGTTTTAACGTCAGCTATAAGGTCAGTAGGTCATAGTGAAGGACTACTGATTTTAGTTCCTGCTGAGATTGTAAAAGTGAATGAAGAGTATAGCGATGAACAGACACACACACACAACGAACAATCGAAGGATATATGCCTGCCAACATCCCATATGGAGGCCACTGTAAATCAAATGAGCAACACTTTTGATCTCCAATAGATTTTTTTTTAACGAACTTGCAGGTAACTTAAATTTCTCGAACCAACAAGATGAGCTTTTAGCTTTTCGATTAAGAGCATGGAATGTGCGTTTGCGCAATGCGAATGTGAGTTTATCAGTACAGCCAAGGTTTTTTCCTGAGTATTTCTCCAGGGGAGTTAACATGGTCCTTTTTTATGATAAAGCATCCATTATGCAGATTCTAAAAGCAGCGAAAGAATGCTATGGAAGGCTTTCACAAGTGTCTACGAGACCTTTTTGGCAACCGTAGGACAAAACTATCGCAATATTGTACAGGAACTATCGCAATATTGCAGAGGAACTACTGCGATCATTCCATCTCACAGGATGTTACATGCCACTTACAATACATTTTTGGAATGATCATTTATTCTTCTTCCCAGGAAAAAAATAGTTTACTTATGTAGTAGGTTTGACGAGACGTCATGCGAAACATTACTAAATGCCTTTTCTGAAAACTACCTAAATCAGGTGGTTCAGAACTCATGATGGAAATGAATTGAATGTAATGGCAACAGATAGAGCTGACCTCTTTCAGGATGTCTGCATTCAAACTTATATCACTGATGATGAGACAGATGTAGCAACAATGATTACCAAAGTACAAAGGCCAATTAAAATAAGCAGAAGGATTTATATGCTCAGAAAACTTGATAAAGAGGTAGTAGTAGCATG
Organism: Schistocerca cancellata; assembly: GCF_023864275.1. Classification (NCBI taxonomy): domain Eukaryota; kingdom Metazoa; phylum Arthropoda; class Insecta; order Orthoptera; family Acrididae; genus Schistocerca; species Schistocerca cancellata. The sequence goes on from NC_064626.1 coordinate 141,983,497, forward strand.
TCTAAATGAGGAATTTGAAATATTTAGCTCCGGAGAAGAGCGTGTATAAAACAGTGGCCCAAATTTAAAAGAGTAATTGAACATGAACTTGATAGGTATGTACATGGTAGAAAAGTTCATAAAGGGAAGGGCCATCCATGGTATACGGCCACTGTAAAGCAACTTTTAAAGAAAGAGAGATTACGACGTAGCAGGTGTAAAACAAAGCATAGGGCTACAGATAGAGTAATGCTGAATGAAACGCGTTCCGCTGTGAAGAGGACAATGCCTGAAGCCTTCGACGGCTATAGTAGCAAACTATTATCGAATGATCTCTCACAAAATCGGAATAAATTCTGGTCATTTGTAAATCTTGTTGACGGTACTAAAGTTAGTGATCAGATACTCATAGACGAGACAAGAAATGAAATTGAGGGACGCAAAGCAAAAGCAGTGATGGTGATATTTGTTTTCATATGAGCCTTTATAAAGTGAAATCCAGGAATATTTCCCCGATTTAACTATCGCAGAACTAAAAAAATGAATAATATAGATATTAGTCTCGGCTGTGTCAAGAGACAACTGAAATAGCTAAAGCTACAGGGCCTAATGGAATCCGTATCATTGTCTGCTATAGAATCCGCATCAGATTCAACACTGAGGTGACAAACGTCAAGCGATATGCACATATACAGATGGCGGTAGTATCGCGCACACAAGGTATAAAAGGGCAATGCATTGGCGGAATTGTCATTTGTACTCAGGTGATCCAAGTGGAAAGGTTTCAGACATGAATATGGTCACACGGCGGGAATTAAGAGTTTGATGGCTCTGAGCTCCATGGGACTTAACATCTGAGGTCATCAGTCCCTTAGAACTTAGAACTACTTAAACCTAACTAACCTAAGGACATCACACACATCCATTCCCGAGGCAGGATTCGAACCTGCGACCATAGCGGTCACGCGGTTCCAGACTGAAGCGCCTAGAACCGCACGGCCACACTGGCCGGCCTAAGACTTTGAACGCGGAACGATAGTTGGAGCTAGATGCGTGGGATATTCCAGTTCAGAAATGGCTAGGGAATTCAATGTTCCGCGATAAACAATGTCAAGACTGTCGAGAATAACAAACTTCAGTCATTAGGTCTCACCACGGAGAACGCGGTGGCCGACGGCCTTCGCTAAACGACTAGAGATGAGATGGGGGATCCGCTCTTGAACTAATTCATAGAGTTCAATCTTTCAAAGGAGTGAACAATCAGTGATTCAGAAAAAAAGAACGGTAGCTCCAAACGTTTCCCACGGCAGAGAGAGAGAGAGAGAGAGAGAGAGAGAGAGAGAGACGGAGCATATCAGCAGCGCCTCTGCTGGTCAGAGCACAGTGCACGCCACACAACACAGCCAGCGCCGGCCTCTGCCCTGCTTCTACCTTGGCTGCCTGCATTGTGCAGTGCCCCATTGGATTTTGTGTTTCACATATGCCGTGCCATCTCTGTCCGTCGTCTGCCGTGTGCACTGTGCAGTGTCTGGCGCAGCTTAACTTCGCATCGCACTCTGTCGGCGATCGTTTCAGTCGCACGTCCTGCCCTCTGGGCAGTTGATGCGAGCAACAGGACAGAGAGCCACCTAGTGGATAACATAGGAACTACTTGCAAAAACCTGCTCACAAGGGAACGGACGATTTGTCTCGGAGCGGGTGAGTTCACCGCTCCCCCCCACCCTCGGAACTCGCCCGCTCAACGCTCACCCCACCGTCTCGACTCTAGCCAGAGCGTCGAGCAGAGCGACTCGGGTGTCACTCTGGTCTCTGCGGTCTCAGCTCACGCAGTAATACAGCTCGCGGCTCGACCTGCTCGACTCAGCGCCTCTGCATCGGAGTTCGTCCCCACTGGATATTGTTCTTCGTAGTAATACCGCTATGTATATTACATTATTATGTTATGTATACATCAATTGTTTTTATTTTATTTTTATTTGTTTAAACTGATTAGATTAGGTTCCTGATGACTCCTCTTACTATAGGATTTTTATTATGGACACTCGAATTTACGCTTTAATTACGAGCGAACCGATAAACGTATTGCAAAATGTGATACACCAATATTTTCCTTGTTTTATTCTGCGTAAGGCTATGTGCAGCACTTTCGTTTTACAGTCAAATTTATATTTTTTTTTCTTATTCTGGTACGGATTTTGCGATTTTAGGCGTCTTCGAAAGGAAATGTTCACTTTAAAAATATATGGCTTGCGATGTATTTGTATGAGGTTAATGAAATTTTAATACATTATAGCCAAATATATTGTTAATGTAAATCTCAAGTTACAACATTTTCCGATCACCCAAAAAACCAATATTGTGCAAAATAAATCAATAATCAAAAACTTTGTCATATCGTGGAAATTTCAATAAACAATACAAAATTCTTACTCATTATCTGTGTTACTTCAAAGTAGGATCAAATAAGATCAAAATACAGGTATAGTACTGGAATAAACCAAGTTTAAAGGGCAATGTGCCTTCCATTTATTTTCTGTTGTAAATGAGTGGTGAGTCATGAAAAAGAGCTAATTCATTTCAGGGAGTGAACAGTTCTGATCCAATCTCTGAAAAGAACAGTTTTGCCCATCTCTATAAACGACCGAGAGTTGCGGCGTCTGCGTAGAATTGTCAGCGACAAAGACAAGCAAGACTGCGTCAAATAACCGTAGAAATAAATGTGGTGACGTATGACGAACGTATCCATTAGGAAAGTGCGTTGAAATCTGGCGTTTTGTGGGCTGTTGCAGCAGACTACCGAAGTGAGTGCCTTTGCTGTTAGCATGTCATCGTCTCCAGTGCCTCTCCTGGGCTCATGACCGTATCGGCTCGATCCTAGACGACTGGAAAGCAGTGGCCTATTCAGTTGCGCCTTAGTTTCAGTTGGTAAGAGTTGATGTAGGGTTCGAGTGTGCCGCAGACCCCACGAAGCCCTGACCCAAGTTGTCAACAAGTCACTGTGCTAGCTGTAGTTGGAAGAAAGCAAACGTCACATCCGTCTGCGAGTGGAGTAGCAGAACTGATCCAGAAAACTACTGTCCAATACCCTTGGCATCCATTTGTTGTAGAATCTTATAACATATTCTGAGTTCAGACGTAATGAGGTATCGAGATAAGAATACCACTTTCCATGCTGCACACCATGGATTCTAAAAACATCGATTATGTGATACTTAACGAGCAACTTTTTTTACGTGATACCGTGAAAGCCAAGGATCAAAACAGCCTGGTAGATACAATATCTCATTACTTCCTAAATGGCTTTGACTCAGTACCACACTTACGCTTATACGATCGTACAGGGCAGAGGTAGTCAACCTTCTTTTTAGCTATTGCCCACATTTGGATAACTGTTAGTAGTAAAATTTTTTAACCTCTCAGCGGTTCCCAGTCATGGTGATTTATAAAGTGGTGAAGTAACGTTGCTTCATAAAATTTATAAATCAGTATTAGAAGAAGTTATTGAATTTAATAATAATAATTACTTGGCAAATAATTTATGTCAAAATTGTATAAAAACCTATTGAAAATATTTTTAAAACCTTACCGTCTATCACCCATAATCAAAGCTGGAATGCCCAGAAGTGGGAAGTAGGGACCTGGTTGACTATCACTGGTGCAGGTACGACAGGATAGACGATTCCATGGTAGGCACTAGGCGGGACGCAGTATTTTATTTTGGATAAAGCGTCGTCGACAGATGTAGGAGTAATTTCAGGTGTGCCTCAGGGAGAAGTGGTGACTCCCTTGCTTTACGTGTTACTTATTTCTGCCCTTGCACACAATATAACTGGTAGCCACAGACTTTTGCAGATGATGTGGTTATCTATAAAATTAAAATAAAAGTAAAATTTAAAAAATACCTGTAATGAAGTACTGTCTTTCAGCAATTCGATCTACATCTACATGGTTACTCTGCAATTCACACTCAAGTGCCTGGCAGAGGGTTAATCGAACCATTTTCATACTACTTCTCTACCATTCTACTCTCGAATGGCGCGTGGGAAAAACGAACACCTAAATCTTTCCGTTCGAGCTCTGATTTATCTTATTTTATTATGATGATCATTTCTCTCTGCGTAGGTGGGTGTCAACAAAATATTTTCGCATTCGGAAGAGAAAGTTGGTGATTGAAATTTCGTAAATAGATCGCGCCGAAAAAAAAAAAACGCCTTTGTTTCAGTGACTGCCACCCCAACTCGTGTATCATATCAGTGACACTCTCACCTCTATTGCGCGATAAGACGAAACGGGCTGCCCTTCTTTGCACTTTTTCGATGTCCTCCGTCAATCCTACCTGGTGAGCATCCCACACCGAGCAGCAGTGTTCCAGCAGAGGACGGAGATGTGTAACGTAGACTGTTTCTTTAGTGGGTTTGTCGCATCTTCTATGTGTTCTGCCAAAAAAGGACAGTCTTTGTTTCGCCTGCCCCACAATATTATCATGTGGTATTGCCAATTTAAGTTGCTCGTAATTGTAATTCCTAGGTATTTAGTCGAATTGACCGCCCTTAGATTTGTGCGATTTATCGTATTCCCAAAATTTATCGGATTTCTTTTAGTACCAATGTGGATGACCTCGCACTTTTCTTTGTTTAGTGCCAATTGCCACTTTTCGCACCATACAGAAATTCTCTCTAGATCATTTCGTAATTGGAATTGATCATCTGATGATTTTACTAGACGTTAAATTACAGCATCCTCTGCAAACAATCTAAGGGGGCTGCTCAGATTATCACCTAGATCATTTATGTAAATCAGGAACAGCAGAGGGCCTATGACACTACCTTGCGGAACGCCATATATCACTTCTGTTCTACTCGATGATTTACCGTCAATCGCTACGAACTGTGACCTCTCTGAGAGGAAATCAAGAATCTAGTCACACAACTGAGACGATACTCAATATGCACGCAATTTGATTAATAGTCGCTTGTGAGGAACGGTATCAAAAGCCTTTTGGAAATCTAGGAATATGGAATCGATCTGAGATCCCTTGTCGACAGCACTCATTAGTTTATGGGAATAAAGAGTTAGCTGTGTTGCACAAGAACGATATTTTCTGAAGCCGTGTTGGTTATGTATAAATAAGTCATTTTCTTCAAGGTGATTCATAATGTTCGTGTACAGTATATGCTCCAAAATCCCACTGCAAATTGAGGTCAGTGATATGGGTCTGTATTTCAATGGGTTACTCCTGTTTCCTTTCGTGAATATTGGTGTGGCCTGTGCTACTTTCTAGTTTTTAGGAACAGACCTTTCGTCAAATGAGCGGTTGTATATGATTGCCAAGAAAGGCGCTATTGTGTCTCCATACTCTGAAACGAACCTGATTGGTATACCATCTGGACCGGAAGACTTGCCTTTCTTCCCGGCAAGCTGTTATGAACCACACGCTTCCGGAGCCAGTGGAAACTTTTGAAGGTACCAGGGATGCACAAAAATAGGGGAACACCGCGAGAAATGCATGTTTGGACATAAATGCGGATGGTAGCCAAGTCTTCAGATTGCGCTGTTGTATTTTACTACGAACGCCAACTGTGCGATGTTCTCAATACATAGAACGTGTCAGTCATGTTCAGAACAGTGTTCTGTGTAGTTGAGGGTGCTTTATGTCGAAGCGGAGTGAAATCGAACGTGGCAAAATTGTTGGTGCTCGTATGATGAGTAGTTCCGTAACCAAGGCAGCCTTAGTGTTTGGTGTTTCAAGAGGCACCATATCGACGATTTGTACCGCATACAGGGGAAGCGGAAAATTGTTATTCACTAAGTCACAACGCGGACGAAAGTGCGTGTTGAGTGAGCGTGATGGACTGTCACTGCCGAGGACCGTGACGAAAAATTAGAGGACGACAGCAACAAAAAGTCACTGCAGAACTGAACGACTCTTGTGCGAATCCAGTCAGAACCAAAACAACGTGAAGAGAGCGCCATAAGCAGGTAATTCCACTACGAACTGGAATTCCAAAACCACTCATCAGTGATGAAAATACCCTTAACAAGAGAACTTGGTGCCGAAGCAATAAAACCTGGACTGCGGAGCAACGGAACGAATTTGTTTGGCTGGATGAGTCTTGTTTCACATTGTCTTCAACTTCTAACCGAGTTTACGCCCCGAGAGTGAAACATGACAGGGATTCGGTGATGATTTGGACAGCCTTATCGTGATACTCCAAGGGCACGCAGGTCACTTTGAATTACTGCCAAGGACTTTGTGGCCCATTTGCCTGATCTCATGCTACAATATCTGCTTCCCAATGCTGACGCTGTGTTCCAAGACGGCAGGAGCGCTGTTCGTTCAGCTGACATCGTGCAGGAGTGGTTTTGTTAGCATCACGATGAAATGTCGCATCGCCCATAGCCAGCACGGTCACCATACCTCAAGTTTATGGTCTAGATTGCAGAGAAGTGTGCGTAATCGCTATTCACTTCCGACATCGTTATGTAAACTTGCCACTATATTACACGAAGATCTGTGTAAGATTCTCTTGGAAACCATACAGGATCTGTATTTACGCATCCCGAGGCGACTGGAAGCTTTTTTTCATGTCCACTGGAATACTACACCGTATCAGGCATAATAATGCGTGGTGTTTTTGGTGTTTAGATATCTTTTGTCCCCACCTCCCTCCCTCTATGTTGTTACTGAAACAGACTTGCGTACAAACTCGGCGCCTGCAGTGACGGTATAGGCAACAGCAACGCTATGGCGTCTGGCGGGCTGCCTGCTTTCGGGCGCTACAACAGTAGACACTTAAGTTCGCGTCATTTACGACGGCGGCCTAGTTTAGGTTCGTTCTGCGCATCTGACGTCACAAAACACAATAAGCCAATGAACAGAGAACGACGTTGCCAGAGCTTGACTGCAGTGCAAACTACGGACGAGTAGCTTCAGTTTTGGAAACGTTCAGTCATAAATAAAGTAATTGAACAAAAGCAATGTCTTGGTAGCAGACTTTGTTTTATGGAAAGTTTGGAAAAATCATTCTTTATACCAATTGCTTTATATTCCATTAATTAATTAAACCAAACAAGCAATAAGCCTCCTAATTCAGGCGATAGCAAGGAAAGGTGTTTGTATCATTCTCACGAACCACTTTTTCGCTATAAAGAAGAGTGGTAATAGTTTATTTCCCATTGTACTTCGACGAAACGTGAATAATTCATAATCATGCCAACAGTGTTTGTCGGTATTTTGCGTAACCTTTTACAGTCCTCCAGGAATTGATTTGAGAGACTGCATTAGCGTAATGGTTGAGACGCTTGACTGCGAGGGGAAAGGCTTTGAGTTCAAACCTCGATAGGTGCTTAATATTTTGTGTATTTAAAAACAATATAGAAGTGTCTTATTTCATGAAGTTTATTCGTTTGAATGTAATTTCTTCAAATTTCCAGGTCTTTGTCTCTTCATTATAATCATAATAAGTTTTCAGTTTTTCTAATTTTCTCCTCCAATGTTTCTTTTTACAGCAATTAAAAACAATGAAAAGGCACACATACAATATTCATGTTGTGGTGTGGGTACTGTAAGACCTTTAGTGCACACACCATCAGATTATTTGGCTTGTCGCTCTAACGAAGTAGGCGAGTGTCAACAATATGTCTCGTGGTCTTATCATGGCGTGTTTATCTTCTGCCTTTAGGTCAGATGATAGAAATGCCACTTGCACGCTTAGAGTAGCAGATTGACGGTGACCAACTTTAAACAGAACTTGATTAATTTTCACACACATTAATTAAAATAATAAAAAGGCATAGATATTACATAACTTGATTCTGGATGCTGTTTACAATTGACAGTCTGAAGTTCCTTTGGTATTGGTACGTTAATCTTGTTCTCACATATATATCTGATACTTGACAAAAGTGTCTATACATTTATCTTCATGGCTACGTACAGGAATATGGTAATCTTATTAGGCGCAGACTGAAACTTGACTATAGACTGGTACAGACAAATGTAGAACTCGTACAGACTGGTACAGACTAATGCAGACTGGTGCAGACAAATGCAGACTGACTAATCGGAGGTCTATACACTTGTTACAATACCTTGCGTGCTCATGTATCACTGCGCGAGTGTCATCCACGAGGAGAAAAGGTTCCATGTAAGCAGCAATCTCATTGGCTGCGTTACATATTAATACGCGGATTGGCGGAAGCAGAATTTGGTCCGTCTCTATGGTAGCGCCCTCTCGTAGTGCGGAGACGGACGACTGCTGCGCCTGCGCTGTTGAGCTTGTGAGTATGCTGTTTAGGTTTTCTTATTGGTAACGCCACGTAGCGCTATGTATGAAAATCACTGGCTGTGCTGTGTGCTGTCTGTGGCTAGTTTGCATTTTGTCTGCCATTGTAGTGTTGGGCAGCTGGATGTTAACAGCGCGTAGCGTTGTGCAGTTGGAGGTGAGCCGCCAGCAGTGATGGATGTGGGGAGAGAGATGGCGGATTTTTGAGAGCTGATGATCTGGACAGAGACAGTAAATTTGTAAGACTGGATATCATGAACTGATATATATATATATATATATATATATATATATATATATATATATATGTATATATATATATATATATATATATAATGACTTTTGAACACTATTAAGGTAAATACATTGTTTGTTCTCTATCAAAATCTTTCATTTGCTAACTATGCCTATCAGTAGTTAGTGCCTTCAGTAGTTTGAGTCTTTTATTTAGCTGGCAGTAGTGGCGGTCACTGTATT